>NC_134105.1:23676212-23979242 GCF_040939455.1 Microcebus murinus | reverse complement strand
CTTTCAACAACCTCTGAGGCAGGTATTATTTTCATTCCCCTTTTACAGATAAGGAAACTGAGGCTCAGAAAGTTAACATAGCTTGCTCAAGGTGACTCCGTTGGGAAATAGCAGAGCCAATTCCTCTGTCACAAGAGAATACCTATTAGACTATAAATGGCAGGATCTTTCTCTATACACACATCTTGTAAGAAATACGGGCATAGAATTCACAATTCTAATTAGAAAAATTGCAAAACTTGCCATTGACCAGGGACTGGCACAAGAATTTGGCAAATTTTTCTCCTCCTACGTGCTCCAGGGCCAACCACAAGACTCCTGCCTTGAACCCTCTTGAACCCTGGTTCCCAGCACCCCCATTCCAGACTTCTTGTGTGGTACCCCATGCCTGAGTTAGTTGTGACTTTCCAAGAGGGGCCTCTGCCTTTCTCGCTGGACCCTCCGTGGCCAGTTTTTATGGGCTGCATGGTGGACACTTGATAACTGCACTGAATTAAATTGGATTGAATTGAACCAAATTGAATTCAGAGGCAGATATTCTCTGGCAGTGGCTGGGATTTAACTTCATTGTTGTCCTAATCATCTTGTGGTAGATAACAGTGCCTCCTCCATAAGCCAGGCTAAGCACTTAGGTTTTTGAGGATAGTATATCTTAAGGGGCTTCTGTTCAAGCAGGGCAGTTTTTTCTGCGTAGAACATTGAAAAGAGATCTGAGTTATGCGTGTTCTTTGATGCAGTTTTCTGATATGTCTCGGAAGGCAAACAATCTGGACTTAAGAATCGTCTGTACTGCTCATACTGATGCATGACCTTGGGCAAGTTATTTAACCTCTCTGGGTCTCTAGTTCTTCATCTGGCTCTGTCCCTTGGGGATACTGTGAGAATTAAAATGAGAAAATTAATGTAAACCCTGAAAATGTGCAAGGCACAGTAAGAGCACACAGGCTTTGGTAGTAATTACAACAATTGCTCTTCTCTCCCTGTCTCCCCTGTCCATGCTGAATTGGATAGTGAGGTGGGTTGGGGGCAGTGACAATAAGGAAAGGGCAGAGACAGAAATCAGAAAACATGATCTTTAAGGGGGTTGGTCACCCCAGGGTCCTAGAAGAAGGGGGCATTTCCCACCAGGTTCTCTGCTCATGAAAGTAGCTGAAGGATGTGGAAAATTGAGAGCAGATGAGGTTGGAGAGAGAGATGTCGACCAGATTGTTTGTATTTTATTCAGAGGGCAGTAGGGAGCCACTGAAAGGTTTATGGCAGGGAGGTGACATGATCACCTTTGCATTTTTGAAAGACCACTCTGGCTGCTGCCGGAGAGCTGGATGGGGGATGGGTGCAGGCACAGACATGAGCTGCTGCAGTAGCCCAGGCGAGGTACGATGAGGTCTGGCTTAACACAGACAATAGCAGTGGAGAATGAGAGGAGGGGGAGGTTTAAGAGACTCAAAGAACATAAAAACAGCATCATTTGGTTAGTGACCCAGCAAACCTGAGGGGCAAAGGAGGAGGAATGAGATGGCTGACAACTCTTAGTGTGGGTAAATGATGGGTGGGATGGCAGGAGGAGAAAGGGGGAAAAGGCATCCTAAGTTTCAGATGCCCATGGGATACCTGAGGTCAATGGATGTAAGAATCTGAAATTTGGGGAAGCGGCGTGGGTTATAAATAGATGTTTGGGAGCCATCAGCATAGAATTGGGTACAAGAAGAGAGCTTACAACTGGGAGACAACAGGGAAAGAGGAGCATGAGAGGACAAGAGGACATGCAGGGTAAATTAGAGTGTTAGGGCTTCTTGGGAGACCCAGCTCCACCAGAGGGTGGGCCTGGAGCTGGCTGCACTGACATCCATTGTGTCCAGGAAAAGCCTGGGCGTTCTGTTGTCCACTGTGTCTGTTGTGGTCACAGGAGGCCTCCAGCTCCCTGCCCGGCCTAAAGTGTGCCTGGAATTCGCATCTGCCAGACTGCCCCATGAGCCCCTGCCCTGTCCTGCTTCTTCCCCATCCGAGGCTGCCTCTTATTGAAGAGCCCTCATCTGCAAGAACCTTTCCCAATCCCCGCCCAGTTCCACACTGCAGATCCCGTGAGCAGGGAAGGCTTCCATCTGACAGCAAGCAAAAGAGTGAGGCAGCCTAAAAGTGGGGCCTCATTTCCCAGTTCAAGCCATGCATTCCGGGGATCACATAAGTTCTTGATGCTGGACCCCCTCACCCCAGAAATTTTGGAAAGCTCCTATATGTGTTAAGGCCTTCCAACTTCTTGGCACCATAGATACTGCTCTGAACTAAACATATAGAAGTTTCCAGATACCACTCGCACAGAATATAACTCAGTAGATTAGGAGTATGATCCAGAAATCTACATTTTAAATACTCACTCTTGGCCATCTTGTTGCAACAGATCAGAGACTACCTTTAAGAAACACTGATTTAGGAAAAAGGCAATTGTGAAGGGACCCCAACCTCTGGTGACCGCCCCCATTTGCCACACCACTGACATTCCATTTCATCCTCCCTACTCTCCTGTAAGGTGAATACATCCTCACTTGTGGTCCAGGAACTAGTCTGAGGCTCAGAGATGTTTAGTGACTAGGATGCAGAGCTGGTTACTAGCAGACTCAGAATTGGAATTCCAGGTCTTTCTAAGCCTAAGACATTTATGCACCAACACATCACCTACTAAGAGGAAAATGGCACCTATTTTCAGGTAGTTAAAAGTCTTATGGAAGAAGATTTAGATAATTGGCAGAAACTGGACCAACAGCTAGTTGCAGGACCCAAACCTTGACTCAGCACAAAGATCTTTCTGGTAGAATAGAATGGCTTCCTCATGAGATGACTGGATGTGTCCAGGAGGGGCTGGACAAACACTATTGGAAGTGAGATAGAGGGAATTTATGGAGCAGGCCAGAGCACATGGCTGAATCCCCTTGAAGTCTGTGATGTCTAAGACATCACGTTTTGATGAGTTGACTCCCTGAGTTTGGATCTGATGCTGGCCGTAGACTTATGTTATTGCATTTGTGGCCCTGAAAGGAAGAAAGGGATGAAGGAAAGAAGGAAGAATGGAAGGAAGGGAGGAAGGAAAGGGGGAAAGAAGCTAGCTAGTGTTTCAAGTTATGAGGATTGAGAGCTCTGTGGATCCTAAATCTTTCACTCTTTACTGACTCATGTCCTAATTATGAGACAACTGAGAAAACAAGGTGTGACCTCAGAGAGAGGGGTGCCTCCAATTTCCTATACGGATGACGGGAACAGATGCCCAGTGTTGACTCTTCAGCGAACCCAGAGCATTAATGGGGAATCCTCCTTGAACCAAATTTCAGAAGAACAGGCAAGTGCCATTAATGCCAGCCTGATGCCTGAGCCTATAAAGGAATAACAGTCAAGAGAAAAGTAGACATGTCTCGTTTCTCTTTGGTCTGAACATTCTGAAGCGGGAAGAGTCATGACATACGCAGCTTTAGGGAGAGCGTGAAATTACAAGTGTTGTCCGTTGACAGCCTGTCTTTTGAAGCTGTCTCATTAGACCGTCCATCCTTGCCCAGGTCAGTTTTAGTCCTCCAGACTCAATTACCTCTGGCCACCCTACTCGCCGTCACCCCACCGAAGTTCTGCCACAGCCCCATGGATACCTGCACCCACATTTAACTCCCAGCCCTCCACTCACAAGCTGTTTAATCTCACGCAAGTCATTGAACTTCTCTGAGCCTCGTGCCCTGTTGATGGGATGACAAATTGGCGCAGCCTTTTTGGAAGGTAATTTCACAGTAATGATTAAAATGTAAAATGTGGATATCATTTTTGGGAATTTATACCTAGGAAATAATGAGATGTTAGTGTCAAATGATATGTACAAGGATGTTCACTGTAGTGTTATTTATTATAGCGGGAAAAAGAAAACAGCATATGTTCAACATTAATGGCTTAATAAACTGTGGTGCATACGGCTGATACAAAAGGTGGCAAATTAAAATTATACTTCCAAAGAATATTGAAAGAAATGGGAAAATTCTTAATGTATGATAGTAAGTGAAAAATCAGTATACAGAACTGAATATGTTGTATGAACTGAGTACATACTATTAATGCATTTTCTTCATGTTCTTTTGTATTTTCTAAAAGTTTCACAACAAGCATATACTACTTCCTGGGTACCGAAAAGAAAATCAGGAAAAGTTAAAATGTATTTAAATAGCTCCCACCACCTACAGGGTGAAGGACAACCTTCCTAGCAAAGGATTTTCAAAAACTGACCCTATCCTAACTTTGCACCTTCATCTTCCCCCTGTCATCATGTCCCTTACACTTGCCATATCCACCCCAAGCTACTTGCCATTCTATGTACACATTATAACCATTCACACTGCCATGCCTTTATCCTGCCTGCCTTCTCCAGCCAAAATGACCTTCTCCTCGTTTTCAAGAACTATTTCAGGCTTCTCTACCTCTTCCTTGACAGTTGTTTCCTGCCCTTTCCTCCTGCAGAACATTTTTATATATACTCAATAATTACTTATCTCGTGTCTGTCATTCTCACTTTACCTTCCTCCAAGGTTTTGTGAGAACACCAAGGATGGAACACTAACTCTGTCTTGGAGAGTCAGGAAAGGATTCATAGAGGAGAGTTCCAGAAAAATGATTATGAGTGTGTCCACCAGACAAAAGACAGTAGACATCCCGCACAATTCTGGAATGAGTTTCCAACTGACAGGCTCTTGGATCTGTGTCTTTCATAACACTTGTCTCACTGCATAGTGTGTCGCACGTGGGTACATGTCTCTCCCCTACCAGACAGCGAGGTCATTAAGGGCTGGAAATGTGCCTTGTTTGCCTCGCAGTGTTCAGCCCACTGCCTGGCACACAATGGGCATCAAAAATATATTTTTGTCCTAGAGTATGAACGTCTGAAAGTATCAATACAGTAATTACCTTTCTCCCTGTCTTACTGTGAATGAGGAAAATATATTCTCATTGTTGCTTTTCACTGATTTCAAGTATGAGCCCAGAGACACTGAAAGCACTTTATAGTCTGCTGATTTGAACCAAATTGAAGAAGTTGTTCGCCTGGTAGGCATTAAGAGGATGTTCTGCAGAATTTGGACTTTATTTGAGTATAAGAATTCCAACAATATGAGCTTTGCTTCCCCTTTAAACAACGTGCCACAGCTTCAGAATGATGCCTTTGAAATAAATCCTGTGTGAGTAATGTTTCTCTTGGACTCATAAAATCTTTATGGAAATCTTTTCTCATCTCATAGACTATGAGAAGGAAGAGAGAGCCAGAACCACTGAGCCAGAAGTGGAGAATGCAGTATTTTTTCATATGTGGGTCACGCATTTAATGTAAATAGTTTTTAAATGCAAATCCAATACCGACTACACATTAGCTCAAAAATCCTAGCTCTGTCCAAAGTGCTGAATCTGTGAGTTAAGATCTCTTAATCTCTGATTAAAGAGTAGGTGGTATGGAAATGTATTCATTCAAATAGAAAGTTTGAATGCATTAAAAGATCCAGTAATAGCTATACTAGGGATAAGAACACAAATGTTGGCAGGAATAAAACAACAACTTAGTACCACCCCCCACCCCAGAAAAAAAAAAGAGAGAGAGAAACAATAAGTAAATAGAGCTAAGCTCCTGTTATTCAAGGGAACATTGACTTGTGATCCAGGCATTCATTCAACATACATCTCTTGAGTGCCTAGTATATAATAGGCATTATACTATGACATTAAAGTAGATGAATCATAATTTTTGTTCTCCGTGAGGTCACAATCAGTGCTTGCTCAACCACTGACCAGCTGTTGACCTTGAGCAATTTACTGAGCTTTTCAAGCCTCAGGTGTCTCATTTAAAAATTTGGAATAATAGGATATCACAAGATTATTGCACAGAATTCAGTATTATAAGCTCTCAATGAATGTTAGATATTAATATTAGAGGTGATGCTCTATACCAGGCATCCCCAAATTACGGCCCGTAGGCCACATGCAGGTGTTTTTGCCCATTTGTTTTTTTACTTCAAAATACAATACATGCAGTGTGCATAAGAATTTGTTCATAGTTTTTTTTTTAACTATAATCCGGCCCTCCAGTGGTCTGAGGGACAGTGAACTGGTCCCCTGTTTAAAAAGTTTGAGGACCCCTGCTCTATGCTAAGTTCTTTATATACATTTTCTCATTTATTCTCTCATTTGCTCTATGCCAGTCATGTTGAATTCATTTCAATATACCCTTTACCCCGGTGAGTAAAATGGGGCTCAGAAGAATGGGGTAAGCTAACTTGCCCAAGTTCATACAGTTAGCAGTCTGGACAGAATGCAAAGCTGGTTCTTTCTTCCTCTATAGCCAACGCTCATGATTATGGTGATGCTGGTTAGAGCAGGAGCTGGGGACAGACCAACCCTCAGTGTCAGCCATCCAGGCTACTAAGGCAGACTACCCTCATCTGGACCGGCATTTTTCATAAGGCTAAGTCTAAGGGAGCAAGATGGGCAGGTGACTCAGGTGCTTGTGTGACTTTTAGGTCAGGGACACTTGTGGGTTGATAGAAATGTGGAGGAGGAATCCCAACCCTTGAGAAAATGGGCCCAAAGCCCAGCCATGCAGAAGGAGCTTCACCAGGCTCCCAGCCGGCTGCTGTGGGGGCAAGCCTGGGGACCAGAGACCAGGGCAGACCGGTCAGGCAGATGGGCCACACTGGGGTGGAGTGACAACCAAGGCTGCACGGACTCCAGGGACTGAATCCCATGGCTTGTGGCACCTTAGATGGGGGTTGGAGGGTGCAAAAGACTATTTCCAGAATCCACTTGACAGGAGGGAAAGGGGTTCGTGATGAATTGCCTGCTGGAGTCTCACTGTCACTGGGACAGGGCAGAGTGGCCCTGAAATACGTGGCTAAGTAAGGGCTGGGCAAAACCTGGCATCATAGAAGCCACTGTCTCACACACTCCATTTGGAACCTCCGGCTGAGAGAACTCTTTGATCGTGCTGGTCTGTGTCCCATGGAGCAGGGACAGTGGGGGTTCTGAATTAGTGACAACACATTATTACCTCAGTGGTGAGAATGTGCTTTTTCTTTTAGTTCAAAAGAGCTTATGATTCAGTCCTATGGGCTCACATAAATATATGTTCTCTTTGCTTTCCTCCCTGTGGCAAATTGAAGTACAAAACACAACAATACTCCTCCCCAAGGCTGTCCCATAAACAATGGCAGCTGTTTGGATTCCCTTGATTGAAATCGGAAAGGTCACATCTCAGTAGCGTCTTTGGGGCTCGCTTTTACAATTTGTGACAATCCCGGGCTGTCCTGGGGCCTCCCTACCGTGTCCTTCCAGTTCTGACCTTCCATGGGTATCTTTCAAACACAGACTTTGGCCAGCCGTCAAGCAGGTAAATGGATCAATGAGGGCTGCTCATCGAATTGTGCTCCCTGGACCTCTGTCTGCTGCTCTCAGCCTCTGCTGCTGCTGCTGCTCTCAGAGCAGTGGGGGGAGCAGATGGCTGTGCCGTGTCATGACAATGGCTCCTTTGAAGAGCCTTTGCTCAGTCCTTCTCCTTTAAGCTGGCGAGGTCAGGGGCAGCTGTGCCCCACACCCCGGCAGCTCAGGGGAGGCCAGTGTTGGTGTCTGATAAAAGTCAGCAGGGGTCCCTGGAATGGACCACAAGCTGGTCCCCCACTCGCCTGTGATGTTGTTTGTCCCCACTACAGGGGAAGAGTGGTTGCTCACATCTCAGGGGGCGCTGGCCTCATCCCCAGCTGAAGCTGAAGGGAAAGCATGTTGCGTGCAAGAAAACAAAGCGGGATTCTGCGTTTATTTCCAACGCCTTATCTTCATGCAGTAATGTCTCGGGGCTGGCTCCCAGCTTGGGAATCAGAAGGTTTAGTGAACCAATACATGGAACAGAAAGTGCTGGACAGCAACTCTCAGGTAGTACACAGAGTCCCAAATGGTCCCTCTGGTCCCCGAGTCTGCCTGACCTTCTGACTCTAGGGACCCAACTGACTCTCAATGTCTACATGTCTCAATTCAGATTATCAAGAGAGAGACTCTGATTGGCTCCGCTCATTCGTCAAGTGTCGGCTGCTTGTCCCCTCAGCTGCAGCGAGGACAGAGCAGGCTCAGCTGGTTCCGCCATAGCTGCAGGGGCCCAGATCTTCAGCAAGGATTGGGGCGTCTGGGGGAAGGGAGCGGGGCAGTCCTGAGAAGGAGGCAGGGGCTTGGCAGGCAACCTGGGACATGTCTTCTCCATTCGCTTAACCTCCCTCTCTTCTCTTGGTCTTCCTCAGGAGGATGACAAAAAATATTCTTTTCATCCATCCCCTCGAGCTAAACAAAATAATACAGACGAAAGGCCTGACGCTCAGTGGAGAGGACTCGAGAGCCATTTCAGGGTGCCCTCACCACTACAGTGTTGTCTAGCAGGCTTTCACAGTCTGCAAAAGGGAGCTCTGTAAATACCAGGGATTTCTGTGATTATTGTGAATCCTCTAAGCAGCTAAATTTCCCAAATTCTCAGAGTTGTAATGCCTTGGGATTTAGAGATATAATTAAGAACAGATGAGCCTCACAAAGGTTGATGGCGAGGATCTGGGATTGCACCAAACAGCCGAGACAATTTGGATGTGAGTTCCAGGCCTTCATCTCCCCCGAGTGGTAGCAGGCTGGGGACTGGAGGGGCTCAGGGGGACTGGAGGGGCTCAGGGGCATACAGGACCTTGGTTACGGGAGTCCTGGCCTCTCTTTCTCCCAGAACTTGTGACACAACCTACACACCCACGCAACAGGTTAGGAAGAGGCGATGCTGAGTCAGCCTTGGGCTTGGCGCCATGGCCGCCCGGACAGCTTTCTGCTGTTGCAAGAGAGACAGAGACAGGCCAAGTCTGGCCCATTTCCTCCCAGGCAGCCATTTGCCTCCTGCCCACACATCAGTCCTGCCAAAAGAGGGCCTGTGCCGCAGCCCTGGCTCGTTCTCCTCCCTCTCTAGTTTCTACTCATTTCCCAGTGTTTTTCTCTGACTTTATAACCTCCTGAAAGGTATAGAAATACCAGCAAGGCAATACTACATTTTATTTGATCTATCGACTGCAGCAGCTTGAATCTGTATTATCTGTCATGCCCAGATTGTTTTGACCTTCTTAAAGGAAATGAATGCTCTCTGAACCAGAGCCAAACAAGCAGCTTAGACCCATTTGCAAGCAAAAGTCTGGGGCCTGGGGAGTTCCAGAGCATTAAATCACCATCAAAATGGGAGTAGAGTCTTGAAGCTCATGATTTGGAGCAGCAAGGCATGGGAAGGTGCAATGACCCTGCAGCTGGTACAATGAGGATGCTAGAGCCAGGATGCCTGAGTTCTGCTGCTTGATAGCTGTGTGACCTCAGACAAGTTGCTTAACCTCTCTGTGCCTCCTGCTTACCTGCAAGCTGGAAGTTGTAATAGA
The DNA here is from genome assembly GCF_040939455.1 of Microcebus murinus. Classification (NCBI taxonomy): domain Eukaryota; kingdom Metazoa; phylum Chordata; class Mammalia; order Primates; family Cheirogaleidae; genus Microcebus; species Microcebus murinus. Next base: position 23,969,799 of record NC_134105.1, on the reverse strand, counting down.
ATCTGCCTCATGGGGTTGCTGTATTAGATGAGTTAGTACATGTGAGGTTCTTAGAACAGTGCGTGGCATGCAGTAAGTGCTCAGAGTGGCATCTGTCTCCCAGGTGTGGCATAGGTGCTTTGTACTTTGTCTTCTCTTTTGACTCTCAGAATAACCCTGGGAGGTAGCTTTCTGTGTTCCCATTATGCAGAGGAAGAAATGGAATCTCTGATGTTCAATAAATTGCCCAGGGCCACACAGCAGGGACAGATTCGGAAACCCTGTGTGGTTTCTTTTGCTCCACTGTGACCAGTCCCCCTCCTGGTCAGCCTGGTTTCCAGCCTCTCCCCTCCAGTCCCCTCTGCTGCGTCTCTCGGTGCTCACTGGAATCTCGGCACCACCTCCTAGCTGTGAGAACACTCAGGCGCATTCCTTTATCTCTCTGAGCCTCAATTTCTTTATTTCTGTAAACTGGCACAGTGATGGAGGCTGCTGGGAAGGAGGAGAGCAGCTCCCGATGGCTGGAACTGGCCTGGCTCTCTCAGGCCTCGTGCTGCCGGGCGCCGCCCCGGCACCCACACCTAGGCCTTGGGGTTCTCCTGTCGGCCATAAATAATCTCACCGAATGTCAACGCCAGACAAGGCCACTCTAGGACCGTGATGGATTAAGATAAAAATAAGACCATTTCAAAATCATGTCTGAACTCAGACAGAAACAAGAACATTATTCAAAAACAAAAATGATCTAATAACCCTCTCCCTCCACATCTTGGCTAACGTGAGTGATGGTGGCTTCTTGGCCAATTACAACTCCTGTCTTGCTTCATTTTTCCTGCCTCCTAGATAAAATGTACTGAGTACCCAATCATAGAATTACACCAACTTCCAGACAGTATTGAATCCAGAGCAAAGCTCTGCTTCCTTGAGCCCTCCCCCAGATCACCTAAGACAAGCCCAAACCCTACAATAAATTCCTTCCAGCACCTTCTTACTGAGGCACTCCACAGTCCCTTGTGGTGTGCATTGTCCCTTACTGCCACCAGTTAATGCACCCAACTTCGTTCAATGGCAGGTAGATTCCTCGTGGTCTTTGGCTGGAGGCTGCCTCTAGCATTATATGTAAGGATGCCTGGAAAGCACTTAGAAATAGGGCCCAGTACAAGTAAGTGCCCAATCCATGCTAGTTATTAATATTATATTTATTTTAAAAATGCCCTTCTCCTCTGGACAGAGCTGTGGAGCACCCACTTACTCTCACTTGCCAGCCCCCTTCTTTTCCAAGTCCATGCAGATGCCCTCTTTTGCATTTTATAGATCTTTAGTGCACACTATAGACCTCACACCTATGAACACCTTTTTAGCCCATGACATTGGGGGCTGCTGCTTGCCCTGTCTTGGGGGTCGCCCATGGAGGATATTCTCCCAGGGTGTTTAGACAGCACAGAAGGGTGGAAGTGGGGCCAGGTTAGCAGTGGAGTGATGATCAGGTGTCAGCAGCCCTGTCCCACTCCTTGGCAGAGTTGACAGTGCACATGGAAGTTCCCTCACCCGCTTGCCAGGGCTGTACGGGCCAGAGGAGCCTGGCCAGATTCCTCGGCACAAATGTACTCGCAGCTGCATCGGCGAGGGGTAGCCCCGGGGACCGCAGAGTTCTTCCATGCCCACTGCTGCTAATTGCAGATAATGCATTAAAAATACAGAGCCGCATCTGTTCGTTTGAACATGGGTATCGAGGAATTTACGTGGTTTATAATGACAGGGTGTGAGGAGAGGAAAATGCTCATTCTGTCTGCAAGCCAGAGGCACAGCTGTGAGCAAAAAGCTGGAGGTGTGGTTTCTGGTGCCCGTCAAACTCTCTGGGTGCCAGCCAAGCCTACCCTTGGAGGCACAAAGGGATGGGGCCAGGTATTTCTCTGGAAATACCAAATTACGTAACCAGTCAAGCAGAGTGTGGGACCAGGTACCCAGGAGGCCTTCAGGTGCAACTCTGGAGTTTGCAAAGAGTTCCTGAGGGAAAGGGGACTGACCATTGCCAGGCACAGGACAGAGCAGGATGCCTCTCCTGATTCAGTTGTTCAGTTTCCAGCAAGCATGACCTGAGCACTTAACCTGGTGTTCAAGTTTGTAAAACGCGGTGTTTAAAGCACCTACCTCATTGGATTTCTTTATTAAGTAAGATAATTACATTAAATTGCTTCAAACAGTACCAGGTGTGGTGTAGGCATTCAATAAAAGTTTGCTATTATTGTTTTACTCTTATGTGAAGCATTATGTTAGATCTGAGGAGGAACACGGCAAAGCCCTTGCCCTCCTCAACCAGTTATGGAGAAAAACAATAGCTATAATGTGCTATTGTTAGGATGACAACGTATGGACTTACCTAAGCCGTTATGGGAACACAGAAGGGGTGAAAGGGTCAAAGAAGCTTCCTAGAGGAAGGAATACCTGATCTAAGTCCTGTAGGCGGAAGTTTACCAGACCTAAAGGGTGGGAAGGATGACCCAGCCAGGAGTAGCATGTGCAAAGGCCCTGGGAAGAGGGAGGAGAGGGTAGTGTTTCTGGGGGAAATATGGCATAGTAGGACCTTAGGGTGGGCGTATTGGATATCTATTGCTGTGTCTCATGGTATCCCAAAACCTAGTGGCTTGAAACAGCAGTCATTAGCTCATACTTTCTGTGCATTAGGATTCTAGGTGTGGCTTTGCTGGGTTCTCTGGCTTAGGGCTTCTCATGAGGCTGCAATCAAAGTGTGCACCTGGGCTGCATTGATCTCTCAGAGCTCAGCGGAAAAGGATTGGTTTCCAAGCTTATTCACATGGTTGTTTGCAGGATTCAGTTCGTCGGTGCTATTGACTAAAGACAGCCCTGAGTTCCTTTCCACAGGGCAGCTTTGAACACGCCTGCTTGCTTCATCAGAGCAAGCCAGAGAGAAGAACCCCAGAGAAAGGATAAGACAGAAGTGACTGTCTTTTTAACCTGTTATCAGAAGAGTCATGTTATCTGCACCCCATCATTTTTTTATGTATTCTGTTTGTTAGAGGCAACTCGCTAGGTCCAGCCCACACATAAGAGGAGGAGATTGCACAAGTGCATGGATTCCAGAGTCGTTTCTGGAGCTGCCTACCACAATCTGCCCTGTGGCCGGCCCCCAGTGATGTGTGTCCCTTCCACATGCAAATACAATCACTCCTTCCCAAGGTTTCCAAATGTCTTTTCCCATGATAGCATCAGCTGAAAGTTTAGAATCTCATCATCTAAATCAGGTTCAGGCGTGGATGAGGCACTTGGCTATGTTTCCTTAAGTACAGGTTCTAGAATATTCTTACTCTGGATCTGGTGATCTGCAAAACTATAGAGATAAATTATCTGCCACCACATGCCCAACATACAATAGTGGGATAGGCATTCTGGCTATAAACATTCCTACTCAAAGAGGGTGGGAGGAATGTGAGGCACAAAGAATTAGTGGTCCATAACAATTTTGAAATTCAGCCAGGAAAATGCTGAAATTTTCTTGATTAGATTTCAAAGCCTGGGAATAATTCTCCAGCACTCTTAGCTCCACCTTCTAAGCTCTAAGTCACCCTTCCTTTTTCATGAGAGGAAGCATGTGTTTGAAGCTGATTTGTTTTTCTCTGCCTGTTTCCTGCTGAGACTTTTGGGGGTCCAGTGGCCTCTTTTTACTTTGTACTATCTCTGTCCCATTCTGTCCCAGCTGTCAGTGTTTATTCTGATAATAGTTTTCTCAAAACCTTTGTGGATCTTCTGTAAATCACACTGAGATTCTCCCTGTTACACAAAAGCCACACCCACAAATCTCTTTGAACTGAACCCTTCTCAACCTGGGCCTCCTGCTAAAACCTGCGAACGTGGCCAACGCACAGCCCTGTGCTTCCCACAGTCCCCAGCGTTTGATCTCAGGATCTGCGAGGCCTATCCTAACCTCTTTAGAGGGCCTTTGTGTGACGAAATAATACCGAGATCCTTGGGTCTGAGGCCTTAACCAAAGGCTGCACAGCCTGTCACACCTCCCCGAACCACTGTTTCTTGACAGTGCTCATTTCTTAATGTTAGCATCTTTGACTGTCTCGGGAAGCTAAGAATTTTCAAGACTAGCAGTTCCTGGATCCTTTTGTTTAACAGTTTTTCCTCTCTTCTCACATAAGCTGCAAGAAGAAGTCACCTTCAACACTTCACTTGGACGTGTCCATAGCTAGATCATTAGATTTATTAGGTCCATATCCTGCCTTCCATGTAACTGCAGACGACAACGTCACTAAGCTAGAATAGTGCCACCTAACAAGGATGCCCTGCCTCCATGCTGTGGTTGGGATGTGTCCCCCAAATTTCACATGTTGGAAACTTAATCCCCAATGGAGCGGTACTGAGAGGTGGGGCCTTTAAGAGGCGACTGGATCATGAGAGCTCTGCCTTCATGAATGGCCCAACCAATCCTGGATTGATGGGTTATTATGGGAAGGGAACTGGTGGCTTTGTAAGAAGCGGAAGAGAGACCCGAGCAGGCACGTTAGCACACCCCCCCCCCCCCCGCTGTGCTATCTGCGCTTCTTCAGGACTCTGCAGAGAGTCCCCGCCAGCAAGAAGGCCCTCCCAGATGCAGCCCTCCGACCTTGGACTTCTCAGCCTCCACAACTACAGGAAATAAATTCATTTTCTTTATAAATTGCCCAATTCCAGGCATTCTGTTATAAGCAACAGAAAACAGACTAATAACACACTCCAGTTTCCAATAACACATTCCTCTTTCCTTTTGAGTCCCCACCGGCAGCGACCTCAAAGTCCAGATTTCTACCAACGGTCTCTTTGAGGCAATTGAGAATCTCTCTAGCAAGCTCCTCGGAATACTCCCAGCCTTGGCCCAACTCCTGGTTTTTAGGTAAATGTCATGGCACTGTTCCTCCCTTGATACCAAAATCTGTATTCATTATTTCAGTTTGTAGCACATTCCCTAAAGCCTCAGTGGTGGGAGACGACCGTGCGTGCGTTTCTGTGGGTCAGGAACCGGGTGCAGCTTGGCTGGGCCCGTCACAGGCTGCAGTGATGGTGCCCACCGGGGAATGGTCCACTTCCAAGCTCACTCGCAGGTATTGGCAGGATTCGGTTCCTCGCAGGCTGTTGGACTGCAGGCCTCAGTTCCTCCCTGGGTGTTGGCCAGAAGCCACCCTCAGTTCCTGGCCACATGAGCCTCTCCATAGGGTGGCTTTCAACATGTCAGTTCGCTTCAAGCATGCAAGAGAGAAGAGCCAGAGAGAGAAATCTCAGTCTTTTATACACTAATATCAGAAGTGACATCCCATCGCTTTGGCCCTGTTCCATTCATTAGAAGCGAGTCACCGGGTGCAGCCCACACTCGAGGGGAGGGTGTCACCCAGGGTGTGAACATCAGGGGCAGGAAGCGCTGGGAGCCATCTCAGCTGCTGCCACAGTGAGTGTCAGGGATGGGGCAACTGGCAAGGCCACAAGGGTCTGATGACGCCGTGCAGACTGCCACGGGTGGCGCACAACCACTGAAACAGTTCGCTGTTGAAGGGGAGGAGTGTTAGAAACCTCACCCGGCCAGCCAGAGCAGAGGAAGGACTGGACACAGAGCACTGGGCAGGGAGAGCCCCTGCAAGGCAACTGCTCCCCGGGACGGCCTCTGAACAGAATGTTCATCGTGTCACGAGGTCAGGGCCAGCACGCAGGGTCACTCACAAAGCTCCCTGTGGGCCTTTGGCCAGGCTGTTTCTCCTGCTTGAACTACCTTTTAAGTGTGGTTCTCAGCTTTTGCCCCTTCCTTTAGAGACCAGGGCAGGGGCCCACATTCCTAGGATGCTCGCTGGTGTCCCAGGCATGTTTATTCCCCAGCATACCTGTAGGGCAGGTATTGTTTGCGGAAGTGTGACAAGAGGTCACATGAGAGGAAACAGGAGTTCCAATGCCTTTGTGACGTCATCCTGATGACCTCACCCTGTCCATGGACCTGACCTCCAGTCTTACAGCCCAGGAACTGGACCTTCTTCCCCCAAACAATTGATGTTTTAATAGAGGCTGAAACTAACTATAATGTCCCAACGATGCTGTGCAGCCCAAATGCCAGTTGATTGTTGTGGAATCAACTTATCTGTTGGCATTTGAGGGAAACCCAGTAAATAAATATACTCATTCCCCTCTCAAGTGCAGAATCAATTGGCAGATGCAGGAGAAAGACAGATGAGGATCAGCATGTCAGCTTTATTACTGAGGAGCTGGTTAGAGAGCTACCTGCATATGCTCTGCAGCCAGAGAGGGGGAGGGGGAGGGGGAAGGGGAGGAGGAGGGAGGGGGAACTGAGTATGGTCAGCTTTTCTTCTCCAACTCAGCAGGCAGCCATGTCATACCTCCACAGAGTGAAGGAGACAAATTCTTCTGTGGTCCTCGTACCAGCAGCATCCATATCACCTGGGAACTTTTAGAAATGCAAATTATAGCTCCAATCAAACTCTGGGGGTGGGGCCCAGCGATCTGTTTTAATAAGCCCTGCAGGGGGCTCTAATGCAGGCTCAATACTGAGAACCACTGGCCTAGGAGAAGTTGTTCCCCATGGAAATGCAAGACCCAGGAAGAAGTATTGCCCTGGAATATTCTGCTACTCACGCCCACCCATTTCCTCCATCCCTGGGAAACAAATCACGGAAAGAGAAGTTTCACAGTTTCCACATTTGGGTTTTAGCTTACAGCTGCTCCAAGGAATATCGGTGGAGGCTGCTTAAAAGGGGAAAATGCCACGGGTTTGGTGTTTTCTAGGCTTGCCTCTTGCAGTCCTTGGAGGGGGTGGCACTTGATAGTTTCTGAAGACTTTAGAATGACCAATGACAAGAAATCAAAAATGGAAGTGCATGACACCTCCCTGCTGAAAACTCTCCATTGCACTGAGATTTCAACATAAACCCCTTGCCAAGGCCTGCACCTTTCCAACCACATCTCACACATTCTCCCACACCTCCGGTCACTCTGGCCTCCCTTCTGTCCCTCTAATATGCCAAGCTCACTCCTGCCTCAGGACCTTTGCACTTGCTGCCCTGCTGCTCCAAGGACTCTTCCCTTAGACTTTGGCATGCTTGGTTCCTTCTTATGCTTTAAATCTAAACCCAAATATCGCCTCTGACCACCCATTCCAAGTGCCCTCCACTGCAGTGGTCATCTCGTTACCATTACCCGGGCTTATTTTCTTCCGAGCACTTGACACTATAGAAAAATGACCTGGTGTGTTTATTTGTTGGCTTTTGTTATTGTCTGTCTCCCCCTCACTGCAATGTGAGAGGGTGATGAGAGGTGAGGGGCCTAGCATGCCTAGCACCAGAACAGTTGCTGCTATATTGCTGGCATGCGATTTGCATAAATATTTGTTGAATGAATGAATGAATTCATGAATGGCTCCATGAACACGGAAAAGGGCCCTAAGAGAGAAGGATCGGAGTGGAGGATTCAGCCATCAAGATGGCGTAGGTCTGCCTTCCTCCTCCCAAGCACAGGGGCGCCCAAGGCCAGCTGAGTGGGCCTGGCATGCTGGCACTGCACCACGTTTCCCGCCTGCTTTTCCTCTCACCTATTATCTCAGGTCCAGGCTCCCCCACTTCTCCTCCTCCTTCCCTCCCTCTTCCTCCACTGTCATTACATTGCAGTCATTAAAGCCAGCGGATTCACACCCTCCTGTTGTCTTTTTCATAAAGGACTGTTAATGGAGTTAGTTTTCAGCAGGGGCACCGCAAACTGTTGTCAAAACTCTACCGTGGCCACCCACATCCACATAATTAATCACTCGGGAAAGCAGAAAGTCGTAGCATGAGGGCCGGGGCCTGGCTGTGCGGGGGACGTCTTCCCGGAGTGGAGGGTGGCACGTCACACATCTGCTGCCCATCGAGAGCCCACGGTTTGGCTTGGAACTAAGACAGCCCGACTGGAACCACTACGGAGTAGTGCAAGCCAGGAACTAATTAGAACCGGAGGGTGGGAGCGGGGCCCTCCACCTTCAAGAGGTTGGTAACAAAGGAAAGGAAATTAAATGGGGAGGGTAGAGGCTGGAGGTGGAAACAAGACTAATGACAGTCTCTTCTAGAATCATAAGAAGCTGGCATATATTGAGTAATATATTAGTTCTCTATTGCTGTGTAACAAATTTCCACAGACTTAGTGGCTTAAAACAACACAGTTTAAACATTGAAACATACATTTGTACAGTTTCCATGGATCAGGAGTCCCTTAAATAGCTTGGCTGGGTCCATTGCTCGAGGTCTCACAAGGCTGCAATCAAGGTATCAGCCAGGGCCAAGATCTCATCTGGCGGCTCGACTGGGGAAGGAAGGGTCCACTTCCCCACTTGTATGGCTGCTGCAGCTTTCAGTTCCTTGTGGTTGTAGGACTGAGAGCTGCTGAGTTTTGCTGGCTGTTGGTCTGAGGCCTCCCTCGGCTGCTAGAGATTTCCTGCAGTTCCTCGCTGCATGGGCTTCTCAAACTTGGCTGCAGGCTAGCAGGTGGCAAGGAGAACCTCTAGAGCAAATTGACTAGCAAGATGGAGTATTACTATACATCATTACATAATCACAGAAGTGATGTCCATCTCCTTTAGTCAGAAGAAAGTCACAGGTCCTGCCCACATTTAACGGCAAGGAATTATACAAGGGTGTGAACACGAGGAAGGGTGTGGGATTATGGAACAGCCAGCCTAAAGGGTGTCTTCCACCATCCCTGTTAAGTGTTCAGGACTGTGCCAAATACTTTTGCATGTGTCACCTCATGTAATCACCAAAACAACCTGTAAAGGCAGGCATTATTCCCATTGCACAGATGAGCAACCTGAGGCTCCAAGGCATGAGCCCTTGCCCTATGTCCTGCCGATGTACGATGGGAACCACCACATCACGGCTCCCAGTGAGCTTGTGCAAGCTCACACTGAAGGGTCATCCTCCTTACAGTAAGGGGCGGGGGCCTGAGGGAGGCAGGGCAGAGGGACGCTGGTGCAGGAGGGGTCTGGCTCCCCATGAGGCACAAGCCCAGGAGGAAAGGATGGGTGTGGGTCATATTTTGAGAACGAAGGAAACGGAGAGCACTTGTGCCTGATGATCTCTGTTTTCTCAATGAAGCAGAAACTGAGGGCGTCTCCCGAGAGGGTGGAGGTTGGGCTGGGAGGGGGAGCAGAGCCAAGCTGGGGTCGCAGCTGTGGGGCGCCGCACGGAGCGTGGAGTTCTCCCAGCTCGCGTGCAAGCTTGTCAAGTGGAATGGGACTGCTTCCTTCATGTAGACGGCAGGATAGGCTTGGTGGGTGGTCCCCACTCCGTCCCTGGCACTTTGTGTTTTCACTTTCATCACCATGCCTTGCAGTGCTGTGACTCATGCCCATGTCCCTCTCACTCAGCACAGGAAAGTTCTCACAGGGCAGGAACTTAACAGCCTGTCCCCAGCACAGCGTCTGGGAGATGGGAATCCTCCGTGTGCTGCCTGTCTGATTCCAGACCCTGAAATCGACATCCCTCCACCGTATTACCCCCATCCCCAAAGGCGGCTCTACAAGACTGCTCAAAGATAGGGATTTTTGCTTTTGTTTTGAAAGTAAAAGTTCAAATAGTGCCATAGAGTAGAAAGTGTAAGTCCTCCGACACAGACTAGGGTTTCGAGGTGGAGTGAGGGAGGTCTGTTTCATGCATAACCTGGTTACACACACAAAAAAAGCAGTTTTGCATTTTGGCCCAATCTTTCTGATGTCAAGAAGTCAAAAGAACCATTTCGAAATATTCCATTTCAATCTTTATTGATTGGTATGAAACGTTGCCCACGGTATATCGTTGCCTGAAAACTCCAGTCACTGCACAGACACTTACAGCACAAGCCCATTTGTGTCAAATTATTGTCAAGTAGCAGAAAACCTGACTCAAACCATCTTAGGCAAAAAATGAAACGTGTGGGCTCGGCTTCAAAGAAAAGTCCAGGAGAAAGCTCTGCTGCCGAAGCGACTCTGCCAATATGGCCTCGTTCTCAGGCTCCGTGAGGTGGCAAGTGGCTGTCACAGCCCCCCCTGGGCTGCATTCGCCCCCAGGACTGCTGACAAAAGTCCTGAGATCCACCTGATTGGGCTAACGTGGGTCACATGCCTGTCGCTGACCCAGTCACTGGGGCCAGGGGAATTCTGTCTTCTGATCAAGCCTTGGCCACTGAAGGGAGTCCCAAAAGGGAGTCAGGGTGCTGTGACCAAGAGCAAGAAGAATGGATGCCAGGGCACCAAAAGTTTAATTATATCCACTGAGAAATGACGGGGTGGATGCTCTAAGCCTGGCAGCTGCAGGCAGAGGCCCTCCCTGTTGGTTTTCGTGTGTGTATGTGTGTGTGTGTATAATCAGCCCCTGGCCTCATCCTGACTAGTAAACACCACTGGGCTTCCACCCTGGCTCACTGAGGGTAGCTAAGTCTTGCTGGAAACTCTGGGTCCCTAAAGGCCCATCTAAACTCCAGCTTTCTAACCTGCTGGCTTGGTCCCACCCTGGTGATGAGCTCCTAGTCTTGTCACATTTCTCTTTTGTGGCCTGAAAGGGGAGCCTAAACTGAACTCCAGGCTTTCTGGCCCTGGCAGTCTGCCCAGTCCTGCCACCCTCCTCCTTAGAACTTGGCCTCGTGTTCCTGCACCTGACCCTGAGTAGGGTCCTCCAACCTGGATCACCACCTGGGGCCAGGATGCCCCTACCTCCACGACTGCTGGCTTCCATACACTCTGGGGACTACCACCCGCCTACCCAAGCCATGCCCTTAGGACAACGTTGCCACTTCTCTCAAAACCACCCCTCCCCTGCTCTCCCCTCCCCCTTCCCCTCCCCCCTCCATTCCCTTCCCTTCCCCTCCTCTTCCCAAGATCAGTTTCCCCACCCCAATCTCTCCACCAAGCCATGCCAAAGCAGCAGCCACGGGCTGCTCTTACGCCGCACATGAGACCAGGACAGGCAATACCGTTGAATGGCATTTTATTTTCTCGAAGTGGATCCATCAGCTTTGGCTGACTAAGATTTCCCTCTACGCTGGTTCCTACCCGATGCCTGGGACTTCTTCCTGGCGTTATTACGTTGCCTGCGGTAGGCTTCAAGTTCCTCCTGATACTTAGCTCTCAGAAGAGCTGCTCTTTGTTCATATGGCTGCTTTTCCACATCTGTTGTTAGGGACCACATCTTCCCCGTGGCCTTTGCCACCTGTACCACTGACCAGTTTGGGTTCTCCCTCTTCAGCTGGGCATAGTGGTCTTGGCAGAAGAGTAGGAAGGACGACGGGGGCCGTCTGGGTGCCTGGGGGTCCCGCTTTCTCCGTTTCTTCCTCTTGCCCACGTAATTCATCATCTCCTCCTGGTATCGGGCTTTGTCAAGCTTGGCCAGGGCTTCGTACTTGGCCTTCTCATGCTTTGAGATGGACCTCCATTTTTCCGAGCACTTTCTAGAGAACTCTTTAAAGCCAAGGTAGGTGTTTGGCTGCTGCTCCTTGAATTTGTTTCTGTAATTCAGCAAAAAGTGGATGTAAGAAGAGACATTCACCTTGGGCCTTAGCTGGACTTCTTTTCCCATGTTCATAAGATCATTTTTTTTCTGGATTCAGTAACTTGGACAGCAGAGACTTCTGTGCCCACACTACAGGAGCAATCTAGAAGGTGCTGTACTTGCGGTGAATTTTTCTGTCTGCAAGAGCTGCAGTCAGGGGTGGGCCTTTTCAGTGGTGGTGGCATTGTCAGGTCAGAGGAAGGGACTTGTGACATCATTTATAAGCTGACCAATCCCTGCCAATGCCTGAGGACATTTGTACACAGGGACTCTCATTGGTTGATTACATTACTTGCGGGTCCATTTTTGCCTCTTACAAAAGATGATGATCTACCCAAAGAAGGCTACGAAGCAGCTATTTCCCCCAGAAATATTTCTTCTTGGCTTCCTTGGAGGCAGTGGGGTTTGGCTCAGCTTTGGGGGCTTAAAATCACTCAGGTGTAGTAACAGGCTACAGGGTCTGCCTCCCTCACTATACGATTGTCAGGATGTCACGTCATCCCTTCCAGAGACAGCCCGGAAATAATGAACACGAGGAGGTGGATGGCTCCAGAGCTGTCAGGATAAAATGTGAAGCTTTCTGTTTGCCTTGAACAGTGGCAGCTCATGCTGTACAAAGGGTTTAGTAGTAACTCTAAAAGTAATCAGGTGTGACAGCTGTGACTCGGTTCCTGTCAGGACAAAGTTGTCTAATTTAAAACCTGAGCACTTGGGCTATGAGTCTGAACTCCTCATTTCTCTGAAGAAATCAGGGGAGAGAGGGAGGAGCACCTTGAGACGTTAGTAATTACACTTGAGTCCCTACAAATGGGGTGGCGCTCTTAGCCCATGAGGAGCCCTGCCCACGCTCATGCGGGGGATCCCCATTTCTTAGCGGTAGAGCACAAAGCTATAACCGCTGCGATCAAACTAGTTGCTTTCTGGATTTTTGCAGAAATTACAAAGATTCTAGTCTTCCAGTTGGAAGGAAAAGATAAGGAAGTATCGTTTTTGGCCTTTGGACACTGCAAGGTGCTTGTATGGCGCTGGATTTAATGTAACTCATAGACTGATGATAGTGCCAGATTCATAGGACTAGAAAACCCAGTTTCATTAACATAGAAAGTACCGTGTTCAAGGTCAAACAGCTGCTAACACGTGTGACTGTGGATTTTGACCACTGGTGGCAGGACCCAAGCCTGTGCTCTGTCCTGCCTGCATAGAACTGTTTCCTGGGGGACTGAGGAAACAGGTGTCAGACACTGATCCTGGCAAGGAAACTTGCTTAAGACCAGACTACATTTTACATTTTTACCAAATCCATTCCCAGGGCTCCAAAACTGACATCAATGTTTATCTTCTGAAAAACACAGGTATTAGTAGAAACTGATTAGAATCCCCAGCCCTGAATTTTGGCCCCAGCCCTGCTGCGAGGGGCCATCCCTGTGAGCCCATGATTTCTCATAAATTGAGTGTTTGGGATTGGCCAGAGAATCCCCTCCAGGTGATAAGTATAGTTTGGGGGCTGAATTGGGGGGCCTGTAAGATATCAGATGCCAGCTGAGGAAGACTGGGCTTGGTGGGTGGGGAGTGTGGCCAATGGGAAGAGATCACTCTGAGGACATTTCTCAGCCTAGGCAGCTTTCTTCACTCTGGTTCTTTCTCCCAAGGGGCTAGAGGTTGGCTTACGTGTGTGTTGGACTTGAGCTGGGCTGCAGAGATGGATGGGGCACACAGCTCCTTCCTGAGATCAAAAGATGAGACATGAAGAACTTTCAAGTCTACACATACTGCTCAGACTCTGCTCAGGCTCACACATGCAGCTTGCCTGTGCCTCTGCTCATCACCTCACACCCCTGTCGTGATGATAAGACCCAGGAAGATTAACCCCATGATAACCCTCTGGAGGTTAGCAGACACAGGAAGAGAAGGCAGTACAAGGTAAAAGTTATGGCAGACTTTTGGTGTTTGGGCCAAACTTCCGATCTGGAGGGAGGAAGCATGGGGGACTCCTTGTTGAGGGGAGCTTAGGGAAGGTGAATGAACCTGGCTTTCTAAATCAACACCATGTGTGCTGGGTATCTAAGGTCTGCCCTTTTAGAGCCTCTTTCCAACCTTCTGCAAGGTTGGAAGGTTGGAAGGTTGCAAGGTTTCTCCTTTCAACTTTCTCTGGCCTGGGAAGCCGACCCATGTGGGCTACATCAGTGGGCCCCATGCCCTCTGGCTTTGATGTGAGTTTGGCCACTGGGGACCCCCAACAGGAGATCAGAGATGGAGGAAGGTGAAATCGAGGCATTTATTCTCCTGGCTTCTTCCCCGCATGCGGGGTCACCTGGAGCTGGTTGTCCTTTCTGGACTAAGGACTCTGCTGCAACTAAGGTGTCCTCTTCAAATGACCTTTCTTCTAGGTTCAGGAATTGCCCCATCCCTTGTACCCTCCTGCCTAGGGTGGTAACAGCTGTGCTATTACTTGCCTCTGAGTTCTCTGCTACCTTCCTATATTCTGTGACTTTCCCTACACTCTACCCTCACCTTGGTAGATAGCCTCTTTATCAAATGCTCCTTGAGTTATTCTAATTTGGATGGCCATCTCTTTCCTGCTGGGACCCCAACCGAAGTACCATGTTTCTGGCCTTCTACCATTAGGCATTGGTTCAAAGTAGAGGGTCATGCACTTCTGGAGACCCAAGTGCCTGGCAGTCACACCGCCTAGAGTGTTCTGCAGAGGCACACGTGCCTACAAGGGCAGTGGCACAACAGGACCACATGCCTAGAAAAAGGCGTCTAATATTCCCTGCGTTATGAGATGACTTCTAGGCAGGGCCGTTGGACTAGATGGCCAAATGGTAAATATGTTAGGCTTTGTGAGCCACAGAGTTTCTGTTGCAAGTGCCCTATTCTGCCGTTGTAGCTCCCAAAGTACCCATAGACAATACAAAACGAATGAGTGTGGCCATGTTCCAATAAAACTTTATTTACAAAAACAGGCTATATATAGGCTGAGGGTCCTAAATCTGCCGAGCCCTGGTCTAGAGATGTGAGTTCAGTGTTTTCAAACGTTTTGATTGAAGCCTACAACAAGAAATGCATTTTATATCACAGCTCATTTACACGTGTATGTAATATTTATATAATGCTTAATGTGTGCCAGCTCTGTTCTAAGCACTTTATGTATATCAACTCATTCAATCCTCATAACAGCCCCATGGGGGTTGCTATTTGTATCTCCATTGTCAGGATAAAAGTAGCAAAGCACAGAAAGGTTGCAGAAATAAAAAGTTTTACAAAACCATACTTACTACGTGTGTGACGTATTCTTATTTTCTATTATAGTCGCCTCTATTTCGTTATTTAAAGTGCAAACCCCAGACTGATCCCAAGACCCACTGATGGGTCACAGTCCATGGACTGATTTGAAAAGCACCATCCAGGCAAGCTGGGAGGGAGCTCCCACCTCGGAGACTGTGGAAGCCTCTTTCCTTGGGAGCAATGACAAGAAGTGGGAAGAGGATGGCCTTTGGAGCCAGATATGAGTTCAGATTCTAGCTTTGCCATTTACTAGCTGGGTAACTTTGGGCGAGTCTAGCTCATTACAACCATATCTGCAAAAAGTAGGGAGGTGATGATAAAGCCATTAGGATTAACCAAATTGAAATTGTGGGAATAAAAACAACTGGTACTTCCCCTCCCCTATAGTGTGTGCTGGGCTTGGTGACACACTTCTAATGAATAGAACATGGAAAAGGTCAAGCAGTATCTTTACAGTAGAGAAAGCTGTCAGACACCACCTCAGCCAGGTGGTCAAAGTGAACATCACCAGTAACGGGTCATGTTGATATCACACACAGCCTTTCTATGATGCCATAATAAGAGCATCTCGCCCCCATGGTGCTCTTCCCCCAAATCCACATCCCAGGTCTAATAATGAGAAGACATTATACACACTCAAATTAAGGGACGTTCTATTATACAAAATACCTGATTAGTACTCATCAACAATCTCAAAGTCTTGAGAAACTAAGGACAGCCTAAGAAAATGACCCAGATTGGAAGACGCTAAGTAGACTTAACAACTAAATGCCATGAGAGATGGTGGATTGGATCCTGGGACAGGAAAAAAAAAGGTGCACTAGTGGAAAACTGGGGGGGGGGGTCTGAATAAAGTTATTCATTTAGTTAGTCATAATGTACCAGTGCTGATTTCTTAGTTTCGATGCATCTACCATGGTTCTGTAAGATGCTAACACTAGGGAGGTGGGGTAAGGGATCCACAGGACATTTCTGTACTATCTTTGCAACTCTTATTCTTATTTCAAAATAAAAAGATTTTTAGAAATCACCCCAGCTGACAGCAATGAGACACCTTGCTCTGTTACCTCCAGGAATCGTAGGACCTGATATTACCCTCAATCACAGCAGCCAATAAATGCTCTTGGCATATTTCTGTCAAAGTACTTCTCAAGTTTCAGGGCGTTCTGGAATCACCTGAGCTTTTAAAAACCCCAGTGCTCACGAAAGCAATGATAACAAGAGCCAAAGTACCTGGCACAGGCATATATCTGATAAATGCTTTGAAGCTTCCTCTATCCTCCTCCAGCCCCTTCTGTGGGGTAGGACTCTTGGTTGCATTTCCATTCTGAGCAAGGTAGGATATCAGCTCTCCAAAGATGTCCACATTCTAAGCCCCAAAACTTGTGAATCTGTTACCTCCCCTGGCAAAAGAGACTTTGTAGATGAGATCACGTTAAGGATTTAGAGGCAGGGATATTATTCTGGCTTACCTAGGTGGACGTGATATAATTGCACGGTCGTTATAAGAGGAAGGCAGGAATGGCAGAGTCAGTGGAGACGTGATGACAGAAGCCGAGGACCAGAGGCAGAGAGAGCTGTGAAGATGCCACACTGCTGGCTTTGAAGATGGAGGAAGAGGCCACCAGCCAAGAAATGCAGGCGGCCACAGCAGCTGGAAAAGGCACACAAAGGGATTTCCCCTAGAGCTACCAGAGGGGGGTACAGCCAGGCCAACACCTTGATCTTAGCCCACTAAAATCCATTTTGGACTTCTGACCTCCAGAATTGTAAGATAATACACACTTGTGTAGTTTAAAGCCACTAAATTTGCAGTTGTCTGTTAAAGCAGCAATAGGAAACTAACACAGTATCTCTCCCATCCAGCTGGTGGTCTGTAACTTTTCCCGTGCCATCCTTAACCCCTACTTGCATTAATAAAGATGGAAAATTTAAGGATGGAAAATGTACGCTGTCACATATGAGATTAGTTGAGGGGAGAGAGCATGATCTATTCAATTCTACACACTCTTCTTCACTCACTTGCTGACTCATTAAGTCACTAATTCACTCATTTGCTTGCCAATTCACTCTCACGTTCTTATATTCTTTCAGTCCATTCACTCGCTCATGGACTCACACCTATCTCAATAAATAGCTTTTGACCCGCTAGAGCGGCGGAGCTGCTGCTTTGATGGCCAGGGAGGAGCAGTGCTTGTAGGACGGAACGCCTTGGGCAGGAGGCTGGCAGTCAGAAAAGCATCTGACCCTCCCTGCATCTCTACGGATAAAAAGCCAGACTGGTGGGAAGGCTGGGCCTTAAGCAGCCAGATTTAGAGGCTCTTTGGCACTGACCTCATGCCAGGAACTGTTATCCAATCAGATGTGACCATGATATTTTAATCAAAATGATGATCATACTTTAGGTACCTCGTCCCTAGAAGCCTAGAGAGAGGGAGTAACTCATCCAAGGCCACACAGCCATGAGTGGCAGAGCCAGGCTCCAAACTCAGCTTTGTGTGACTTCTTGGCTCAAGTGTTTGGCCTCTGCTTATAGTCTAGGAGCTCCCGTGGCTGGGGCCAGGGAGAGGCTGAAACCAGAAGGAACACGCAGGGGAGGGAAGGTAGAACAAGAGTAAGTTGTCTAAATCTCTACATGTAAAGGCATGCGGGTGAGTCTTTGCTAACCTGGGTCGACTCTCATCACAGACGGAGCTCAGCAGTTTATCTCCACGTCATGGGATGTTCTGAGTCCAGCAGGTCAGCCGACCTGCCGGGTGACCCACAGAACTCCTCCAGCATCTGCAGGAGCTGGGTCTGGCTCATAGGGCAGAGGCTGGCCGAAGCTGGTGGCCTGGGAGATAGGGGACAGGAAACTGGACAGATTATTAAGCACAAGAATGGGATCAGCATGGCAGGAGGCAGGCATGCCTGGCTACCCCTGGCAGGATGTGGGGCAGATCTAGAATAAGCTGGACTTTGGGGGGACACCCTGCTCACAGTGATCTGGGGGTACCCCTCACAGGCCTTAATAAACCTCCTCCCTTACACTGCAGAGTGGAGGGTGGCCCTGTCCCTTCAGTCCAACCCCCAGCTCTTCCACCCTCAGTAGACACCTTGGCTCTGCCTACCTGGGACCTTCCTTTCTTTTGAGCATATTCCTTCTTCCGGAGAACTGTCCCTAAATCAGTTATGGGGTTCTAGTGGGGATATGTCCTTAGCCCCAAGGAAGGGTGATGTGTCCCAAATGAACTAATCAGAGGCCTCTCATGGACTTTTTCTAATTAGGACCAAGGCAAGAGCTCTTTACCTTCTCTCTGTTGCTGAAGGTCAAAGGGTGAGTCAGGGAGTTACAAGGGTGGTCATGGTTCTAGCCTTGGAAACCATGAGCCACCATTTGCAATAGAGAGAATGATGCCAGCAGACAGAGGACAACAGAGGGGACACAGAGAGGGGCCTTGTAGCATCTGGTCACCCCTGCAGGCAGCTATATCCCTTGATCTTCCTATGGTTTGTCTACAGCAGCCCAGAATTTCTTCTCTAGGCTGATGTGATCTGGATTCCTGCCACCTGACACCAAAAGTATAAGACATGATTAACCTAGTTGGGGTGGGGACAACCGCTATGGGAAGACAGGAGCTCACCTCACCCCCATTTTTGGATGCTTTCTGGGTACTTGCTCTGTGCCAGGCGCTGTGCTGGGAGCTTTTGCAGGCATCATCTCACTTAAACCTCTTAACAACTCCATGAAGTGGGTGCTATTGTTGTCCTTATTAAATAGATGGGGAAACTGAGGCCCAAAGCAGGTCAGTTACTTGTCTAACCAAGTAGCTAGTAAATTTAAGGCTGAGATTTGAATGCAGGCAGTCTCCTTCTAGGGCCCATGTGCTGACTACCCCAATTTCCTTTCTACTCAGTACATGTCAGTCCCTTTGCCCACAAGTCTGACTTGGTACACAGAGACACAGTAACATAGCATGATCAAGACATGTAGCTGCCATGTCTTAAGGTCTTAGTGGGACGTTGTGAGCATCACTGCATCACCTTTAATCCTCACAATCACACTATGAGATATAAACTGGGGAAAGAGGGGCTCAGAGAGGTGAAGCCACCTCCCCAAGGTCACATGGCTGTAGATGGTGGAGACAGGATAAGAATCCAGCTCTGTGGGACTCTAGGACACCTTCCTCACTGGCCTGAGTGTGCATGAGATGTTTAGCCCACCCATTCTCCAGCCGCCGGGAGACTCACTCGTCCAATCAGGCGTCAGAGCTGCTGGTCTCAGGCAGGGCTGCCTAGCTGCCTCCTCAGGGGTCAGGGAGCATCGATGCTCAAACTCAGAATGGTGGCCAAGTGGCAGGCACACGCTCCCAGGTGGCTCCTCAATAAACCATCTGTAGCATTTCCTCTGGGTGAGAAGTAGCATCCAAATGCAAGCCCTGGGGGCCTCTGTGAGGCAAACATTGCCACCCTTCAAGGCAGGGGGCAGGTCCTTCTCCGGGTCATGTCTGCCAGGAGCAGGCGGAGGCTGAGGGAACAGCAGCTGGTGTAGGCCAGCTAGGATCACCAGGGGGAAAGAGGGAAGGTGATGGCCAAGTGTACTGGCCATTCTGGGTGCCACATGGTGCTCTGTCCATCCACCCATGCCCTGTTCTGTCACCAGCATGGATGTAGGTAGCCTCACTTCCCTGGGGAAACCTAGGCCAGGCTGCTCTGGGGTCTGCTTAATCCCTGTGTCCTCTGGAGGTAGGGTTCAAGGCACTGAAAAGATCCCACCCCTCCTCTCAGATCTAAGCAAGGGAGGGAAATAGCTCACATTTGTGAGGCACCTACTATGTGTCAGGCACAGTCTTGGACACATTATATACACAAGCATATCCATACAGAGGAATCCCATTGCACAGATGAGGAAACTGAGGCTTAGAGAAGTTATGCCACATGCTCATGTTCACACAACTAGTGTGAGCTTGTGTGCTAGCGAGCTTGGATTCAAATACAGCAGTGGTCTCCAACATTTTTAGCACCAGGGACCAGTTTCATGGAAGACAACTATTCCATGGACAACAGGGGGTGTGAGGGGTGGTTTCCGGATGACTCAAGCACATTACATTTATTGTGCAGTCAATCCTCTCAGCTAATGATAATCTGTATTTGCAGCCACTCCCCAGCACTAGGATCACCGCCTCAGCTCCACCTCAGATCATCAGGCATTAGATTCTCGTAAGGAGCGTGCAACCTAGATCCTCTGCACGTGCAGTTTACAGTAGGGTTTGCGCTGCTGTGTGAATCTAATGCTGCCACTGATCTGACAGGAGGCAGAGCTTGTGCAGTGACGCGAGTGATGGGGAGCGGCTGTAAATACGGATGAAGCTTCCCTCACTCCCCACTGCTCATCTCCTGCTGTGCAGCCCTGCTCATAACAGGCCACGGCCAGTACCAGTCCATGGCCTCGGGGCTGGGGACTGCAGAAATACAGGACTGTCTGGTTCCAGGGGCCTGGCCCTTAGCCTTTAACCTTACACTTGTTATCTCTGTGGGGAACAAAACAGGAAATGAACCAGACAGGTGGCATCTCCACTTAGGGAGATACCTGAGCCAGGAAGGGGAAGAGGGTTAAGTAGAGTGTGAATGCGCTGTGGTACCAGGCTCTTAAGGCCTGTGCCCTGTCCCTGGGCCATGTCTGATGGGGGCGGGCTTTAAGGTCCTAGGGTGTGGAGGCTGCCAGGCCTTGAGGCTGTTGCCCTGGATCTCCAACCTATAGTAATAGAAACCTGGGCTGGGGATGGGGGACAGCCAGCTAAGGGCCCAGGAGGTGGTCAGACTGGACGGAAACCAGAAGGGCAGGAATGTAGAACCTTGGAAGGTGCAGGACATCGTATGAGAGAGATGGGGGTAGGGCAGGCAGGCAGCAACAAAAGAGGAAGAAATGATGCTGCGACACCCTTTCCCAAATCTCCCCTGGGACAGCCAAGCCTGTGTGGCCTTCTCTTCATCACAGTGAGATATCAGCCCTTCTCTCTGCCAACCTCACCCTCAAAGCAGGGACCACAGGGACCCACCTTCCTGAGAGAAGTACCATCAGCTGATTGGTCCAGCTTGGGTCACATGGCCACCTCGATCCAATCAGCTGTTGCCATGTGATTGCACATGGCTGCCGCTTTCAGGAGCCGCGGTTTCACGGAGGGAGGCTGGTCTTCAAAGGCTTCTCGAACTCAGAAAAGAGTAGCGCTGCCTACTTTAGACCTGGAGGCAGAAAAGGAGGGAGTTGAGCAACTCAGAAAAGTTGCAGGGACCCACCACAAGCCCCCTGCCCCAGAGTGTGGCACCTGGCGGCAGTTCCCATCTTCAGACCCAGCCCTGTTCCGTCACTTCGGCATCACGGGCACATCGTCTCCATGGAAGGCACGACACCCCGCCCCCATCAGCCCTGCCAGCTGAGCGGAGCACGGAAGGGGAGGAAACCAACACCTCGGGCCACACCCTGGACCTCCTCGATGTGCCACCGCCCAACGTGCAAGACCCAGGATATCGGTGGCGGAGCGCTCATCCCAGCGGAAACACAGCCGGGAGCCCTGCCCTCAGCACTCCCAGGCACACACACAGGTCCTCCAGAGAGCCAGGCATCTGGAGGAAAAACGTTTACCTGACATAGTTTGTGTGAGTTCCCTGGAGCTAACAATTAGCTGAGCAGGAAATAGCTCTGATAATTTGTTGGGTTTATTGAGTTGCTTCTGGGGAAGAAGGAACATTTGCCCACACTGATTATCAGGCCCCACTGTTGCTGCCTGGGGGATAGGTCAGCCGGAGAATAGTCCCTCAGGAAGGCACCAGCGGCTGATAAGTGAAGGGGACACAGCCAGGGTTAAGGGACCAGGGCTGGGGAAGCATGTCTTCCTGGCAGGAGTGGGCAGTGCCCTGGAAAACCCAGATGAAGCCAGCGTGGTAGTCGTTGTCCCCCGGCTCAACTGCGTGCTGCCTCTTCCTCCGCTTTTGCCCCCCGCACTGTGCCCTCTGCTTTCACCAGCATGGTCTCATTCAGCCAATCATCCCTTCTTCCGTGGAGTAAAACTTATTGAGCCGTTTCCTTGTGTCAGGCACTCTGCAAGGTACTGAGGAAAGAACAGTAAATAAGAAAGAAACAGCTCCTGTCTTCGAGGAGCTCACAGTTTAGTGGGTGAGGCAGCTGCCCGAGCAATGCATGGTGAGACAAGAAGACCTTGGTAGAGAAAGTGCAGGGAGCAGAGAGGGCATGCAGAGAAGCAGACCAGACTTGGCAGCAGAGGTTTCCTGAAACCAGAGCTGATACACCTGCAGGATGAGTAGGAAGTAACTGGGAAAAGAGTGGATATGCATCAAGATTGGCAGGGAGAATTTGGCAAGGAGGTGAGTTCTTGATTGTTGGAAATATTCCAAACAAATCATTTTGAAAACTGCCCATTTGTCGAGAGTGCTGTGGTTGGGATTCATACATAGCTAGGATTTACACCTTGAAGACCTCTGAAGTTCTTCTCAAATCTAAGATTAGTTTGTTCCCACTCTCCTGAGAGCAGTGGGAATATAATTAGATACCCCACTATTGGAAGCAAGCGACTGCTGTTTATTCATTTATTTATTCACTCATAAAGCATATATAATAAATGCATTCTTAACCCATCCCGACCAAAGCAGCTCCCTGATTACCTGGCACTCCTATGGCCTCAGTAGACCTTCCTGACTGGTGCCCATGGCACCCTGAGCACCTGCCGCCACCTGGCCGCCTGCCATCCCCATCCCCAGCCTCAGTGCCTGTGCACCCCTGCTCCCAGCAGCTGAGTCTTGCACTCTCTGAGATTCAGTTGGCTTTGTTGTCAACTCTCTCAGTGCCAGTCATACTTGTTATTGTAATTATGTGATTTAAATTAAACATCACATAAACTGATGAAATATGAGTGTGATAGGAAATACAGTTGCATCTATGGAAACTAAATTGAATGCTTTGGAATGAGTCCATGAAGGAGAGTCTCTAAAAAGAATTGCTTGCTAAATATTAGGTGTGAGTGAGCGAGACACCTGCACCCCACTGGGTAAGTGACGTGGGGATGGGGGCATGGGATGGAGCACCCTAGTGCCTAGCACAATGCCTGGCACATAATAGGTGCTCGATAAATACTTGTTGGCTGGATGAACGGTAGCAAAATTGGAAATGGTGAATGATGCATTACAGCTATGGTTTATACAAGACAGGCAATGTGAGAAACAAACCCATGGTCAAAGGAAAGGCCTTGGTCCTGCATTAAACTGATTGACAAATAAATGTGCATTTAAGTATTTTACATTATAATCCAATGTTTAAGCTGTGTAGATGTCCTTTTACAATTCCCTACTTAGAAATTAAATTTTAATTTACCAGCCAACTACATAATCTATGAAGCTTCTGTGATAAGGGTCAGCAAACTTTTTTCTGTAAAGAGACAGAAAATAAATATTTTTGGCTTTGCAAACTATAGGCTCTGGCATGACTCCTCAACTCTGCTGTTGTAGCTTGGAAGCAGCCAGAGACAATGTGTAAGTGAATGAATGGGCATAGTTGTGATCTGGTAAAACTTTATTTACAAAAACAGGCAGCAAGCCATAGTTTACCAGCCCCTGTTCTATGGGATTGATTAGCTCTGTGTGCCAGGCACTTTGCTGTGTTGCCGGAGATTCTGAGACAAGGGAGATTCTATCCAAGCTCTCATGGAGCTGGCCTCCTAGTTGGAGAGATGGTCAAATCAAAAGATGATTCTAGTTTGGTATGCCCAAGACAATGGCAGGGGCTTACCTGTGGGGCAAAGGGGATACAAGGGGACAGAGAGCATGGAGAGGTAGAGAAAGGAAACACTTGGTCAGGTCTATAGGATCAGTGCTTCCCCAAGTAGTCAGGTGTGGCAGCATGAAAGGGCATTCTGGGCAGAGGGAACAGCATATGCAAAGGCATGGAGACACAAAAGTACTTGCTTGTTCCAGGATGGACAAGCCCTCTCTGTAGCTGGAGCTCAAAGTAGGTTTCATTAGAGAGAAAATATAAAGTTTGGACTTTATTCAGGAGCCAGCGGGTTCACCCTTTACTCCTGAGTTTTCCAGCAAGGCAGGGACTTGATCCCATCTCCTCACAGAGTGTAGAGGATGGTATGGAGGCAGAGAACAGACCAGAAGGCTGTCTCTGTAGTCCAAGTGAAAAATGATAAGGTCACAAGTGTGCCCCAGTTGGCCATGGAGCAAGAAGAGAGGGGTTGAGGATGCTGCCTGGGAGGGTGGTAAGGATTAAAGGGGAAGGTGCACTAAGGAGCAGGCATGATTTGGGGGAGCTTTGGTTTGTTCAGATCATAGTGACCAACCCCAAACACACAGTAGGTGGCCAGGAGTTGGCTCAGGCCTCTCGGAGCTGCCTGCACAACTGGGGGGGAGGGGTGGCACTGCTGGGAAAGCAAGCCTTGGGAACCCAGGGGGCTCTTGTCAAAGATAAGGCTGGAGACTAGGAGACCAGTGGCTCGACTTGCATTCGTCCCCAGCATTCACCCAGTTCCTAGAAAATGTATAACATCATGGGGTTGTCTGGGAAAAGGATTTATCTTGACATAGCAAGAGTCTTAGGAATTTGGCTAAAGGAAAATTGATTACAGAAAGCATTTGTGATGAAGTTGGATGTCAAGGCTGAGTCAATAAGGGATGAGAGGTAGCTTAGTTTGGGGGAAGCAGAAATCAGCCTCCAAAAGGGCCTTGGGGCCATTTGGCCACCACTGCCCAAGACCCTTCCAGAGGGTTTCCCTGGTTGCATCATGGTGTCCTCTCCATCCTTCTGGGAGGCAAGCAGACGGCAGGTGGGAAGGAAAGAGGGCTTGGGAGTAGGGATAACGTGGTAAACACCTCCTAGATTTCACATTCTCCTAAGCCAGCCTTGGGGATGGAGGGATGGCTCATGCTTGGTACTGGGATGCAGACATGCTTCATCCCTGAATCAGAGCCTGGCTGTACACAGAGCATAGTTAATAGATAATGCCCACAGGAGGTGTCCTGGGAACACAGAAGCCAGAAACTACTGAAGGAGAAGGAGTGGAGGCTGCACAGAGAAGGAGACATTGCAGCTGAATCTTAGAGATTACAGGCTTTGCAGGGACATCCTGTATCTAGGGAAGCACAGTGGGAGTGGCCTCCATTGGCAAGCACAGTGCCTCGTACGCAGTATGTGCTTGGTGAGTACGTGAATGAATGCTCTCCTGAAGATGTCAGTTTTCAGAATGCTGGGATTTAAACCAACAACCCTAACATGAGTGCATGAGAAGCTTCTTAAGAAGAAATAGTGTCCACCAAGCCTGCTCCGAGCTCTCCTATTACTATGAGAAGAGCTCAGAGCTTTCTGCAGAGGAACTCAAAGGCATTTTTTTCTATAATCAACTACATGCATTAAAGGGAGTGATTTTTTACTTTATTCTCCCCAAGCCAGATTCCATTAATGAAGCCCCATTTAACAGAAGTCAATTTACCAAAAAGAAAAAAAAATTGAGTGTAATTGCTTAAATACATTTTATGTTGCACTGCAATAGCAATTTCCTGGGCGAACTTGGAATTCCCCAGGCCCCCCATAGTGAAGTTAATGTGGACAGAAAGGTTTGAAGGGGAGAATCTCTCTTTGTGTTTCTCTCCTTTAATTATGGTTCTAAGAGGGAGCAAAATTAAAGAGAATCCTGGGGGGAGGGGAGAGGGGCAGAACAGGAACAGAATAGAACTCAGCCTAGACTGTCCCACTACCTGCCTTCATCCTTGCATGTGTATGTTAGTACAATGCAGTGGCTGAGCACATAGGCTCTGAAAGGGATGGCCTGGGTTTGAATCTCCCTTAATAGCTGTGTGACTATGAGCAAGTTCCTTTACCTCTCTGTGCAGCTAGGTGGTGCAATGGGAAAGGGCATAAAGAGAGCCAGTGCAAAGGCAGAGGCCCACAACAGAGCAGCATGCATTCCAGTACACGCAAGCTCTTCTGTTTGGCTGGAGAACAGTGTGTGTGTGTGAGTACATGTGTATGTGTGTGTGTGTGCACTCTTGGGGCAAAAAAACAGGCAGGAGTGACACCAGGAAGGCTTCCCTGAGACGGTGACATCTGATCAAAGGCTCAGTGAGAGGCTGAGCCAGGTGGAGGTCTGAGAGCAGAGCCAGCGTAGCAGGCAGAGGGAATGTCAAGTGCAAAGGCCCAGAGGCGGGACCGGGCCTGGCTGGTTTCGAACAGCAAGGAGCCCCATGTCGCTGGAGCACAAGGATTAAAGAGTGAGGAGGGAAAGAGGCAGGAGAGGTGAAGGCGCACACTCTTTGTTAAAGCCTCAGTAAGGTCTTTTAGTCTGAGGATAGGAGCCAAGGTTTGTGTTGTTTTGATTTGTTTTTAATTAGCTCTATTATGGCATAATTTACACAAAATAAAATTACCCATTTGAAATGTACAGTTCTTTGGAGCTTTGACACATTGTGCATCCCATATAATCAACACCTCATTCAAACTGTACAACGTCTCCACCACCCCCGAGGGTGCCCTGTGTGCTTTCGCAGCCAGCCAGGCTCCAACCTTTGCGCTCACCCCCAGCTCCCGCAAACCCTGACCTGCTTTCTCTCACTAAAGACTGGCCTTGCCCAGAGCCTCATAGGAGTGGAGCCACACAGTGCGTGCTCGCCGTATCCACCCTGTGACCACGCGGCGTAATGCTTTGGAGACCCGTCCGCGGGGTTGCACGTCTGGGTAGTTTGCCCCTTTGCATGGAGGGTTTTGAGCAAGGCCTGACACCGTCTCAGTGGCAAAGTTCGAAGTGATGATCCTGCCATGAAAGCCCCCAGTTCTTTGATAGATGCCAAGCAAACTCTCAAATGCTCAACATTTATGCCCAGGGAGGCAGGGGCAGAACGGAGTAAAGATGCATGGGCAGTACAGGGCCCGGAGCGTTTCAGCCCTGGAAATGAACAGTTACTGGGATTCCTGGGAGTGGGGAAAGGTGTGGGAGAAATGGGAGGTGGGAGATGTCCCCTAGGGCTTCTCCAGGCCGTGCAAGCAGAGGTTAAAGCAGTCAGTCCTACCCTGGTCTCCGCTGGGGAAGTCTCCCTGACTTCTGGATATAATCGGGATCGTTAATCTCATCCTGCTCGGGAGACCTCAGCACCCTCTCCTCTTCATTCCATTTAGAAATAAGGAGGCTTTGGTTCTGAATTATTCAGGTAAGTTCTCCCTATTTCAGTGTCCCTTATGTAAATAGCCTCCAAGATTTGTCATTGAGATAGAATTGAATTTGGCCTGGAGAAAAAAAATAACCCACAATACGTTTGTGACTCCTTAGAAAACTTAAATGACTCAGTCTGTAATAAACTATTTTAAATGGGATCTGGTGAAATACAGTAATTGGTTTCTATAATAGTTCTTACCATAGCAATATGGGTTATATTCCTGAAGTTTGGTGTGTGTCAGCATTTTCATTATAGTAAGAAGTCGGTTTTGCGGGGTGTGAAGCTATTTGGTTGGTTCTTTTGTCTAATGCATATTTATGAAGACCCACTGTGCCGGAGCGCTTCTGTCTGCCCTCCAGTCCCCCTCCCGTGCCCTCTCCTCCCTGCTCCATGCCTGGGGAGGCTTACCTGTGGGCTGCATCCTTCTGCTCCCTTGCCTTCTGGCTTCCAATTGGGCTAGATCAACAGGAGCATCAACGGGAGGGGAAGGAGGAGAGGGAGTTCTGGGTATTCATTCCTTGCTCCCTCCTGGTGGTATTTTCACAAACTGGTCACAGCCCCACTGAAGATCTGGGTCCTGTAGGGTGGATTTTCCAAGTATCCCTCTATTTAGGGATAACTACTCCCTCTTCTCCCCACTCCAGGATGGAGAGTGACAATAAGTCCTCCAGTTACCAGCCCCAGGATACTACCCTTCCCTGATGGTCTTCCCAGAGTTTGCCTTCACCTTTGTAAAGAGTCATTCCTTGAATTCTCGGGATTATTCTCATATGACTGTGCCACTTATTTTCTGCTGGGACCCTGACATGCCTACTTTGTACCAAGTATTGTGTTAGGTTCTGGGAACCAAGATGAAGAAGAAAATAGCAGTTGCCATTACTGAGAGCTTGCTGTGGCCAGGGTCCGTGCTAAGGTCTTTCTGTGTATTATCTCATTTAATCCTTGCAACCCTTTGAGGCCAGGGTCTATTATCCCTATTTTATAGATAAGGTCACTGAGGGTTTGGGAAATTTTCCTAAGATTACACAGCTGATCCCTCCAGAGCCTGAACTTCTTCACCACGAGGCTACATTGTCCCCCTTGAGGAGTTATCTTAGGGAGACACACACCTAGATAAAGGAATTACCATTTGAATAAAATGCTGTAGCATCACAGAGAAAGGGAAAGGAAAATTCTATTTATTGGGCCCGATATGTGCCCAGTACTGAGCTAGGTTCTCTGCCCACAAGGGTTCTCATTTACTCTCACAAACTCTTAGGGCTGGTATTTTTGTCATTCTTAAAAAGGTTAAGTAACAAGCCCAAGGTCACACAGGTGAAGGCTGGATCTGAATCCAGATCTGTTGGCTTTGAAGCCAAGGAGAGTAAGAAGGGCTTTCCCGGGAATGTGACATTTGAGGGCCTTCCCAGCATTGTCTCAGGTGACATGGGTGGTGCAGGAGAAAGGGTTAGGGTGGGTATATTCCAGGTAGAAAAGGCGAAGTCCTAGACAAAAGAAAAAGGGTGGAATGCTTCGGAGATGGAAGCAGGAGGTGCTTACCCTGCCCTGCTGGCCGCAAGGGTCAGCCCCGTGTCTCAGCATCTCAGGGAACCCTGCAGTGGGATGAAGCCCTGGAGGACCCATCTCAAGCCGCTCAGCCCCATGCTACCGATGGCCTGGGGCGACACAGCCACCCTTCCTGCTCTGGGCATGGCTGAGGCCCTAGCGTGAAAGGGAAGTGGGGCAATTCCAGGATGCCCACGTCCCTGTTCCGCCCAGCTCTGGTCCCTGACCCCGCCTGCTTCCTGTCCCCACAGGTTCACCGGAGCCAGCCTCCCAGCCCCCGTCATCAGCAGCAAGAACTGGCTGCGGCTGCACTTCACGTCAGACGGCAACCACCGGCAGCGTGGCTTCAGCGCCCAGTACCAAGGTAGGCGGGACCGGGACTGTCGTGCTCCCTGGGCGGGTGGTGGAGACAGCACCTGGAGGACTCGTCCATCCCCAGACTGGGTCCAGTGTGGCTTCAGGGCCTCCTTGCCTCTGGTGTCTGCTCCTACCTGCAGACCGGAAACCTGCCACTGTGCGTCTCTGTACCCGCCCCAGGGAGTGACATTTATGGAGCTGTGTAGCCTGAGCTGCCCCTCTGAGGCCACGCTCATCCTAATACGCATTCAGTGGCCGCCGAGACCCAGGCATGGTGCTAGCCATTGACAAGTAGTACTTCATTAAGTCCTCATCATTACCCTGTGAGGAAAACACTGTCAGCAACCCATTTTGTGCACAGGGAAGCTGAGGCTCAGAGAAATTAAGCCAGTTTCCCAAGGCCGTCTGAACCTCACCCTTTGAGCACAGAGCCCACCCTCTCAACCACCGGCTTTAGGCTGGCTCTGTGCAAGGCGGGAGAGCAGCCCACGTTGCCACTCTCTTTCATTTCATCTAGAACACGAGTATATTACAAACACAGGCAAAATCACTTTAGGGAGCATGGTAGCTTTGATGCTCAAATCTGCGAAGAGCTGTCTAGTGGCGAGAGATCAGACCAGGAATGGCAGGTGGAAATTGCAGGTAAGCAGATTTCTGCTGCAGTAATGAAGAATTTCCTAACCCCAAGAGCCACCTATAAAAAGGAATGGGTCAACCCAGAAGGGAGCGCTCTCTGTAACCGGAGGAGATCAAAATTCCAGCAGATGGAACATTCCTTTTCAACACTGAGTTTATTTGAAGTACTCAAAATTTATAGAGATAAACACCAAGGGTTGGCCTCATAACGTGCTCATCAAGTCTGTAACTATTACCACTCCCAAGTGGATGTTGGTTTTAATAGATTCAACAGCAACCTTATATTACACACTAAATATAAGTCCCAGTATGAAGCCCTGGTCCTCGGAGGCCAAGCGTCTGCTAGCCGCCCCTGGAAGTGGCTCAGGGCAGAGCAGAGCCCTCTCCACGAGGCCCCAGGGCCAAGCTTTCTGGCTAGAACCTGGAAGCAGAAGCATCGCCTTCAAAATTGGAAACTTTTATGAACGGCCTCGTTTACTTAGCCCTGGTAGCAGGACACATATGAAATATTTAAAAGGTAAATAAGAAACCAACTTGGTCTGACTAGTTTAACAAAGCCTCACCCTGACAGCTTTCCTGGAGATATTTTTCCTCTCCCGAGGCTGCACCTCTGTGTGAATGGAACCACTATCCGAACCTTTCTACTGTGGTTTCCAGGATAGAAAAGCAGAGACGGATGTTATCATTGTATCTGGTTAAATAAGTGCTAGGTGTTTCTAATATGTTAAGTTGTGTCATTGTAATTGGTTATGGTTTGATGCCAGGCATGGGCAACAAGAACCCCAAAGGGGCAGTCTCCAGATCACACATGGGTTGCACACCTATGGTGCACCAGGCCCCCCTCCCCGTCATGCAATGATATGTATGTGTTTTTTATGTATGTGTTTTTATTCCCATTTTCTTCAGCTGAGGAAGCTGAGACTCAGAGAGATTCTATAACTAGCCCAAGATCACACAGCCTCTGAGTGGTTAAGCTCATACTCATACACAGGCTTCTGTGAGTTCTGCAAAATCACAGGGCCTCTTCTTACAGTGCTTTGGGTGTCTTCCCTTTCCTATTTAACCAGTAGCTTTTCAACTTTGTTTTGCTAATCTCACCCCACCGTAGAAAAAACATTAATCACAACCCAGTACACACATGCATCTACAGAACTAAAAGGAAAATGTCACCAAGTGGCATTTACCCTTACTAAGTGTGATGTACCCTGAAAATTTCTTTTCCATGTTTTAATGCTAATTGCAACCTCTAGATTAATTGCACAAGTGTGTAGCAGGAAACATCGCATGATCTGAAAAACACCATTTTAGTTGCCAATGTCTTAAAAACAAATCCTCCTGTCTCCTCCTCTCTCAGCCCCCTTAGCACAGCGCAGAGCGGAGTTTTGCATATTAGTGTGTGTCCGTGTTTAAGGAGGGCTTTAAGAGGTTTTAGGCACTTGGCATTTTTTTACTTCATTCTATCCTAACAGCACTTATATATAATAGGTTCTGTTATTAGTCCCATTTTATAGATGAGGAAAGGCAGCCACCGAAAGGGTCCATAGCTGGCTCAATGTCTCATTCATGGTGTGTTAGAGTCAGAATTTGAACCCCAACAGTGTTAACCTCTGGGTCTGGCATGTATAATTGCTGTGATTGTGTTAGTAAATGATCCTCCTCTGAGACCTACTTTTTCTAGAGTTTTCCAGACCAGGAGTGCATAGTGCAAGGATATGCAGTGCTTATTTAGTAACTCAGTTGGTAACTACATAAAGTAAGGTTTCCCAACATCAGCACTATTGACATAATAGTCAGTCTGGATAATTCTGTTGTGGGGGACTGTTCCATGCATGGTAGAATGATTACAGCAGTGTCCTTGTCCTCTACCCACTGCTAGATGCAGTACAGGAGGACGGGAATACAGGGGCCAGTAGCCAGTAGCACTCCCCCCTATACACACACAGTCACAACAACCAAAAAAGTCTGCAGACATCACCAAATGTCCCTCATGTGCAAAAGCAGCCCTGTTGAGAACCACTACTCTAAAGGAATGAAAACTTTGGAACCACTAAAGACCACTCTAGGTTTTGCTGTTGCAAATACAGTCCACAACAGTGACGGAGACAGATTT
This sequence comes from Microcebus murinus, assembly GCF_040939455.1. Taxonomy (NCBI): domain Eukaryota; kingdom Metazoa; phylum Chordata; class Mammalia; order Primates; family Cheirogaleidae; genus Microcebus; species Microcebus murinus. The sequence goes on along the minus strand of NC_134105.1, from coordinate 23,938,137 downwards.
CAGTAAAGGGTTCAGCAGGAGGCAGAAGGTGTGCTGCAACAGGGATGGGGAGGTCCCCAGGACTAAACAGTGGGATGGCCTTTGCCACCCCGAAGGGGCCAGGGAAGAACTAGGGCCGTGAAAGAGGGGCCTCTTGGCAGGCCTGAGAGGTGTTGCCAACCCACAGTGCAGGAGGAGGAGCCAGCGCATCTATTGCCAGGGCAGGAAGAGGTGGCCACAGGCTCCAGTAGCCAATGCAGGAGGAGGGGGCCATGGAATCAGTAGCCTGTCACCTCCCTCCCTGCCCTCTGCTGCACCTCCCATCTACAAACCCAACAGGAAGCCAGGAGCAAGGGAACAGAGGCCCTGCTCTGTCCTGCTCTGTGCCCTGGGGTGCTGACTGGCATTGCCACCGGGCTCTCTTGCTCTCTAGCCATCCACAGCGGTCAGTCTCCCAGGGCCCAGAGCAGGGCAGAGGAGTTTGAGAAATAGACTGGGAAGGGCCAGGGAAGAATCCCCACCATGGGATCAGTTCCTCCCACCCTCAGCTTTATGGCATTAGAGTCTCAAGTGACTAATGGCACTCCAGAGCTAATGATTACCAATCCCTAATTATATTGACAGGTATTTTTTCCCAGGGAAACAAAAAGTAAACTTAAAATAAAAGATAACTTATAACATAGCAAATTCCATTCTCGTTTCAGTCCAATCAGAGTTTAGGGGTGTTCGTGGCCAGACACGATTTTAACTAATACCCCAGGGTATCAGAAGATCTGAGATCTAGTCAAGCTCTGCTGGAACAGGCTGTTGGAAGGTGGACACTTGTGTTCCATTTAATAAGCATTTTCAGTGTGACATCGCTATGTGACAGCATAGGAAGATGAACACCAGTAGGCCCATCTCTGCTCTCAAGGAGAACAGGTTAAAGAGAGGCATGGACATTAATCTATAACTCTGTGCAGCATGATAAGAGCTATAATTAAGGCCTGATTAAGAGTTCCAGGGCTGGAGATAAAAGGGCAATTAAGTCCCTCCAGTTTTGCTGGAGGGACTTAAGGAAAACCAAAAAAAAAAAAAGAGAGGCAGTGACTTAAATGTGGATCTCAAAAATATGCCAGCTGACAATAGGAAGAAGCGTTCTAGGTAGAGCAAAGGCAAGAAAATGTGAAACTGCTAAATCTAAGGAACCACAAATTTACCACGTGTCTAAAGCAGGGGTCGCGGGCCAAATCCAGCCATCCACCTGTTTTGGTACTGCCCTCTAGCAAAGGATGGGTTTTGACATTTCTAAACAGTTGACGAAAAAGACAGAAAGAAGAATGACATTTTATGACACATGAAAATTGTATGAAATTCAAATTCCAGTGTCTATAAATAGAGGTTTATTGGGACTCAGCTATGCTCATTCATTGACACTGTGTGGCTGCTTTAGTGCCACCAGGGCAGAGTTGATCAGTTACAAATGAATGAGACTGGTGGCCCATGGGCCTAATTTACTTACTTCCAGGCCGTTTGCAGAAAAAGTCTGCCAACTTCAAGGCAAGCCTGCAAGCTAGAGGGGCAGTGGGTCCTGAGGCCGGAGGGTGAGGAAGGGTCCAGTTGTTAAAAGCCTTGGTAAACCTGGGCTTAATCCCATGGGTCACAGATAAGAGATGATACCAAGTTTTCAACAAGAGGAGAGACAGGGTCACATTTTCATTTTGGGAAGATCTTTGCTTTAGAATCAAAATTGGGAGGACGGTTAAGAGTCTTGGGGAGTTAGATGACAGGGCCCAAAGTTTAAGCAGGAGTGGAGATGGACAGGAAGAGACAGACCAAAGAGGTAATCACTGGTAAACCAAGTCAGACTCATGACTAGTTAGACTTAGGGGGGGGCGGGGGGCATGAAAGAGTCAGGGATGAATCTTAGGTTTCCAACTTAAGTGGGTAAAAAAATACAATGCTATTAGCCAAGGTGATCTAGGGAAGAGACAGATGGGGGATGAATTTTGCTTGGGACACATTGATTCTGCAGTAGTGTTTGAGTATCAGGAGTTTTTCTGTGGATCTATAGCTCAGTGTAGAAAGCTCTGGGGCACCATTCCCTTCCCCATGTATATAACATGAGAGGATGGGGATGAAAGAATGATTTTCAAAGTGGGTTCCCTGGAGGCCAAGGGGTCTACCAGCAGCTGGTTTGATAGAGGCTGAGCAGGTGGGACTCCAGGTATCCACTCCCACTTCAGCCAGAGAAGTTTCTCTTTGATCTACAGTATTTTGTGTAGTGGGTATTTACTTACGAGTTTGTTAAAATGGTAAGTTCCTGTAGCTAAAGTGTTTGGCAACCACAGGACTTTAAAAGATCCTTAAGGTTCCTTTCAGTTCTGGGAAGCCCATCAAGGTGGTGTAATCTGTCCTTCTGCCTCCAGGTGGGGAATGTTTCCAGTCCTTCTCAGGGTGTTAATTGCTTTCCTGGGTTTTTTGTTGTTTTTTTTTCAAATCTACAAAGAATGATGGTGGGGAGAGCCTTTTTTAATGCACCCAATGGCCGATAATCCCACCTGGAGGGGACTTCCCTGGCGGGGAGGACAGCACCTGCACTATTATTGCCCCATCTGGAGACAGGGACAGTTATTAACCCCACGGGGCTGTTGGAAATAGAAGGAGACCCTGGTAAAATACATGGCACGTGGTGGGTGCTCGGGAAATGGAATCCTCAACCGGCATACCCCACCAACCACCTAGACTCACTGTTTACGGTAAAACACGTACAGTGAGAGAGAAAGAGCTGGAACCTCTGGCTCCTCCTCAGACACCTGCCCTTTGCCTCCCACTCAGACCTCGTGATCATCTTCTGGTACCTGTCCCTCTGGTACCTGTCCCTCCCGACAGCCACATCCCAGCCTAGCCCCGCTGTTCCTCTCACTGCCTTTCTTGTCAAGCCAGGCCTGGTAACCGAGAGATGGAAGATAATCCATGGTGAAAGCCACTGGCTCCTCTGCCTTCTAGAAGTCCTGCACTGAGTTTGTCTGCAAAATAAACTTACTCATTTGAAAACACTTTGCATTTACTGAGATGCTTGAGGCGTTTTATAGTTACAGGTGAGGCATCTGTTTTACACATGAACATGTTGGACCCTTGCTTGTGACTTACCTGCATTCTCAGGCCAAAATGGAAGCGCCTCAGGCATCCTGTGGTCCACACTCTGACTCTTTGTCCTGTTCTCATTGGCCTGCTGAGCTGCCAAACTCTTCTCAGCCTCGTTCCCAGGTTCTAGGCCTCTGCAGGCTCTGTCTAAATTGTAGGGTTGTTGCTACCCGGCTGAGGAGCCCAGGGCCAGGCACCCACCAAGTCGAGCTGCTGGGTTCAGTCAAGAGTGAGCCTGTTACCGATGCACAAACCCAAAATACAGCCCTCCTCACCTCAGCAGGGTTCGTGTGTCACCCACTCCTTTTGCCAGGAAATGGACTTATAGCACACGTTCTTATGACAGTCATTCATCCACTCGGTCATCAAATAGTTACTAGGAACTTTCTGTGTGCCTGACTCTGTGTCAGTCACAGGATGTAGACCTACGAGCTCGTGGGGCAGCAGCTGGAGTATAGGACGTGGTGTTGCAGGGTAACAAGGGTTTCAGCGTGGTCTGAGTGAAGTCTGGAGGAGGACAATGAACTTCTACCTGAGAGAGGTAGAGATAGCCATGGGTGGCCCTGGCTACCTACCCAATAAAAGGTAGCCAGGCAGAGAAGCACAGGAAAGAATGTTCCAGGTAGAGAGAAAAAACATTGCATGGATAGGTGACAACTGAAACCAATGACCAGTGGCTACAGAGAGTCCCTTAAATATCTTTCCTTTACTCATTTTCTCCAGCTGAATTCACTGAAGTTATTAGTGAAGAGCCGCGCCTGGCTCACTAATAATGGCAAAGCACTACTGCAGGAATGAGAACATGCTACCCCCAACACCGTCTCCTATCTACCATCCTGGCCCTTCTCTGCCTCAGGAATTCCAGTGGCTACAGGTTCTGCTGTGGTTATCTGAGAAGTCACAGCAGCGGCATCCAACAAAGCAGTTCTTACAACCTTAGTTGAGTCAATGGTTATTTTTTCCACCATATTCAGAAGATCTCCGAGCATGGTGCGTAACCAGCTTCTGAGGAGCTTTCCACGATTTTCTCAACTATCGGTGATCCTTCAACACCTGCATTCTTAGCAATGGTTATTGCTAGGATTCTAAGTGTTCTTTCAATTATTTCTATAGTAATTTTTTTACTCTTCATTAGCTGGAGCGGTGAATCAAAGGATGAAATGCACCAAAGCAAAGCACCTAGTTGATATCTTTTTCAACATCAGCTCCTGTAGTATTCAGTGTCTGGGTCTGTTTCTTTTCATTTCCTTCCACTTCACTTTTCCCATCGATCTTCACTGTAGCTGAAGTTTTGCTACATGTTCATAGTTTTCCTTTTTTGTAGACACTAATAGCAATATCTAACTGCTCAATGATTTATTGCATATGTTTCTCAATTTGAGTTTTTTGTCACATTTTCCCTGTAACAAACAACATGGCATCATTTTTGGTCACAATAACGTCTCCAACTTTTCCTAAGTCACGAAGCTGAACACCTTCAGGATGTAGGGTCAAGCTTTCTTTTCCAAACACCATACCATCAGTAGCAGTAGCTCTGTTGATTCTTTCTATGGCATCAAAACCTGGAGCTTTTTTCCTATTTCAGTGGGCACTTGATACAATGGACTGGGCGCTGGAAATCCTGTGCATCCCAGAATTCACCTTTCTGAACTTTTGACATGTTATTCAAGTAGGAAGAGATGTAATCTTTGCCAATCTCTGTACCTTCAATTTCTATTTCATTCAGTGTTTTTCTGTCCTTTACTGGGATGACACCTTCAACCTTTGTGATTACATCAGAAATGATGTTGCTGATTTCTCTGTCTCCATTTGCAGACATTGTGGCAAACCGAGCAATCTCTTCGGGAGTTGTCACAGGTTTAGGCTGCTTCTTAAGTTTGGTAATTATGGCATCAACATGCAACATCACACCTTGCCTGGTTTCCACTGGATTAACACCTTTGCTGATCTTCACTGAGCCTTCCATGGTGACTGGGCATGCCAGGACAGTAACACAGGTGGTGCCATCCGAGCCGCTTCATTTGTGTGTTGGCAACATCCTGATCAAGTCTGGTACCAACAGTTTTATATTTATCCTGTAAGTCCATTGACCTGCAACGGACACATCATCTTTTGTTACTTTGAGCCTTCCCAACTCTGCTCAGGAATTACCATTCTTCCCTTTGGCTCCATAGTAATGGCTGCAGCATCTGCTAGAAGGTCTACACCTTGAAGCATTAGGTCTTAGGCATCTGCACTGGATTTTACATATGTGGCATAAATCTGAGTGAGGGGAACAGTCAATGTGCCAGACTTGGCCTCACCTGGCAAGGAACTGTGGGTATCTAAGCATTTCTGCCGGGTAGGAGGCCAAGCGGCAAGGCAGACCCTCAGCAACACAGGAGGGGCAAAATGCAAGACATATACCTAGCAATTTTTCAAGTAGGAAAAAGGGGAGATCAGATTTCAGTTTTTGAAACATCACCCCCTTTAACTTTTTAAAAGATGAGCCAGAGGGGGGAATCTACAAACAAAATCCAAGCAAACAAGGTTCTGTTTATGCAGGAGTGGCTTAGAACATTGAAGGAAGGGTACACATGGGAGAAATTTTCTAAAATTGAGTAAACTGGATTTGGTAAAGCAGTGAGTATAGGGGTAGAGGAAAAGATGCCCCAGCTAGCAGGACAGCCAAATGCAGGGCAAAGGGAGGGTCAAGGTTAGTGGAGGGGCTCCCCTTACAGAGGGAAGTCTGAATCCACTGGGATGAAAAGAAGCTGCAGATTCCATCTACTTCTTGACTCCCAGAGCACTGGAGACAGGTTAGGCCTCCTCTCCTGTCTCCTCCACTAACAGGTTCTTGTCTCCCGCTAGCTCAGCCCAATAACTCATGCCGCAGACTAGAGAGGCATTTGTATTGCCAGATTCTTCTAGCTAAATGTGTACCATGTGTCCCGCTAACCTTTACAACAGCGGGGAAATGTCTTGTAATTAACCAGAATATAAAGGATGAATGGAGCAGCCTGGCAGTCTCCTGTAGTCATTATCATTCAGAGGAGATGAATGCACCTAGTAAGATTTCCATCAACCAGTTAGAGCCAGCACTATTCTCCTGGGAGTCCTGACTTTGTTCATGTACAGTGAAAAAAATGTGGACAGTATAGGTGTGGGACTTGTATTCTATATCTGGATATTTGTGGCTATATGTTTCCATGTGCATGAATGTATACTTGTGAGTGAGCTTGTTGTAGACATAGATGTGCGTGTGTGCACGGATATGTGCACACACACGTGGACATGAACTCCAGGCTCCATTTCATCTCCACCGTATTAGCAGCTGCAGAATCCTCTCCTTAGAGACTGGGCGTTCAGTGTAATAGCGTTGGCACAGGCTAGTGGGCGCTCCACGAAAGATGTGCAAACACCATAAATGAATACATCAGAATTTCTCTAGGTTCTTGCTGTTTTGTCCATCTGCTGGGTTTGACCTTCCTTTCTGACTGAGTCTGCCGGTTGTGCACTCAGGAGGCCTGGAGGAGAGCAGCCCTTGTTCTCTGACATTTTGCACCCCAGCCTGCCCCAGTCTGTCCAGCTAGCTCTTCAATGAGCTCATTTTGTGGCTGATTTCACACAGTGCTCTGTATTCCATGATCACTCACCACCCACCTGGGCAGACTGTTAAAAAGAAAAACAAATTACTATGTATAATTCGGGATGTGATCACTTCCCTGGAATTGCTCAAGAACTGAGGCCCCAGCACCTGGAGGTGTGTTTTTAATGCTCACATCTCTAGTGATGGGATCTTGCCTTGAGCTCATCTTTCAGCCAAGGAACTTCCATGACCCATTCATCCACTGCCACATGGAGTGGGCCAAATGCAGGTTCTGTGTCCCCAGAGTATGGGCCCTGGCCAGCTGGGCCTAGATGTTCATCTTTTAGAGATTATGTTATTAGTATGAGGTATCCCTGCCCAAAGCACTGCAGCCAATGCATGTTCCTGGGCTAACAAGATGAGGACAAAGACTCCACCCGTGGGTTCTAATGTGCATCTTATGACCACATGGTGGTCACAGGCAACATGGGTGATGCAACCTCTCAGACCCAGCTCAAAGGAGGAGACAGTCACAAAGTTCATGTGCACATTCTGGAGCCCCCTGTTTTGTGGTTCCTTCTTCTTCAGTTCTTATCACCTTGACAAACTGCATCCAATGGGAAGTAGCAGGACATGAAAGAGGAAGAAGAGAAGTTAGTCCCAGCTTGGGAGTCATGATGACATCATCCTCAACTAAAAGCAGCCCGGTGAATATTAAGCAGTGACCTGTCAGGTTAGACAGTCTTTCCTTGGGAGGGATGAGCTGAGCGGAGAGGACACAGACATCATAAGGATTCCTTGTGGGGCCTTGAGAGGAGCAAGAAGCAGCAGGAGCATTTTCCTCCATGCAACCTGGAGAGAGAGAAAGCGGGGCTCCCTCGTAGCAATGCCTCTCCCTGCAGCCACTGGCATCTCACACCATACCCGCCCCCAGCAGCAGCTGTAAGGAAAAGCCAAGCAGCTTTGCCCTGGGAATGGCCTCCTGGTGCTCAGGCCCCCTTCCTCATCCTCTTCCTCCAGTGACACCAGATCCTGAGACAAGGGGACAGGGACAACTCTGACCTCCCCTCCTACTTGGCCAGGTGCCCTGAGCCATCTCCACAGTCCCAGCCCCAAATGGGCCATACTGGCTCATAGAGACCCTTCACCTGCCCCTATCCCAGTGCTGGGGCATCAGGGGAAGGGCTTGAGCTGTTGTCAGAGTGCTGGAACTGCTCCTGTCCTCCTAGGGATGGCGTATCAGAGGGATTTCCTCCCTGCTGCACTGTATTAGCTGGGCTTGAATAATGCATGTTTCCCTACTAATGCCCTCTCTTTGATAATGGGTGCACGTTAGTGTTCATTGGAAATTTTCCTGCTGGATACACACGGAGAGTAATGCACATTTATAAAAAGGGTTTGAATGCATGTGGGGAGGCTGCATCTGTGGTAATAACTGGATTTTATTAGGCATTCAGCATAGACAGTGGCTCACCAAGGGACAGCACCTTGGGGAACGTAGCGAGAGCGCGGGACTGGGAGCCGCTCCCTTGCACATCTGATCGCAGTGGCTTTGGTTTGCGAATTGGCATGTTACCTCGAGTCTGGAGCAAATATATGAACTTTCAGGGCCTGAGCTCAGGAAGGCGCAGATCCTGGGGAAGGTTGACGATGTCCTGGCATTGCTTTGGGGTAGGGCGTAAGGAAAGAAGCTGAGGCTCAGCCGAGAACAGAGCTGCTTCCCGGCTGTGTGACCTATGGCACGGCACCCAAACCACTTTGAAACTCCGTTCTATAATCTGCCAAGTAGGCGTAATGACTACCGGTCAAGGTCGTTGAAAGTATGCGGACCCAATGAAATGAGTATCGATCGCCAGCAGGCACTATTCTAGGCAGTGAGGATACAGCAATGAATAAAATCCCTGCCTTTGGGGAGCATACATTGCAATATACGGTGACAAAAATAACTAAGCAAACAATATCATATGTTAGAAAGTTGGGGAGATAAAGTAGGGAAAGGGGTAGAGAGAGCTGGGTTTGGTGGTGTCATTTTAACGGAGTGGTCAGTGATGGCCTCAGTGAGGAAGTGGTGTTTGCACAAATACTTCCAGGGACGAGGGAGCAAGCTGTACAGCTATCTGGGGGCAGAGCGTGCTGGGGAGCTGGCAGACTGTGGCAGAGCATGCCTGGCATATTGCAGGCACATCGGGGGACCCACGAGGCTGGAGAGGCGTGATTGAGGTCGAAGATAGGGTTAAGGAGGTCATGGGGAGAGCAGATTGGTCCTTGCGGGCCATTTTAAAGACTTTGGCTTTTACTCTAGGAGAGATGAGTTGCCACGAAAGAGTCTTGAGCAGAGCTGTAACATGGATTGACTTACGTTTTAACAGGATTCCTCTGGCTCTGGTGCTGAGAACAGACTCTATGTGGGCAAGGATGGAAGATGGGAGACCATGGCAACTGGGGGAGAGGTGTTGGCGACTTGGACCAGGGTGACAGACATGGAAGTTTTGAGAAGTGGTTGCAGCTGGGATATATTTGGAAGGATTTGCTGATGGATCGTGTGTGGGTGTGAGAGGAGTCAAGGATGCTGAGTTAAGGAAAGAACTCGTAAAGCACCCAGGGCCTGGCACACAGGAAGTGCCTGGTCACAGCTGCTATCACCACTGCCGGGCATCAGCCTGAGCAGGGCTAAGTTGGCGGGCAGGAGCTGGCTGGAGGATGGCACGGGGATCTGGGATTGGACAGATGCACCAAAGCCTATAACCAGAGACTGGATGAAGCCCTTGGAGACCAGGAGAATGCCTTGGGGAGCAGGGGTAGTCAGACCACAGGAGGGTGGCTCATAAAAGGGATGGCCTTTGGAAATGTGGTGTTTCAGCTCTGGCACTCTTTGAGTGCTATTTGGCAAAGTTCTGGTGAGCTGAGGAATGGACTTAGTGACAGGGTCAAAGCCAGATTGAATCTATCAGGCATCCACCTGGGCCAGATACCATCCCCCCGTGATCTCCAGGACCCAGCGTCCCCTGCCTGCATAGGTCAGCTGATGTAGGCTGGGCTCAGTGAGGCTGACCCCGCCCCACGTGTCTGTCATTCTCCTGGGACCAGCCATGTTGTCTCACAATGATGGCAAGGATGCAAGAGGGCACGCCTAAGCTGGCCGGTGCTTCTCAAGCCTTTGGACATGTCAAAGCCTCCAAATGTGCAATGGCCAAAGCAAATCACATGCCCAAACCCAAAGTCAAGGGATGGAAAAATATACTCCACCTCTATAATGGGAAGAACTACAAAATCACATTGCAAAGGGTGCAGTGGTGACGATTTGGGCCCATAGTCCAATCTACCACACCCTGTCGCGGCTGGATCAGAAATTCAGCAGGCGGAACGTGCAGGAGAGCAGAATGTGGAGGGTGGGCTGCAAGACTTCGCGTGTAGGTGCTCACGAACAGTGTGCTGAGTAGCAGATTGAACTCTGTAGTTCTAGTGAAATCTCAGACATCTGTGAGCAACCACTGAGGGATTCTCAGAGCCCCTCAACATCCCACAGGTGGGAGACCACCTTTTCTGCCTCCCCGAGAGGACCAGCCTTGCTAGCAGCTCTCCCTTGGTGTCTGAGACCCTGCTGCATTGGAGCATTGCTCTTGGTACGTCGCAGCCCGAAGTTGTTCCTGGCTTTAACCAGCCATGGAACGTTCCAGGCCACAAGAGGGATCATTGTAGAGGGAGCCCTGTCCCCGGTCACAGACAACTCAAACTGTTTTTCTTCTTGTCTCCTCTCTAGTCAAGAAGCAAATTGAGTTGAAGTCTCGGGGTGTGAAGCTGATGCCCAGCAAAGACAACAGCCAGAAGACATCTGTGTGTAAGTGTCCGCCCGGGGCCCGCCTGCCGGGCCTCTTGTTCAAGGTCAGACGCACGCGGCGCTGTGACTGCGGGGAAGCCAGATGATGCGAATGACTTCCCTTCGGCCCTGCTTCCCTCCTCCCGGGCTCTGTGCATGGACACACTCACCTGGTGCCAAGAGCAGCCCAGGGCTTGTCTTTTACCTTCTCCTCCTCCTCCCATTTCCCTTCTTATCCTCTTCCTCCCTCACTTCCCATTCGAACTGCAGTCCAGGGAGCCATTACTGCTACATTTCTCTCTCTTTATTTTTCCTTTTGAATCACTTCCACCTGCTAAGACGGTCCTTCTGGCTCCTCTTTTAGGAGTCAGTAATCTCAGGCAGGGATCTTGGGGGCTGCAGGGCTCCAGTTCCACCTCCCAAGGCCAGATTGGGAACGGGGCGGGGGAGGGAAATGCCCAGTAACCGCCTCGGAGCGTCCCTGGACCTGGCCGGGCAGGGAGAGGACTGGGTGGGGTGGGGGAGGCGCTCTTGGTCCGGTGGGGAGTGCTGCGGCCTCTGCTTGGGCACAGGGTGGATGATGACTTGGATAACATGTTCCCACTCGAGTGTTTGGAAGATTAAGAGGCCCAGTGCTGGGGAATGGTCCGGAGTGCCAGCCCCAGGAACACCTGACCAGAGCCTGTGCTGAGGGGCTTTGGCGCTAGAGCGCAGGAGGCCTGGGGAAGATTCCGGGTACCCCAGAAGGCTGGGCTCGAAAGCAGAGGAGGTTTTCCCAGAAACTCTCCATTTTCTTTCTGGGGGAGTGTGGGGGTTTCCTTGGTCCCCCAAACAATGGACCAACCTCCTGGTTTCCTTTTTCCTTCCCTTCCTTTGTCCTCTGCCCCCCCCCCGCCTCTCAAGGCCTTCTCCCCCTCCACCCTTCTTCCTCTTCCTCCTTCCCCTCCAACCGCCTTCCTACCCTCCCTGCCTCCCCTCTGCCCCTCCACTCTTCCTGGGCCTCACTGGCTCCTGCACCCTCCCGTCCCCGTGCCCCTCCTTCCGTCTTGGTCCTACTGGCTCCCTGGGAGTCTGTGTTGAGGACAGGCAGGCAAGGGTGGCGTCGCGGTTCCAGGCTCTGTGCTGTGTGTGGCTGGGGGACAGTGCGGCAGGGTCAGCTCACTCCCCAGCCCTGACTGAGCGGAACCCGGGTGTGGGGATTTTCTCTGGTCTTTCAAGCTCTCTGAGTGGAAACAGGTGCCACCCATGGCTGGGTTCAGCTGGGGACCAGCGTCAATGGTCGCCCTCACCCTGAGGGGCAAGGGGGCAGCCCAGCCCTACTTTGGTGCTCGCCTAGGGGCTCAGGGAGGGGGCAGGGTGCTAGAAGAGTCTGGGACAGGCCAGGGATCAGGGATCTGCAGCAAGGGCTGGAACCTCACTTCCCTCCCTCTGTAGTCACGGGAAAGACCATGTGAACTGGTTTAATTTCAGAGCTTGCCCCGAGCCACAGTCAAACTTAAGGAAACAGCCCTGGTTTGGGAGACCGAGTGTATATCCCAATGTGTCGTCAGGTAGCCGAGTCCCCCGCAGAGGCTAATGTCTCAGTGTCTGTCCACATCTGTAGAAAGACGATGTACATCCCTGCCCTGCCTTCTTCCCAAGGGCCCTGTTGGATCTGAGATGGCCTTCCTGACTGAGGACTTCAGGAGGCCCATAAACTAGCTGAACAATGACATGTGACATTGTGAGTGCACTTTCCTGGAGAGAGGGTCCATGGTTTTCAGTAGCTACTCAGAGATGCCCAGAACTCTCAGAAAGATGAAGAAACCCTGTTCTAATGAAATAATGCAAACACTCTCACAAGTATATGCCTCTCTGCCAAGAAGATATCAGTCTCCATTCTAAGAGTTCCTTGGAGAAAGACGGGTGTGTGACTCAAGCTGCTTCGGATGCAGGTAGCCAAATGTCTGCGGGGGTCTGGCCTTTTGTGTTCTGCCCAAATCCCCTGTGGACAGCTGTCCTGAGCTTTAGGGGGGGAGTGGACCCGGCTTGCTGCCTTTACTAGACAGTCCATGGGTGCATGGACCCCTGGCCATCGGTTCTGGCCACCTACCTGTCTGTGTCGCCCTGCACATTGGTAGAAGGCATTGCCTTCCTGGGCATGTTGCGGCTTCTTCTCACCATAGTGGCCCTCCCAAGACAGGTAACGATTACCCTTCATTCTTGTCCCTTGGTAGCCACCAGCAAATATAAGCAACTGGTTTTGAATAGACAGTGAAGGCTGGAATTACAGAAAGAAAGGGGGAACGCCTCTTGCCTCCATAATTCAGGCAGTAATCTGTTCACTGAGATTGAAATTTGCTTGTTTCCCGGGGAACCTTGAAGGTCCTCCTGGGACTGCTGTCACCTGCTCAGTGCTCCCTGGAAGATGGCACTGGGCCAGGTGCGAGCTGCGTCACCGCTGGGTTTGTGACTTCCTGGGTGGTGCTTGATCCTCCTCGGGGCTGGCTGATTGGAGGGTCCGCCTGTCTGTCGGGGGCTGTGGCTCAGTGGGTGGGCTTCGCCATGGTCTCTCCTCTCTGGTCCCGCCCCATCGTCATTGGGCAGCCTTCTGCTCTGTCTGCTTCCTGGGTGGTGTCACTACGGAATGAGAGGGCAGGAGAAGGGGAAAGGAAACTGCTGTATATTCTTCATGTGCTACAGGGGGCTGCATGGTTCCCATGTAGTGGTTGGCAGGGACTTTGGGATGGGTGTGGTCCGTGGGCAGGGTTGAGTAGGGAGGACCTAAAAAGAAGGCGGGTCCTTAGCTAGGCAGTAGGGACAGATCTCCGTGAGGCTGTGTGGGGGACTGGCTTACCAACAGGTAAACCAGCAAGTACAGCTCAGGAGTCCTCGCTCTTTTTCCCAGGAGGAAACCCTAGAGGGTTATCGTCTTCTTTCCATTACTTGCAAACCATGAGGCTGCCAGGAGGCAGGAGCTTGCTCTACTTTGAGGGGCGGTGCTCCATCCCACTATCCCTGCCTAAAGGCATCTGGACTGGTGGGAATGGTGACTGTGTTAAGTTTAGGATACAAAAGCTTTCGAGGGAGAGGCTTGGCAAGGAAGGGGATGGGGGGAGTAGGGGACAAGCCTCCAGTGGGGTGACTGGCTTTAACCTGGCAGTGTGGAATGTTGGAAAAAGGGAGCTACCCAGAAGGCCTTGCATTCACTGCACACAACCAAGGGGGTACCTGGTGTCTGGCTTGAGCGTGCAGCCTGTCAAATCCATAGGTTCCATTGCCAGTAATACCCTAGGCTACCTGGAATTTTGAACATGGTCTACACCAGGCCTGCAACTGTAGCAATGAGCTTCAGACTCAGTCAGTCTAAAACAGGGCTCCCTGCCTTCCCTCCCTCCATCATACCCCCTGCATCCTAAGGGGCACCCAGCCCTGGAAACGCCTGCTCCCTGCCTTTATGCCCTGGTCCTCCATGAGCCCCAGGGATTCCTCCTTTGCCACGTCCTTCTCACTGTCTCATGGCTGTCCCCATTACCAGGCTCTTGTTGTCCTCAACCTGGACAGTCACAAAACTTCCCACCTCATCTCACAGTAACCAGCCTACCCCTGAGCAATGGGGTCTCACCACCCGCTTCTTCCCCTTGGAACTCTGCAGGGGCTCCCTGTGATTTTCAGGGTCCAAATAGAGCCTTTTCCAACTCTGATCTCTGCAATCTCACCTTCTACTCTTTCTCATCATCCTTCACCCTCCCTCCTACACAGGGTGACCCCTAGTTCTGTTTGCATGTTCTACCTCACCCCTCATGCCTGTCTGCCTTTGTCGTCTCTGTTGCCATTTGTTCAAAGCCTTCTACCTCAGAAGGGCCATATTAAATGCCACCTCTTCCAGGCAGCCTTTCATACTTCTCCCAGCACTATGAGACTGGTCCTCCCCTGAACATGCCTGCAGATGAATCTTTCACCCCTCCCCTTGTGGTTCCAAAGTTATTTCCATGTTTCATGTCTTCACTCAACTGGAAGCTCCTTGAGGACAGTGAACATATTTGACTATCCTCAGCATTTCTCGTGGGATCCAAATAAAGCCTCGTACACAGTAGGTGCTCGATGAATGCCTGTGTACCTATGTGAGGGAGTGGGCGTGTGGGTCATGGAGCATTTTGCTCACATCATGGGCATTGAGGGGAACGGGAGGAAATGTACAAACTCAGGGAATGTTGTTCCCGGTGCCTGTCATCCCTCCTCTAGAGGCTGCTGTTGGGATCGTGGGATTGGTGAGTCCTGGAAGGGAACTTCTGTGACCAGGCTGTATGCTTGGCCACAGCTCCTTGTCATCCTCAAAGCCAGGAACCCAGAGGTGTGAGTGGTTCCAGCCTCATCAATATGTGCATCCCACGAACAATGAACAGGCAGGGGCCAGAGGGTTGCTCACCTTCTCCACCCAGTGTATATCCGCCGCCCCCGACCAAGCTTCCCCTCTAGCCGAGACAACCATGCATATGGTTTTGTAAACAGCGTCTTGGCATTGGCAAGTGTCAGAGCATCACACCACCTACCAGAACCATCACAGGTGCCATGTCTACTCAGTGCTCTTGGCTGGTGGCATTGGGTGGAGAGGCTCTGGTTACTGCTTACTCTGGCTTGAGAAGTGTCTGGTGGGAAGAGGTGTCTCAGAATAAATGTCCATGTTTGAGCTAAAGTCCCTGCTTTGAACTTCAGACTGCAGCTTTCTCTTACATTCTTTGCCGTTTCTGATCATGCATCCACCTTTTATTTAACTTTCTTTGAGTCATTTCTCCATTTGGGGCTGAGGTGGGAGGACTCGTCTCATCTAGATTCTCCACCCCGAGATCTGCAGCACAGGGTGAGGAAGTCCCCAAGGGCTGTGGACAGGCCACCTCTGGCCATTGGTGTGGGATGAGGGACCTGGGTGGTTGTTGGGGTGGAGGCCTGTCTCTGAACCCACATGGTCTGAATGACTTTGCTCACAAAGGGACTTGTCAATAGCAGCTGCCCACCTTGCACACTCAGGAAACCCCAGCCACCCCACACAGTCCCAGCAAAACAGGGCCTCATTCTGTCTCTGCCTCCACCTCCCACCCTGAGACATTGCCGCGGCGGTGCCTTCCTGTGATTATCCATCTCTGTATGTGCTGTTTTTTGCCTTGTAGTAACTCAGGTTGGTGTATCCCAAGGACATAATATGTGTCCAGATCCTGGCATACCCGAAAGGGGCAAAAGACTAGGCTCGGATTTCAGGTAAGATCTATTTGGGAACTTTCTGGTTGCAAGAAGGTGGGGTGGCCTGGCTTGAGGGAAGACAGGGACTCGCCTACCTGGAGGCAAAAACAGAGAGAATGGGGTGGATACAGGAACAGATACTTTCTGGAGAAGAGCTGTGGCCTTAGACAGTCTCTCCCGGGCCCATCCTTGAAAGAGTGCCCAGGCTGTATGGGGGGACTGTAGACTGCCAATGTCACCAGCAAACCTTCACATCCAGGGTACAAAGGCTGCCATCTCAGTAATGACACACCAGCAGGCAACGTACACCTGTGATAATCTAGGAGACCCTAGTGCCCGGAGATGGTATGTTTTGCAAACTTTCTAACTATCCAGGCATCTTCCCATGATCCTCCATTTTCATTAAAGTTTACGGGTGTCATCCACCCACCCTCAGCTGTCCTACTGATGCTGATCTCTGAGGATTGCTGTTTTGCTCACAAAGTCACCTTTTAACTCAATCCTAAAACAATTAAATGATCCAAAAAAAAAAGATGGAGAGCAGATGTTCCTTCCAATGGAGATTTTAAGTGATTAAACAGTAGAGCAGAGATTAAGGGTCAGAAAGAGAAACAATGTTCCATGTGGCACTTTACAGATCCAGGAGGAACTCAGGGCGGGGCATGGCAGGCCCCGGCATTGACCTCACAGACACACCTTGTCTCCCAGGTTAGGATCCAGTGTCCAGTTTACCTGCAACGAGGGCTATGACCTGCAAGGGTCCAAGCGGATCACCTGTATGAAAGTGAGCGACATGTTTGCTGCCTGGAGCGACCACAGGCCAGTCTGCCGAGGTGAGGGTGCCGGGGAAGGGAGGCCGGACAGAAAGAACCTGGGCCAGGTGTGGAGGATGAAGCCCAGTTCCCAGCTTCTGAGGCCCAGGCTGTCACCCTTGTGCCCTGTGTTTATTTACTAATTAACATATTTAATTAGCACTTTCCCAGTTTCAAGGTTGGTACTCGGATTAGGAGATACAGAGGTGGGGAAGATAAACATGGTCTTTGCCCACCTTACAGTCCAGTGGGAAGTCACATACAATAAAACAGGTTGCCAGCTCATTGAACACGTATTACAACCACACCTAACTAGGAAAGGAAGCCACCTTGAACTCCCCCGTTATAACACATACACATACCGGACCTCCTGTCCCAACGCCCTTGTATCTGTCCCCTCACTCTGCAGTAAAGAGACCTGTCACTCCTAGAAGAGTGTTTCTTAGCTACATGGAAGTGACATGGCCGCTGATATCAAAAGGCTTATCAGTGGGATTCCCCTAACTCTACACCTGCCACCCACATTCCCAGGTATCACATAAGCCAAGCCTGTGCTGGCCTATCCCCCAGGCCCCAAATAATCTTAAGATATCAGACCTGAAACTATTTCTGCAGTGGAGAAGCAAGCCCCTGACCTCATTTCTCAGGGCACCAGCAAAGAAAACCCCTGAGCACTAGGCAGCTCGATGGCCTTTAAAAGCCAGCAGGTGCTCTTCTGAGTGCCCCTTCGGAAGAGAAGGTATGTTCCCCACTATAAAGTTACATTCTAGATCCCTCTAAGGATTCTATGCCTTCCTCTAGGCATATGCATCAAGATGAAATTCATGCAGAGTAAGAGGGGTCCAGGAAAAATAACTTAGATTGTTTTTCTACTAAGGAAGGGACAAAGTTAGAGCTGAAACCCACTACCTTTTTAAAAATGAGTCGATAAGTAATCTAGAAGAAGTGTCATGAAAACATCTTTCAAATCAGCTCTAGATTTATTCATCCTCACTCAACTTTAAAGTGGCTGTGATCCAAAATTTATAATATACTTTGCATTCCACCAATTTTAGCTCTATTATTTCAGGGGTTTTTCATAGCTACTATGTTTTTTTAAAAAATGAAAAAAACAATAAAAGTATTCTTGTTGTAACTCAGCAGTTGGGCGAATCACCTATTTTCCCTAAGCTTTCCTTACCTATCAAAACAGAGATGATAGTACCCACTCGACCCTTCTTGTGTTTAATGTAAACATCAAATGGAGCTGTTGCTGTGTAAACAGTTTATGAATTGGGAGATGCTAGAAGGAAAAAATCAAATACCCTTGTGCTAGCAGAATATGAGCTAGATAGGGCGGGGATTTCTGTGTTGTTCACCTCCTAAAATAGGGCCTGACACAGAGTAGGTGCTCAATAAAATGTTTCGCATAGAGATTGGATAATGGAATAATTGAATAGTACACCACTCCAGTTACAGGGAACCAAGACACCAGCTGTGGAGAGAGACATAGCATTATCAAGTGTGGGCAACTCTGCCAATCTGTTGTTTCAAAATTCCTTTTGAGAATCCAGACTAGCAAGGCCTGTAGGCAGTGGGATCGGATCTGTCCCAAGACCTTTTCACTAGAGGAAGTTTGTTCTTTTAGTGATGATGGTTGTTTACATGAACATGCCAACGGTGGGGAAAGGCTTGTGTTTCCTCCTTAAGAAAGTTCGTAGTCAAATAACATGCTCATCTTTTTCTCCAGTGCTTTGGACCCACAGGACTCTGAATTCTCTGCTCCATTTTCACTAAGCACTGGGCTAAGTTTTTTCACATCATTTCATTACATCCTCTGCCACTGCAAAACAGGGAGAAATTATGGTTCGAATCCAACCATCATCACTTTTTAGCTGGGCATCCTTGGGCCAGTTTCTTCACCTCTCTGAATCTCCTTTTTACATTATTTCATGTCATTCCTTTGAGGAGTAGTCGAGGCAGTACTTGTTTAGAAGTGACGCCAATGGTTCTGCCAGGCTTAGGTAATACATGTTGAGTTTAACTTGCTTGAGCACTGTTAGTATACAGCTTCCTCAAGCCATGGAGCAAACCTCAGCCTCTAGCGGGACTGTTGGTTCTTTAAGATGCCTATTTCCTTGCTGTCTTGTCCAATCCTATTGCAGTCACACAATTTGGGAGTCACAGAGGCTTTGATCTAGATCACAACTCTGACACCGATCAGCCTGCTGGCCCTGGCTGGGTTCCTTCATCGTTTTTAGCCACAGGGCCCTCATTTGTGAACAGGTAAAACAAAACCTCCGTGCCTGGTGATTGTAAAATTTAGACAAGTCATTTTATAGAAAGTGACCAGCACTGACAGTGGTGGAGCGTGGATTCTCAGCACAGGTTAACCTTCCTGCCTTCACCTCCCTCTTTTTCTCCTCTCCAACAGGCCATCGTGAGGGGGAAAGAGAGACAGCTATCTCCTGAGTTTGGACTTGGACAGTCTGTCCCAGGCTTCCTAGAGGCCAAGAGCTGAGACAGATATTAGATTTAGGCGTCCTTTATTTTGGCAGTTTTTAAGGTTTTTCTCTTAAAATCTTTTGTTCTTAATTCATTGCAATTACTATCGTAATTGTGATTTTTTTTTAGAAGCGTTTAGGTGAACTGCACCTTAAAAATAAAAAGGGGACAAAACTCTTTCAATTCCAAGAAGTTCAACTAAGAAGCAGGTTGCCAAAAGATCCCATTCTAAAAAGGATTGCTACCATTCACAATGGTATTATTTTTTTCTCTAATGAATTTAAAATATGATTTGATTTGAAATATTCATTTTTCCACACAATTAATTCTACTAAAACACAGGGACTGGCAAATAATAGGTTCTCAACAAATGTTTGAGGACCTGCTGAATGAATCAGTGATTGAAATGAATGAACAATATGGAACTGCACCCTCATTTTGGAATTTGAAATTAGGTATTCACCGGCCTTTCTTTTCTTTTCCTCCCACCAGAAGAAATAAGCTTCTAATCTGACTCCTAGATAATTTTGATTATACAATGGAGATTGAAGGCAACATGAAACATTGTGAAACTAATTCTGTTCAGCCCCAAGTATAGGCAGGGTGGTATAATATAGGGCTTATCAGACTTATTTTACATATGGAGTCTAATATTTTAAATGAATTTTTATAGAACCTCAATAAATAAAACAAGTGCAGTGTCTCTGATTAAAGTAGGGGCAGGAGATTTGGAGTCACCCCCTCTCTTACCAATCTCAGCAACCTCTAAGCCCTGGTACCCCTGGGGCTCTGGGGAACACTATTTGTAAACCGTTGGTAATTGGTATAATGAAGGAGGACTAAATTAACAGCCAGGGGACCTGGTTCCTCGTGACCACAGATTGGTGTTGATGGAGAATAGGGATTTAATTACCAGCCCAGATGAGATTTTTACAGTTGTTGATTCACAAAGCAAATAATTAACAGAAAATCATATATTATATTTCCTTTGTGACTAATCCACTTTATCTATATATCTGTATCTATATCCATACAGTCTCACACACACACACACACACACACACACGCACACACAGAATAAAAGCCTTTTTAGTGTATAGAAGGCCAGGCTTGGGACTCAGAGACCTAAGCTAAAGTTCCAACTTGGCTGTTAACAAGGCGTATGGCACAGGGAAAATCACTAAAATGTGCTGTGTCTTTTTCTTCATCTGTAAAATGAGAGGGAACCAGGGGAAATGTGGCACAAACCAGCTGAATTAAATGCCAGATCATTACAAGTGGCTGTATTCTTGGTGGCCCTCACTGCTTCAGCTTCCTGGGCCTGCCCCTTAAACACGATTGTCCAGAGTTCTGTTTCCATCTCTCCTCTCTCTCCTACTCCTTCCTCTCCCGTCTCCTGTCTCCTCACTTCTCCTCTCCACTTACTCTCCCTGGATGATGTGCTCTCACTGCTCTAGAATACATGCCCCCTTGCTACAGCCCTGAGAGTGTCCCCAAGTCCCTTACCTATATGCGATCACGATAAAGCTCCCACTTATTAAAGTATTTATACTCGTATAAAGGATTGCACTAAGCATTTTTCATAATTTCTTTATGAGGAAAGTGACAGTAGCCATATTTTCTGTTTAGCTGAAGCTTAGAGTGGTCAGCCGCTTTGCCCAAAGCTGAGTTCCAAACCCTGACTCCAAAGGCTGAATCCTGCTTCTCCTTGAAAACGGCGGCTGGACGTCCTTTGGGGTTAATGTATTGGATGGAACCGTGCGGGACTGCTTCCCCTCCACTCCTCACTTCTTTTAATATAATTTTAAACTTACAGAAAAGTTGCATTAATGTGCAAAGAATTTCCATATACCCCTTACCCAGATTTAAACAGCTACTTTTTAGGAATTAATGGAGAAGAAGGAAGCTGAGGAGAGTCAGGCAGAGGTAGGAGAAAAGCTAGGAGGCAACACTGAAGCCAAAGAATATGAGTCTCACATGAGAGGAGGGTTGGTGGGGTTGGGTACCCCAGAGAGGTCATGTCTAATAACCACTGAATGCAACCATTGGAGTTATGTGGCTCCACCAAACATCAAATGTTTGATGTTGTCTCTGCAAGGAGCTGGCCCAGGAACTGAAGGGAGGCCAGGCAGAGGACTGACTCAACACCAGGATTAGGAATAGAAGAGGTGGCTGGTAGTATTGACCAGAGGCAGGCAGTTCGCCAAGCAGATATGAAAGTGTAGAGGCAGCTAAAGGTATTGGTGAGTCGTCTGGAGGTCCAGACTGGGTAGTGAAAGAAGAGAGATCAGGAGGGGATAGATAGAGGGGAAGAGATGTGGGAGCCAGAGGGCTGGAAGAGACAACAGGTGCATTGAGACCAAAGTCACTCTGCTGGGAGCATAAGCAGTGGGGGAAGAAGTGGGATGATTGGGTTTAAGATCTGAGATTTGGACTTTCTGGGTTCCCAGGACAGCAGGGCACTGGGTGTGGCCATGGGCATGATTGATCTTGGGACAGAGGGAGGGCAGGGTGCCTGATCTCACGAGAAGGGGTCAGCCTCCAAGAGGAGGGAGCATCTTCTGTTGGAACAGGAGGGAAAAAGAAAATGAGCACAGACACAGACACTATTGTACTTTCAGGGAGTGGGAGAAAGGGTGCTCCTGCCAGATGGCTTCTGTTTCCTCCATAGACAGTGAGGCAAGGTCACCAGCTGGGGGGGGGGGGAGGGAAGGGCAAGAGGTTTGAGTGGCACATAGAAGGCATGAAAAGGTCTCTCAGCAGAATGAGAGCATGAGCTAATACTGCTAAATGTAGGGTCACTGGGCAGCAGGTAGGATTTTTTTGAGGTGGATAATCATGACTTTATAATGACATCAATCTTCCTACTCATATGATTTTTTTTCCAGCAAAGCTCAACCGCATGGGGGCAGGTAGGGAGGATGTGGGTGGAGGGGTTCATCCACAATTGATGTCTTCCAGGCAACTGATTAAAGGAAAAAGAAGCAAGGGACTTGGGAGGATTTGCAAGAAAATGTTCATAATGGTGGACCATGGGATCTAAGTTGGGTAAGGACAGAAGACAAGACAGGAGGGGGCTGATGGGTAGAGAGAAGATGTTAATGTCAACAGAGTGGAGGTCTCCGTAGGGCAAGAAGAGTTCTTCAGGGGTGTTCAGCAAGCATTTGTGGAAGGCAATACTGGGAAGTGGGAGCAAGACCTCCACTGCAGAGGCCGCAGAGGAGGTGGTAGCTTGGGGAGGGGGAGGTGGGCTTCAGTCGAGGCAGTAGTGGGAGTGGGAGGTTCTGAAAGATGTTGCAGCTATGAGCAGAGGTTTGCTTGCTTTGGAATCGGTGGCGGGAGGTGGTTCCACAGGACTGTGGAAAGGGCAGGGAGGGAAGCTAGGGAGGGCAGCATGGAACAGGGCAGGAATAGGATGTGGGGAGAAGACAGGCAACCAGAGGCACCTGCATCTGGAGCAGCTCCCTTTTTTGGTGCCAAGTTGTTTCAGTGCCAGAACTGGCTGTGGGTGTAGGTGGCCCCTTGGGACACTGTTCCCCATTATATGGTGTAGTGACATCCAGACCAAACTCAGGCAGAGAAGGTCTCCAAGAAGTCTTTCCGGAAAGCTAGCCAGAAGAGCATTTGATGGGAAAAGGCAAATAGAGAAACATAACAAGATGTTCATCCATTTATTGAGATGTTGTCTGATCACCTACAATTTTGCCAGCCCATCTGAGTCACTGCACTGAGCTTTCCATCTGTTGGTGGGCTCCCAGGAACTGGCTGCTCGGGGGAATCCTGTCCACAGCACCCCTGGCCTCGCCCAGACAGCAGAGGAAAAGTGTAGCTATTTCTCCATTCCAACCTAGTTTAAGGTGTTCCATGCTAACTATCTGCAGATTGTAATATTTTAGTTAAACCCCTCTAAACCCTTAAAGTGGTAAATACCTTTTTAGTCTGTTCTTTCTCATTACCTTCAGCTTGTTTCAACAGACTGCAAATACCATTTAATTCTGGGAAACAAGTGCAAGATAAATTGAGTCTGAAACTGAGGACTTTTGGCAGCAAAATCTGACTTTCCAGCAGTGCAGTAAGACGGTGCTGGTAAAGATTTGTAAGCACCCTCTGCAGGGCTAGAGTTCTGAATCCACAGGGCCTCTTTGCAAAGGTGGGATGGGATCAGGGTTTGGGTTTTGATTATCTTATTCTAATTTTTTTTAGTAATATCAATCCCAAATGTGGTTGAGGGAAAGAATATATGTCGAGATACTTCAGGAAAGGTAGAAAAAAGAGCCTTAGCCTTGGGAGAAATCTTGGGCAGAGAGAAGCAGAATGGACATGGCATTGGGAATCTGCTAGTCCCAGATTGACTAAGGTTGACCAAAGGTTGAATATTGACACTGTCCCTGGTCCTGGGCTGAACCTTCACAACCATCATCTCATATAATTTCATCCTTCCCATGTCTCAGTGAGGTGGTATCACTCACCTCTGGCAGATGAAGAAGCAGATCAGAGAGGTTTCCTAACGTATCCAGGCTCAAACAACTTGCAAATAGATGTAGGTCCAGAAGGCTACGTTGGCAAAGCCCAAAGCCTGACCTGGCTCCACGGTGCCATACTACCATACGGCCCATCGTCATCGGGTACCATCTCAGCGTTTCTGAGCACGGAATTAAAGGATCAGTCAGACACACACAAGGCAGTGGAGGGGAGGATTCCCTTAGGGATTTGCTCAAACTTGATTCAACTGATATTTGAGCTCAGGATGAGGGAAAAGCAGGCTGGGGCGAGGCATCAGAAGGAACTTCTTCACAGGGGTGTGGAGCGAGCAGAGAAGAGGGAGCGGTTCTGACCCAAAAGCCTCTTGCAAATAACCCTCTGACAACACCTGCTCTGCTTGGTGGAAACTTTTTTCGAACCTCTTTCCTCCACTTGCCACGGCCCCTCACAGAGAGGCGGTTGTGTCAGACGCCTTCTTCACACTCCGCCTGGCCCGTAGCAGGCGCTCAATAAATGCCGGAGTGAATGAGCACAGGAACCAGTGCGTGAAATACGAGGAGATTCATTATGTCCAGGAGCTGTGGAACCTGCTTCCCAGACCCTCCTGGGAAAGGTGCCCTGGGAAAGGTTTATCACGGCCCTGTCCACGCGTGGAGAGGAGTTCTAGGATACTTGGCCCTTTCGGAGGAAACCAGATTTGACACCACTTTCATTTTACATAGTTAGGCTTGTGGTGTTCGCTCACTATTTCTTTACTGTTAGGCATTTTGCCTACAATTGGGATGAATTGCCATGTGGGCAGCCACAGAACAGGCTCATAGAACCCTTTATTAAAATAGCTGAGCACTAACGTTGAAGAATGAAGTGGCTAGAACTAAAGCACGTTTTTAAAGAAAGCAAACAGCTAGGTACAATGTAGTACCTTAACTGTTATCAATCACTACTTAATCTAATTAGTTTAGAAGCTATTTTAAAGAGCTTAATTAGATTAAGCTGTGATTGATAACACTTTATATCTACTTGAGTAGAGCACTTCTTCTAATTCACCTTGAATCTTTATGCTTCCAGTCAAAAGCCTGTTTCAGGCACGAGCCGAGTGTGGAGAGGGATTTGGGAAGCCCTGAGATCACTCTGGGTGCCTGGCACTGGGCTGAGTCAGGGGCCTTGGCAGAGATCTTGGGCACTGACATTCTGTGACCTAATGGGGTGGCCTTGACAAGGACATCTTGAGATTCCACTTCAAGAGACCTGGGGGTGTCACAGCAGGAGGACTGGCAGGACCTGGAATGAGGCCAGCCTCCCGGTTCAGTGGCTTTGGGTTCAGAGCAGCACTCAGCTGATTTGGAGAACTGGAGTGCAGATAGGCAAACAGGCAGGTCAGCAGAGCTGGGTTGCTTAGCAGGCCCATAGGTGCCCGGAACCCACCTGGCTTTAGGTGAACATCAGCGGTACTAGCCCACACCCTCTTGGTGAAGAAGAGCTACTCCATCACCGTGGAGTAGGGGTGTAGGGGGTGGACAGGGCACACAGAGGGGATGCTTAACCTGCCTGGGAAATTTGTCATTGCCTACAGAGCAGCAGGACAGGGCATCTGGGGCTTGCTCCTGCCCCGGTGCTCCAGGCACTGTGACTTCCCTTTCAGCCTGCAGAGAACTGTGGGGGAAGGGCACAGGAAGCAGAAGGTTATGTCTGGGGTGGGGCCTACAGATTCAGTCTCTTCTGGGCTGTGAGTGGGAGGCGGGAAGGGGAGTTGGACGTAGTCTAAACTCAAAGGCTTATCTCTCATCTCCTCTCTGCAGCCCGCATGTGTGATGCCCACCTTCGAGGCCCCTCGGGCATCATCACCTCCCCCAATTTCCCCATTCAGTATGACAACAACGCACACTGTGTGTGGATCATCACAGCTCTCAACCCCGCCAAGGTAAGCCTCTTGGGGACAGGGGGTGGTGTCCTGTGGGCAGGGCCAGGTTGGGGACAGTTGGTTTCAAACCCAGAACTTTGTGGTGATAGATTCTCTACAGACACTTCTTTTAAATTGTTTTTATTAATATCAAGCAGATAGAAAGTATATTTATAAAATGTAAGCAAGATAGAAAGAACACCAATACAGCAAACACCTGTGCAGCCATCTTCCAACTTAAAGAAAGTAAATCACCGTTACCTTAGCGATGTGTGTTCCTCACCAATCCCATTCCTTTCCCTATACCCTCAGAGGTAACTGTCACCTCAATCGTAAGTTTATTATTCCTTTGCTTTTCTTTATACTTATCACTTAACTATGTATCCCTAAAAATACATTGCTTAGTAAGCCAAAATTTAAATGTCGTATAAATGTAATCATGTTGTTTGTATTCTTAATCAACTTCACACACAATTATGTCCCTAAGGTTTATCTATGTTATTGTGTATAGTTTTACACTGCTATATACATCTTTTCATATGTGTACTTCCTATTAGTTTTTTTCTGTACCCTTGTTCTTTCTTATAAATCTTTAAAGTATCTTGCCAAAATCCACAAAATAACCTGTTGGAAACTTTATTTTAATTTTATCAAAACTACAGATCAATTGGAGGAGAACTGATCTCTTTTTGATATTGAGTCTCCAGTCCATGAATATGGTATATCTTTTTGCTCAGGCTTTCTTTAATGGCTTTGAAAACTTATATAACTTTTTCCATTGCATATCTTACCTAGTTCTTTATATGTACTCCTAAAAATCTTATATTTGTTGTTGCTATTATAAATCATATCTTTTTAAATTGCATTTTCTACCTGTTTTTTGCTGGTGTTTAGAAATGCAATTGATTTCTGTACTTTGATTTTTACATATAGCCACTATCTTGTAATAATTTATCTATGCATTCTTTGGGGTTTTCTACATAGACAAGTCATCATCTACAAAGAACAATGGTTTTATGTGTTCCTTTCCAATCATTGTGCCTTTTGTTTCTTCTTTCTTGCCTCAGTGTTCTGGCTAGAACCTCCAGTGTAATAACAAATCATTGTTATGACAGTGGTCCTTCTGGTCATTGTTTGATGTTAAATAGAATGTTTTTATTCCTTCACCATTAAGCATGATGTTTGCTGAAGTTTGCTTATTTTTAAT
Organism: Microcebus murinus; assembly: GCF_040939455.1. Taxonomy (NCBI): domain Eukaryota; kingdom Metazoa; phylum Chordata; class Mammalia; order Primates; family Cheirogaleidae; genus Microcebus; species Microcebus murinus. The sequence continues at coordinate 23,911,545 of NC_134105.1, read as the reverse complement.
TTATACATACTCCTTTTTGAATTGGGGAAGTTCCTTTCTAACCCTAGTTTGCCAAGAGCTTTTATGAAGACTGTACATTGAATTTTATAAAGCACCTTTCTACATCTATTGATACAATCATATTATTCTTTTCCTTTATTCTCTTAGTGTAGTGACATTGGTTGACTTTTCTAATGTTAAATGAACCTTGCATTCCTAGGGTAAACCTAATTTGGTCATTTAGTATTGTCATTTTTATACATGCCTATATTTGATTTGCTAACATTTTGTTTAACAATTTGCTTTTATTTTGTTAGTGAGATTGGCTTGGGTTTTTTTTCTCATATTTCCCTTGCCAGATATTTGTATTCAATATTACTAGCCTCATGAAATGATTTGAAGACTATTCCCTCTCTTTCTATCCTTTGGGGTTATTGGTAGAAGATTGAAATAACTTTCACTTTGAAAGTTTGGTAGAATTTTTTGGCAAAACTATCTGGTTTCCACCAGATTTAAGATTTTAGACTATAGATTGTAATGACTAAAGGATTATTTAGGTCAGCTGGTTTTTCTTGAGTTCATTGTACTAAATTTTCAAATTTATTGGATATAAAGTTGTGCATATTAGCTCTTATCATATTTATCCCAGCTATTGTGTTTCCATTCCCTTTTTCATTTCTAATTTGCATCATTTTTTAATCAGTATTACCAAAAGTCTTATATTTTTTAGTCTTTTCAAATAACCAACTTTGGTTTTATTAATACTCCTTTTAATGTGTTTATTTTCTATTTCATCAATTTCTGCTCTCTTATTATTTCATTCCTTCAATTATTCTTGGGTTTATTCTGTTGTTTTTCTAGCATCTTAATTTTGATGTTTAGTCCATTATTTTTCAATGTCAGTTAAGCATCAAGAGCTATAAATTTCCCTCTATGGACTACTTTGGCTATGTTTCTATAGATTTTTATGTGCAGTATTTCTGTTATAGTTTAGTTGTGAATATTTTCTAGTTTCCATTATTGTTTCATTTCTTAACCATGAATTATTTAAAAGTATTTCTTAATTTCCAAACAAAGGATTCTTCTAGCTGCCTTTTGGTTACTGATTCTAAATCTTGTAGTCAGAGAACATTGGTCTATATTTGAATCATTTGATATTTGTGCTTTTTGGACCATTAGTGATTCTTTTTCACACATATTCTGTGTGGACTTGAAAACATAAACTGTACATTTTGCAGTTTTTGTGTTCTAATATGTCCATCACATCGAGCTTGTTAATTATGTTTATATCTTTTATATGTTAATTGATTTTTTTTTGTCTTCATGATCAGTCAACTTCAGGGAGAGGAATATTAAAATCTCCCACTATTATAATGTGTTGGTCTATTATTCTTTGAAGTATTGTCCATTTTTCTATACATATTTTGAGACTGTGTTATTAGAGCACACAAGTTAAGAATCATATATCTTCCTGGTGAATCAACTGTTTCAAAAATAATTATGTAGTGACTCTCTTTATCTGTAGCAATTTTTTGACCTTAAAAGTTTCCCCCCTCCCAGCTATTACATCAGCTTTCTTTTGATCTTTGTCTAACAAATCATCTCTATTCTCTTACTATCAACCTTTGTATTTCCTTGTGCTTTACATGTGTTTTGTGTATAGCTGGGTTTTTAAAAATCCAGTCTGACAATATATCTTTTAACTAGAGAATTTAGACCATTCAAATTATATAATCATTTCTATTCTTTTAGGGTTACCCTAAATCCTCTAGAAATACTAATGTTAATATGCATACTTAATAAAGTCTAGCATTAGATAATAATTTTGTGTTCCTCCTGGAAAGTCAGGGATTATGACTTTAGTTATGTCCTCCCAATTCATACTCTGCGGTACATGTGATTTTCATGTTATCTTACTTTTTCTCACAAGTCATTATTGTTATTATTTAATAAAGCCAATGTCCATTTAGATTTACTCATTTATTTAGCATTGTCTTGACCTCTCCTTCTTGTATATCAGTCCTTCTCTTTGAAATTTCTTTCTGTGCAAAGTACATGCTTTAAAATTTATTTTTTTATTGATGACAAACTTTTTAAGTTCTTATTATATTTGTCTTAAAATGTCTGTTTCTCCCTTTTTGTGAAAGAACACTGGTACTCACTGGACATTTGACTCTTGGCTGATAGTCATATTCTCTCTGCATACGGAGATACTGTTCCAGTATCATCTAGCTTCCATTGTTGCTGTCAGTTCATGTCATTCCTTTGAGTGACATCCTTCTGGCTGCTTTTGTGATCTTTTCCTTGTCTTCGGTGTTCTGCAGTTTCACTTTTATTTGTCTAGGTGTGAATATTTTTGTATCCATCCTGCTTGAATTAATTAAGTTTCTTGAATCTATGGATTGTTGTCTTTCATCAACTTGGGAAAATGTTTAGTCATTATCTTTTCAACTATTGCCTCTTCTTTATTCTCTCTTTTCTCTCCTTCTGGAAGTCTGATAAGATGTGTTAATCTTTCTCATTCTATTTTCTGTATTTTTTAACCTCTGTCCTATTTTCCCTTTCTCACTGTGTTCACTAATTCTCTGATCAGCCGTGTTTAACCTCTGTTAAGTTCATTTACTAAAGATATATTTTAATTTCAAATATAATGTTTATTTTATAAAGTCCTATTTGGTTTTTTTCAAATGTTCTTGGTCACATATTATAGTCTCTTGCCCTTACTCATATGTTTAAAACCTTCTTTAATTTTTAAAATGTATTACGCGTACTTTACGTTCTGTGTCTGCTAATGTCAGTATCTGAAGTCTTGGCAAGTTTGATTCTGTTCTCTGTTGTTTCTCACCTCTTGCTCCCAGAACTATGTTTCCTTCTTTGTTTTGCAATTTTTTTTATTTTAGCGTATTATGGGGGTACAAGCGTTAAGGTTACTTATATTGCCCATGCTCCCCTCCCCCCTCGAGTAAGAGCTTCAAGCATGTCCGTCCCCCAAACGTTGCACATCTTACTCGTTGTGGTTGTATGTTAAAAGGATAAACTTTGGGAATTCTTTGAGACCTGAGTGGAAGGTAATTTCTTCCAGAGAAGGTTTATGTTGGTTTGTGGGAGCATTACCAGCCAGAAACTTATTCACATTGAATTCTCAGTATGAAGGTTTCAAACTGCCCAAGTAACATGGAGGCTGCAGACACACGTGAAGGCCGACTTATAGTTTTGGATTCTCAGTGAAAGTTTTCTGGTTTTTGTTTATTCAGTGTTAATGTCAAGGTTTGAGATAAGTGATTAGCTTCCAGATCCACCCAGAGGATGGCAGTGGCAGGTGAGAAGGAAGACAGGCTTATTTCTAGTTCACCCTCGCTATGAGTGTAGCTTTCACTAGCCCCGCTATATGCAGGGGTGTGTCATACTAGAGTCCTCACCTTGGTAGGCTCTAGCTTTTGTCTCCCATTCCTTCTTCTCCATGAGTCCCTGAAAACGAAAGCTATACTTTTCCAATGTTTTTTACTATTATTTTTTTAGAGACAGGACCTCACTCTGTCACCCAGGCTAGAGAGCAGAGGCATAATAATAGCTCACTGTAACCTTGAACTCCTAGGCTCAAGCAATCCTCCTCCCACCTCAGCCTCCTAAGTAGCTAGGACTACAGATGTGTGCCACCATGCCCAGCTAATTTTTTTATTTTTTGTAAAGACAGAGTCTCACTATGTTACCCAGGCTGATTTCGAACTCCTGGCCTCAAGCAGTCCTCCCACTTCTGCCTCCCAAAGTGCTGGAATTATAGGCATGACCCACCATGCCCAACCCACTTTAGCAAATTTTTAAAATGTACCTAAGGCTAAAGCCAGCTTCATGTTCTAAGTTGCATTTTCGGTGCATTCACAGTGCTGTGTGTTATGAGTATTCTTTGTTAGGTTAGTCTAGCCTACTTGGAATGCTGTAACACAATACCATAGACTAGCGCAGACAGCAGACATTTGTTTTTATTTTCTCACCATTCTGGAAGCCAGAAGTCCATAATCAAAGTGCTGGCAAATTCAGTTTCTGGTCAGGGTTTGCTTCCTGGATTGTGGATAGCCACCTTCTCCCTGTGTCCTTACATGGCTCTTCCTCTGTGCACACAGAAAGCTGGATGGTGTCTGAAGTCTCTGCCCCCTCTTATAAGAGCAACAGTCCCATTGGATTATGGCCCCATCCTTATAACCTCATTTAACCTTAATTACTTCCCTAAAAGCCCCACCTCCATATATAGTCACATTGGGGATTCAACATATGCATTTGATGGGAGTGGGGAGGATACAGTCCATAGCACTACTAACTTGTTAAAAGCTTTTCTTTCTTTTTTAAATTTTACCCAACACTTTAAAATTGTTTGGTCCCGGTATCTGGGGCCATAGTGCTGGGAACACTGGAAGCAGGTTTCCTCTGCCCAGCACTTTACAAAGACAGATTCACATCCTATTAAGCCATTTCATGGTGCACCTAGTCAATGGGGGAGGATGCTTCAGCCCCAAGGGATGAGGATGGAGGCTAGACCAGAAGTTCATACACCTTGAGGTTATATTGAGTTGTTGACGAGAGCTCTTTCTTGGGCATTGTTAAAGATGCTTATCTCTGTTTACTTTTGAACCTGAAGGTGAGGTGTAGGGGGAAGTCTAGGTGAGGCCTGAGAATTTTCTAAGAAATAATTAGATTCACCCCAGAAGGCCTAGCCTTGGCCAGTGTGTGGAGGTCAATGACCCCATGTGGTCACTCTCCCACCACAAGTGGACCCCAAGAGGTCATATGAGCCTGGGTTTCTGAAGATAGCCCTGCTGAAGAGCACCCTGAGAGTGTGCAGAGGGATGTTTCCAGCAGCTCTGTGGGTCATCTGTGGGCTGCAGTGGTGCTGAGGGGGCCCAGAAAGGCTGAAGAAAGTCCCATCCTGACACCAGGTGGGAGAAGAGTCAGTGAACATACAGTACAACAAGGAGGGGTTAAGTGGGGTATAGAATTCTATACTGGGGGATAGAAGCTGAGCTGTCTTCTGGCAGACAACAGGGAAAATGGATGCTGTGTTCTAACCCTGTTCATGGAACTGGTGCACAGGTAAGACACAGGTGTGTCCAAGGACCATTATCCACTCACCTTCAGATGTCTCCTCCAGCAGAAAGCACAGTGTCTCCAAGCTCGCAGTATGTTTTATGAGATGGGCATTCCTCCATTCATTGACTGTAGATACGACTTCCGCCCTGGAGGAATGTGCACACAGGAGTGAAGATGGGCTTGTAAACAAAAAGCTAGAGTGTGGATAAGTGCTGACGGACGTGTGCGAAAGTGCTGTGGGAAAACCCAGAAAGGAGCTGCTATCTGGGAGGTCAGGGAAGTTTTTACAAAGGAGGTGGCATTTGAGCAGGGTCTTGAAAGATGGGTAAGCTTGGAAATCAATATCTCAGAGTAAACCTCAGTAGGCGCTGAGGTTTGAAACAGCCTTTTAGAGCTGAAAGTAATTCAGCGTGCCTGGATCCAGGTGAGAACTGAAAGGTAAGCAGGATCAGAACATGATGAGCCCTCATGCTTGGCAAAGAACTTTGGGTTTTATCTTGCAACTGACATTTTTAAAGCTAGAAGTGTTAGACAGTTGTTAACAATAATATAGGTCTTATCGGATGCCTATGGCAAGCACCAAGCTCAGCTCTCTATAGAAATAATTTTATGTCATGCTCTTAATAGGATAATGAATTAGGTTTTAAGAGACCCATTGGATGGATGAATAAACTGAATCATGGATAGATTAAAGGTTTGGAAATAGCCACAGCCCATAGCCAGTAAGTGGCAGAACTGGGATTTAAACCAGTTCTGGCTCCGAGGCCCATGCACTTAAGTAGTTATGCTGCGCTGTCAGATGGAACTAGAGTATCTGGGAGGGGCTGGGGTTGACCGCATGGGGTGAGCCTGGAAAGGACGAGGGACATTCCTCCTTTTGAACCAAAGCACTAGCAGGAAGGTCTGAGTCCTTGGAAGATTACTGTGGCCACAGTGCAGAGGGTTGGAGGGGGACACTGGAGGAAGCAAGGCCTATTAGGAGGCTGGAGCCGTTGCCCAAGTAGGAGAAATGGGGCCACAAGCCAAGGCTTTGGAAACCTGGAGGGGAAACAGATGAGAGAGATTTAGGGAATGGAACGGGACTGAGTGGCTGATTGGATGTGGGGGTTGAGGGAGCAGGAGGAGGGGTCTTATTCAACATCGCATCCCAAGTGACCAACACAGTGCCCGGCACATGGTAGGCACTCAGTCTCTATTGAGTCAATGAACAGAGGAATGACAACTCAGAGCCATCTGGCTCGGATCAGCGGGAGACTCAAAAAGGAAATACACAAGGAAGAACATGCTTTGCAGGGGGCAAGAGGGAAACAGGGTGCATTTGAAATATCTGTGGTTCATCCAGTGGATACATCTAGGTTCAGGAGAGAGATTTGGGTGTTACCAGCACGTGGGTGAGAACAGAAGCCTAAGGAATGGGCAACATTTCTTAGAAAGGGTGAAGAAAATCAGCAGATTCAGAGAGGATCTAAGGACACCATCCTTGTAGGTGAAAGAGCAAGAGGAAAAAGGGGAAGAAGCAGAGAAGGCGCAGTCTGAGAGGCAGGAGGGGAACTCAGTGATGCAAAAGCAGGAAGTTTCCAGCTAGGACATGTCTGTTCATGGTAATGATGAAAAAAGTCTTGTTGGAAAAGGACTAAAAAGAGACCCTTGGCTTTGGCCTTGGAAGCAGACTTTTTAGTGGAGCTCTGGGAGCAGCTAGAGACAGCAGTGGGTAGGGAGCGAATGGACAGGAGCAGACAGCTCTCAGATGAGTTTCACAGTGGGGCAAAGGAGGGAGGATGGCAGTGGTAGCGAGTGAGGGAGGAAGGATAGAGAATGTTTGGGGCTACTTTGGGGGATCTCTTTAAAATATTGGAAACTGGAGTGTGTGTGTAGGCTGAGGGCAAAGCAAGCAAAGAGGGAGGGACTGAAGACATAGGAAAAGGAGGGCAGTGAGAGAAGGGAGATTCTGCAGCGAGAGGGCAGTGGAATTGAGAGTGCAGGGCTCCTTCTGCCGGGAGCAGGGGAAGAAAGATGCTGTTGTAGAAGGGTGAGAGGCTTGCCTGCAGGAGTGCGGAGCGGGACACATGCCCCCTTGGCCTCCCCATAACCGGGATGATTACGCATTCCGAGCACCTGCACACAACGTGCATGTGACGATCCTTCCTGGAATTCCGTCCCTTTTGTAGGACCTTTGCTAGCCGTGCTTGGGAGGGAGCTAGGAATGTCCCAGTGACTGGGGCCCTCCAAGGGCAACAAGACTGCTCAAAGAGAGCAGCAGAGATGCTCTGGTGTGGGGATGACGAAGAACCTACATCACGATGCCCGCGTTAACGGAGCACGGACAGGCTGTGCACCTCCACACTGTGGGAGCAATAAGAACTTCCCGTCTTACTGGAGTGGCAGGTTAAGGGTATGTCTCTACTTGATAAACTAGGAGTAAAACAAATAAAAACACCCCAGTTCATCCTCCTGGGAGCTTGATAGGTTCAAGGAACAGAGAAAGGACATCTCAGAGGGAGTGATGCTGTTCTAGTCCACATGCGGTCTGCACACTCTCCCCTAGATTGGGCTGCCCTTGGGCAATGTTAGCCCCACCTTGGGCACCTGAGCTATCTTAGTCCTTATAATATGAATCTAATATTAATATTAATATAATATCTGCCTACATAATATTTCCCAAATTTTATCAGAACTATCTGGGGAGACTTTCTAAACACAGATTCCCAAGCTCTTTCCCCAAAGGTCTGATTCAGTGTGTCTAGGGTGGTGCCTGGAATGTAATTTTAAAGAGCACCCTGGTGATTCTGCCCAGCCATGCTTGCCTGATAAATAATAGTCCTCTCCCCCAGCAAAGCAGACGGGGCCCACCCCCGCCCTCCCGCAGACAGCCCCAGCTTCAGCCACGCTGAGCTCAGGGTCTCAGACACACCTGTCTCTGTAAGACCTCTGTCTGGGTGCACAGGGCCCCACCTGCCTTCTCTTTTACTCCAGGCAGATTCCTGTGCCCCTCTGAGACATAGTCCAAACGCCCCCTCTTCTGAGAAGCCTTCCTGACTCCGCCAGGCCTTGCTCTTTCCTCTGTTCATCAGCACCTTCTGTCTTTGTGCCTATCACGTTGTGCTGTTTAGAATCTATTTCCCTCATAGCTCTGGAGCACCCCCAAAGCAGGGATGACATTTCGCTTAATCCTTCCACGGTTAGCACAGCGCTGGGCACAGAGGAGAAGCTCGGAGTTGTTTGGAAATGTTAAGCATTGATGGAGGATGGCTCCTCTAGCCTGGCTCCACCGAGTTGGGCTTGGGGTTAGGGCCTTCCTCCTGAGGCCTCCTCACGTTAGCACCATTCAGTTCAGCCTCGTGGAAAAAGACACAGCCAGGCCCGAAGCCCAGACCTGCGCCGGTGCCCCCTACCCACACACATCTGTCTTTCTCTCGCAGCTTCTCAGTACGAAGGCCAGACATATGCTCCAGTTGGCATATGAGCCTCGCTGTATTTGATCAGGAAAGTTAATCCACCTTTGCTGGAAAAGAAGGCAAAGCGAGGCCGCAGAGAGAGGGGGAAGGAGGTGGGAGGAGCAGGGGAGAAAGAGGGACAGGAAAGCTCATTTCATGAACTTCAAAGCCAAAGATAACAGCATTTTGATTATTCACTCCTTGGGGATTATCAGTGTCACTCTTTCCTTTGTAGACCTGAAGAATTGAGAAATAACTCCGCAGGCAAGTGATCACTAGGTAGTGCAAATGTCAGGAACGCCTTTGTTGGCCCATTTGTTCACTCACTTATTCATTCAGCAAACATTTACTCATGCCCTCTCTGTGCAAGGCCCTGTGTGAGATGGCAGAGGTGGGAGAGGCTTCCCTGGGCACCTCCAGAGCCCCCTTCTCATGGTGGAGTGGCTCCAAAGGGACCCTTCCGTAGCCTCCCCCAAGTCCAAAGCCTGAGTCCTTTCCTTCTTAGCTATGGGGACCATATAAAAGCAGGGCACGGGTCAGATTTGGCTGAGACCATAGTCTTCCAACCCCTGCTGCAGGAGACAGGGAGGCCCTGGGAGGCCCTGGTGCAGAGTGAAGGATGGGGGCAGAGGCAGAGAGCCTGGGCAGGAGGGTGTTGTCAGAAAGCAGTCATTAGACAGAACAGCCTCGGTCTACATCTCTTGGGACTCTAGCTTCCCACAAAACTCCCCTGAGCCGTTGGGTCCTCTGCAGCATCACCCAGACATTGGGCACAGGCTGGCGGGACAAGAAGCCCTTCCCTTGGCTGACCCTGGACAGTGCTCAGAAGTGCAGAATGTTCTCCGGGGCCTCGATGGGCATCCTCTGTGGTCCCGTTCCATCCCCTGTGATTCTCAGGACAAGGTGGCCGTGTTCTGCGGGATGTAGTCTCCCAACTTCCCCCTTCACCCACCCTCTGCCAGGAATACAGACTCAGGGTCCCCCTGATTCCTCCTTGCGCTCTTGAACCTTGCACCAGTCTCCCACTGGTCTCTCTGCCTCCATTTCTCCCTGGAGGGAGAATTAATGCTGAATTACAGCTTCTCATCAACTTGACCGTGAAGTGCAGACTGCCCACTCTGGCTGCAGGCAAACTACAGCCACAGACTCCGCCAGGCTGTTCTTCCCTGCCCTCCACTGCTACGGCACCGCCACACTTTTCCCCATCCTGCCAGGCCCAGGCCCACCTCCTCCGCCCCTCTCTCCTTTGCAGTCCTCCACCAGTCACCATCAGCACCGTGTCCCTAGCATTTAGATTCTGCTCTAAATTGCCAAGCAAGCGGATAACTTACGGGAAGCAGCTAGCTCAGTGCTTGGCACATGGCAGGTGCTCTGTAATTATGTCCTAGATGATGAGTTTGTTTATTCATTTATCTAATGGGTTTAAATTGGGTGTCTGAGCTGTATACAAATGTGCCTCTTTGATCATGCCTATTTCATGTGCTGCCATCTCTCCTGCTTCAGAAAGGCGCTTTGTGAGCTTGATTGATCTGCATGTTAGTTAATGAGTCATTATAGGAGCCGTCTTCAAACAAAGGCCAAAGCAGAGGAGAAAAAAAGAAAGGAGAAAAGGAAAGCGTAGTACATTGTGCGCTGGGGGCCCGTCCTGAGGCCGCGCTGTTGTGTGTGTTCAACAGTCATCTTGGTGTAATTAGCTCCTACATCAGGGTCGGGCTCCGAAATGTGGTTCACGTCAACGGCAGCTCTAACCAGTGATGTGAGTCGTTTTATGGCTCTGGGTTCTGGCCTTCAAAGCAATATTTTCCCATTGTAGGCCTCATAATCATACACTGCCTTTCTGGGCTGGTGGCTGGGTGAGCAGTGTCCTGTGCCCCAGGAAGGGGCTGATGTGCAGAGAATGTGCACCAGGACCCTGACTCCCCGCAGAGCCCAGGCCCCCCTCCTTCAGAAAGTGCTGGCTGCCTTCTGTATTTCATGTGCAGCAAGTGTTTGCTGAACACCTGCTGGGACCCAGAAAAAGAGCTTAAGGAAGGTTTGAGAGGGTAAGTCATGGTCCCTACCTCATGGACCTGAGACTTTGCTGGGACGCCTTAGAGCAGAGTACCGAAGAGCCTGGCCTCTGGCTACCTGGTGTGAGTCCCCGCTCTGCCACTTACCTGCGTGACCCTAGGCAAGCTGCCTAAGCTCTGTGGCTGGGCTATCCCATTTGTAAAATGGAGGTAAGCAAAGAAGCTATTGTCGTGAGTTTTACCTGAGTTGATGTGTGTAGAGTACACAGAACAGAATCAAGCCCATCGTAGGTGTCAGCTCTTGTAGTGACAAAATCTCGTAAGAGAAGATGACCAAAGACTATGGTTAAGCCCTCAGAGAATCTCCTAGACCAAAGGTGGGCAGACTGTGGCTTCAGGGCCGAATGCAGCTCATCACTTGTTGTGTAGATGAAGTTGTACTGGAGCACAGCCATGCCCATCCACGTGCCCATTGCACAGGGCTGTGTTCGTGCTAGTCTCACAGTGTTGAGAAGCTGCAACAGAGACTGTATGATGCACAAAGGGGAAAATATTGACTATGAGGCACTTTGCAGAAAAGATTTGCCAACTTTTGTTCTCCATGGCAACTACTATGAAGAATCCAAGAGCCTAGTGATTCCTCCAAGCTGGAGAATGGGGAAAGGGTTGGAAAATGTTCTCCCAGTCCACATTTCCTGAGCCACTAGCACGTGCCTGGCACACCGGCAGGTGCTGGTCGTACAGAGGTAGCCAGACCTGGCCCCTGTGCTCTGGGAGGGCAGGGTGGGGGAGGAGCAAGTAAACAGGTCTGTCACAGTGCAGCGGGGAAGCACCGAGACAGAGGCGAGAGAGGGGCTGAGCGGGGAGTGTTCCCCTTTTCAAAGTCAGATAGAGAACTTGGACAAGAGGGAGCTCAAGGATGAGGAGACATTTGCTAGGAGAGGGAAGGGGAAAGGGAAGAGCCTGTGCAGGTCAGAGTCGTGAATGGGCCGCCATGGCGGGAGTGGCTGGGGGGACCAGAAGGGGGCAGGTGCAGGGGCCCCTCCCGTGTGTCAGGCCCGAGAAACATGTACAGCAGGACTATGAGGAGCGAGAGATGGGAAGGATATTCCAGCCTGAGCAAATGATCCCATGACGGCGCTACTCTCCGGCAAGGAACATTCCGGTTGGGAAACCCAGAAGGGCCAAGGAATCCCCACTCACTCTTGACAGTTAAATTCCATCTCCTCTTTCCTGCCCCACCCGACCACTGCTGGCCGCAGGCCCACACCCTCCCTCGCCTGGACTGTCGCTGCAGCCCAGCGATGGGGCTCCTGGCTTTCAACCACCCCTCACGCTGTTGCTCCTACAGCCTCCATCTCACGGCGTGCCTTTACTCACGACTCTTGCGTAACTCCTTGCTGTCTTCAGGACAAAGCCCCAAATTCTCAGCATGACTGACCAGCCCTTCATAATCTGGCTCCTCCGATTTCTCTCATGTCACTACCCTCTGCTGCTCTGTCACTTAACTCCAAATGAATTAGAGGCCTCTGGACAAGCCACCCTGCTCCTCCGTCTGCCAGGACTGCTCTCCCTTCCGCATCCCTTGGTTGGACTCCAGCTCATCTTCCAAACTCAGCCCAGACTTTGTTTCCCCCAGGAAGTCCCCTTCGACCTTGTCCCAGCAGTGGCCATCCCTGCCCCCTGCCCCGGGTCTGTCGGAAGACTCCCTGACTTGCTCGCAAATGCTGCTACCCAGAGATGCTGCTCTCTGAGCCCTGCGCCTGTGCAGAGGGGCCTGCCCAGGTGGTACCCAGGCTCCTGGATGGGGGCAGCTTCCGTTTGCTCCCGAGAGACCTGAAAGCACCTTGGGGTGAGACTCCACAGGCTCCCTGGCAGCATGTGGGGGCTGGGCATTTCGTTTCGGATGGAGGAAGCCTAAAGAAGGCGTCCCTCACAAGCAGGAAAAGATATCCATGGGGATTCTGTGCTTCTTTGGGGGCAAAGTAGCAAACAAAGGGGTGACTTCAGCCTCTCACTGGGGGAGGGAAGGTCATCATCAGATTGAAACCAGATTGAAATGGACAGGTAGGTCCAGATTAGACATCAGGGGTGGGTGCTTCAGTGCGTCCTGTCCTCATGGATGGCCCCCCCACCCACTCACCCAGTCGCCCAGGCCCAAGCCAGCAGCTCATCCTAGACCCCGCCCTCTCCTCAGCCCCCCATCTTCCAGGCACAAAGCCCTGCATACCGCTGGGACCCGCCCTGGCTCCGGCCCCCTCGCTCCTCCCCTGTCACTTCCCTGCACAACCTCGAAAGCCTGGGACCTCCTCACCACCCGCTTCACTCCTGCCAGTCCTTTCCACACGCACAGCCACACTGACATTTTCTCAAACACCATGTGTCCCTGGAAGCCACCACTTAAAACTCTTCTACTGCCCCTCCCTCTGGAAAAAAAAACAGTTTGGGGGTGTAGGGGGAAAGGAAACCCTTTGGACCCAGCCCCAGGCAAATTTGTTAAGTTCTGGGTCCTCCCGAGTCCCTTCCTTGCACAGAAGGCCTGTCACATTGTCCCCCAGAGCAAGCAAGGCAGCTAGCAGGTGTGCTCAGTTTGCAGACCCACAGTCAACAGACACTGAACAACTTATTCCAGAATGTTCTATCTATCAGGCCCTGTACACCTGACTCCTCCTCAGAACATCCCCTTCCCTCTCCCAGCATCCCCCTGGCCTGGTGAAGTCTTCTGCAGCCTTCAGAATGCTCTCAGACCCCACATCACGCTGGCCTCCCCTGCCACAGGTCCTTTCTGTCACCGCAGCTGCGCTGCGACCTCCGCCCCCCCCCCAACTCTGTGGTTACCAGCTTGCTTTTCCGTCTCCTCTTTTCACCGAGGGCAGGGACCGTGTGGCACTCGCTGTCGAAACGCCTCCTCCCAGCCTCGCATATGCTGAGGCTTAGTAAATATTTGTGGAAGGCAGGATTAAAACAAGAGGGAGGAATCTTGCCGAAATCTCCTTCTGAAAACATTCATTTATTCAACAAACAAACAAAAAGGATGGAGAAAGGCAGGCAGAGAGGCAGAGAGAAACTCCGACAGGTCCCTGGGGGCAGGAGAGCTGCAGCTCCACATGTGACCTGAAAAACTGCTGCCAGCCCAGGGGGCTCTGCGCGTTAAAGCGTGAAGAAGGAGTCTAGTCATCGCACAGCCAGCCAGATGTGCCCGGTTGCGGCGACAGCCTCTGGAAGTGGCCAGATGTGCCGCGAACATCTTCTGAAGCGTCAGGGAGCTCCAGAGACTGTCTAGCCTGGAGGGAAACAGTCACACACATTCAGGTGGCGCAGGGATGGCCAGCGTGTGTAGGATGGTGTCACCAGTGACTCTGGGCGCCAGGACCTCGTGAGGGTCTGGAAGGCTTCCTAGGTCCCTGCCTGCTCCTAACCGTGTGCTCCCGCCCCCAGGTGATCAAGCTCGCCTTTGAGGAGTTTGATTTGGAGAGGGGCTATGACACCCTGACGGTCGGGGACGGTGGGCAGGATGGGGACCAGAAGACGGTTCTATACGTGTAAGTGAAGCGGGCGTGTGATCTGGAGGGCGGGACGGCGCGTGGCGCTGGGCTGGGGGTGGTGGGATGGGCCTGCCGAGTCCTGCTGGTGACCACAGCGCAGCGGGGACAGCGTTCTCAGGGCTCCTGGTTTCCACAACAATCCCTCCACCTCTCTCTACTCCAACCTGGGGGAAAGCAGATGGGGCAAATTCTCCCCTGGGAATTCACAGGAAAAGCGAACAGAATGAGTAATTTCTCGGGGGCGGGGGAGATGGGGGTTTTACACATGAGCCTGGACCTTTGCCCTGGCCGTCTGCTTCCGTTCAGACCCGGCTCTGCCACCAGACAGCTTTCACTCTGGGCCATGGCCATCCGTGGCAGGCTGGCCTCAGACGGGGCAATGGAAGTGTGTTCCTAACCTCCCTGCGGGCTCTGAACCATCTGGGAGATGGGTGGTTTCAGAGACTCGGGGCCTACACTCATAGTGACCACATTTCCTGAGCCAAGAAAGGCCAGTATGGTGTAGTGTAGTCAAGGGACAGGAAGATATCAGGCTGTCCTGGGATTCTACTACATTGGGCCTGTGCCCTGGGGGGCCATGTAGCTTCTCCTTTGCCCACCGACAGCCTGACATGAGAGCCAGGAAACGCTCCTGCTCAGTGCATGTGGCCCAGCTTCAGACAGACAGGCCTGACCATGTCCACCTCCCTTCCAAGGAGGAGGAGGGGAGTCACAGACATGGAGCGCCACCCAGGCACTGTGGCGGGAATTTTTGCATCAGTTATGTCATGCTCCACAGCAACCGTGTGAGAAAGGTGTTAGCTCCATTTACCTTTACGGGTGGGGAGACTGAGGCCCATAGGTTGCAGAGAACGTTGGTAACAGAACTAGCACTTGAGTTCTTGTCTATTCATTTCAGTCAAGGACTCTGTCCCATGACACAGCCCCTCCCGGCCAGGCTAGTTCCAGGCCATCTCCCTCTGGTTCCGATGCTGCATGAGAAATGGCCACTCAGTGACAGCTTGCTTGTCCAGAGGCTGTGCTGTTCTGGATGGTTCTCACACCTTCCCGAGTCTTGCCTGGTCCCACACCTGCCTGGAGGTGATGCCATCCGGGCAGTTATGTGACCCGTCTCATCCGATGGTACTTGCTGAGTCAGGTGACACGGCTGGGGACAAAGGCATGGAGTGTGAGCCCAAAGGGCGTTCTCCCTGCTGCCTGGTCCGCTGTGCTAGTGAGGGTGCTCCAGGGAAACAGCTAATAGGAAATGATGATAGGTAGGTAGATGGATGGATGGATGGATGGATGGATGGATGGATGGATGGATGGATGGATAGATAGATAGATAGATAGATAGATAGATAGATAGATAGATAGATAGATAGATATTTGTTATAAGGAATTGGCTCGTGTGATTTTGGAGGCTGACAGGTTCCAGGATCTTTGCGGTGAGTTGGCACCTGGTGGTGTTATTCTAGTTTGAAGACCAGTAGACTCGAGACCCAAGAAGAGCCAACATTCTGGTTCACGTCCAAGAGCAGGAAATAAGCCGATATCCCAGTTCAAAGGCAGCCAGGCAGGAAGAATTCACTTACTTGGGGCAAGGGGGTCCACTTTTTTGTTGCATTTCCAACCCTTCAGCAGACTGGATGAGGTCCACCCACACTGCTCTGCTCAGTCTACTGATTTAAATTTTAGTCTCATCCAAAAACATTCTCGCAGAAACACTCTCACATCCAAAAACATTCTCTCGCATAGTGTCTGACCAAATATCTGCTCTCCCTGTGTCCTGGCTAGGTTGACACATAAAATCACACATCTCGCCCACCTCTCCCCCACTCTGGGTGCATCCCCATCACTCACCGTCTGCCCCAGTTCACTCCCTGGATGGTGCATCAGCCCAGTGTGCCAAGAGGCCAGGATCCCAGCTCTCTTTCCTCCCATGATCCCACTGTGCTTTGACATAGAGCCTTAGAACATCAGAGCTGGAAAGAGTCTTAGAGATCATACAAAACAATCCCTTATTTAACATGGAGGGAAAAGGCCCAGAGAGGCTCAGCTACTTGCCCAAGGTCACACAGCAAATGAATAGCAGAGCCAGAGCTTGGCCCCGGTCTCCAGATCAGTATAGTTTGAGGGAGCCCCCAACAAGTTCTCTAGGCCCACAGGCTCTTCTACCTCCACCCAGATCTCTTTAAGCCAACATTGATCTCAAACCTTTAGGGAAACACACGCAAAATGGTTGGGCTACTTTGTTGTCATAATTGGGTTAAACAGAGGAAAAGCAGAGGCCCAGGCTTCTCCCTTGCTCACCACCAGCCCAGGGTTAGGAGCCAGCACAGGCCAGCCTCAGTCAGTCATTACGGAGTGTCAGGACCCCAAGCTCAGGGAGGGCACGTGGGCCAGGCTGTTCTGTCCCAGGTGTTCTATCCCAGCTCCACCCCAGGCACTCACGCTGTAATGACCATCTCTCTGCAACAGCCCCCCAACTTTGAAACCCTGGGCTGAAGCAGAGATTAGGACCCATTAATCCAATCGCCCCCTCTGCAGCCCTCTGCCCCGCTCTGCGTGTGCTGGTGATTTGTCTGGTGTCAACAGAAGGAGGGAGCCAGGTTTCTTCCGGAAACCCCAGCCTGCAAGCAGAGTGCTGGCTCCACCATTCTGTATCAGGTTGGCCTTGGGAGTGCCACTACCCATTCTGCACCTGCCTTCTGATTGGTGCCATGTGGGTGACACTCCTCCCTCACCTGTGACAAGGACGGACATGAGATAATGGGCGGGAAATTGGTCAGCACAGGGTCTGACTCGAGAGGTGGTTAATCAGAATCTTCCCCAGGTGTAAACCCTTTGTTTCAGAAAGAACGTGGCCCTCCGGTGACGGCTGTGTTTAAGCCTCGTTTCTCACACTAGAATGGAAGGAGGTGTCTCATTTTAAGGAATGGCTCCCATTCCCCTCTGACCTGAGAAATGGGTTTCTGTGAGTGGAAACCCATATGAAGACAGATGTGGGGTGTGGGGGTGTCTTTTTTGCAATACTGCTCACATGAGAGGTCAAAGCTTGCAAGAGTGTGGGCACCCCCTTGGTTAGATTTGGCTCCAGCAGTCCCCGTCCCCTGAGCAAGCGAGGACATGGAAAGCCCTTGTGAGCCCAGGGGTCTGGGCTAGGGAGTCCAAGTTGATATCCAAGCTCTGCCCGTGGCCGAGGCAGAGAGGCAGTGAGTCTTCCCAGCAGGCAGAATCCACACCACTGGGCTCCCATGTCACAAACACAGTGGGACCCAGAATTTTCCCCTGAGTGGGCCTGGCTCCTGGGTCGGGCAGTCATCCTATTTGGGGGCATGCCTCTAAATATGTCTCTTCTGCCAGCCTGACAGGTACATCGGTCCCAGACCTCATTGTCAGCACCAACCATCAAATGTGGCTCCTCTTCCAGACCGATGGCAGCGGCAGCTCCCTGGGATTCAAGGCTTCCTACGAAGGTAACCGCTCCTGGGGGCACATGAAGTCTGTCCTGGCAGTCAGAGACTTGGGGTCTGGATCTGGAGTCAGAAAGCCCTGGGTTGAGTCCTGGTTCTGTCCTGTGCTAGCTTTGCTTGGGCACGTTACTCGACTTCTCTGAGCCCCGGCCTCCTTCCTGGTTCCGTGGGCCTCCCAGGTTGTTTCGAGGATTATCTGGGATAAATCACTTAAAACGCTAGGCACCCAGCACCAGGCACAGACGCCAGTTCCGTCCCCCATTCATACCTGATTCATGTCGTCTTTTAGGAGGCTTCACTCATTTTTAAAATCTTCAGACTGAGAACAGTAGCTTCCCAAGCTGCCCTAACTGGGTGTCAAGGAGGTGGGTGAGTGACTGTGCCTAGGGCTAGGGACGATGCACACCAGTGTGGGTGGCCCGAGGAGGGTGCAGAAAGGGTCTTCAGCTCTTGCTGGGAACGGGCATCAAGGGAACTGCAAACTCCGGGGCCCAAGAGACACCCCCACCATCAGCCCTCTCTGCGCCTCCCAGCCACCTGTCGGCCAACAGCTGCTAACGCCAATCCCCACAGGAGGGAGGGAGAAGCCAATCCACACGTGATGAACCGCTAAGCCCCTGTTAGGGACCAGACACCTGGCCAGCGCTAGGGGGACAGGGGCATCAGGCCTGGGCTTCACCTTAGGGGCTGCTGCTCTAGCGCTGAGACAGAGGGGAAAACGGATGAGGTGTGGAAGCCAGATGGCTGCCCAGAGAGCCAGTGAGAGTACAGAGAAGTCATCCTTTCTGGGGGTCAGGAAAGGCTCTATCAAGAAAGTGAGCCTTAAGTCCCCAGAATGCTTAGGTGGCTGCTAGGGGGACAGGAGGCGAAGGCCTCCCCTGTGGCTCAGACACCCGCTCCCCACCCCCACCCCCCACCCCCCAGGTACCGGGGACCGACGGCTGCTCCTGCTCCAGGACCCATGCTCTGTTTCCAGACTAAGTGCAGGAGGTGTATTGATTTGCTAGGGCTGCCCTAACAAAGTACCACAAGCCGGCTGCCTTAAAACCACAGAAATTTATTCTCCCACAGTGTGGAGGCTGAAAGTCCGAAATCCGGGTGTCATCAGGGCCATGCCCCCTCTGAGACCCTGGGTAGAGCCGTCCTTGCCTCCTCCTAACTTCTGGTGGTGGCTGTCAGCCCTTGGTGTTCCTTGGTTGTAGCCAAGGTTGTATCACTCCAGTCTCTGCCTTTGTCATCATGCACTTTCCTGTGTGCCTCTCCCCTTCTTATAAGGACCCCAGCATACTGGATTAAAGGCCCACCCCACTCCACTGTGTCCTCATCTTGTTACATCTGCCAAGACTATTTCCAAAGAAGGATACACTTATAGGTACCATATCTAGCTGGACGTGGTGGCTCACACCTGTAATCCCAGCACTTTTGGAGGCTGAGACAGGAGGATCACTTGAGGCCAGGAGTTTGAGGCCAGCCTGGGCAACATACTGAGGCCCTATCTCTGCGAAAAAAAAAAAAAAAAAAGATAGCTGAGCATGGTGGCATACACTGGTAGTTCCAGTTACTCAGGAGGCTAGGAGGGTTGCTTGAGCCTAGGAGTTCAGGGCTGCAGTGAGCTGTGATCTAGCCACTGCACTCCAGCCTGGACGACAGAGTAAGACCCTATCTCAAAACAAACAAACAAAAAATAGAACTTCACCATATCTTTTTGAAGGACACAGTTCATCCCCTAAGAGGAAGCTAGTCCGTATTTCCTACACTAACACTGTCCTGTCATACCACGATGTCCCCTGGGGTAAAGATGATGGCTGTACTGTTCTGAGAACAGGAAGCCCTGTGTCTAGGTGAGGCAGAACAGCAGTCAGAGAACAAACACTTACAGGGTGACACCTGCTGAGTGCAGATCCTGGCTCTATCACTTTCTAGCTCCATGGCAGGTCATGGAACCTTTCTAGGGCTCTGTTTTTTCCTATGCACAATGGAGATAATGACACAACCAAGGTCACGGAGGGCCTGTGAAGATTGTTAGACAAAAAAACGTGAATATGAGAAATGCTGCACACTGCGAGGCACTTAGTGAGTAGCGGATGGACCCGTCCACGGGTAGGTCAATGAACGGGCCATCCTGGTGTGTAAGTTACACACACGCAGCGGTGGGGCAGAAGGGAGCCAGCCGACGGGAAATCACGAGACCGTGACTCGGGTCCCAGCTCTGTCACTCACTACTTTCAAAACAGGAACGGATTTGAGGCAGAGTTTCTAAGTTTTCCCCCATTTCTGAAATTCTACCATGTTCAGTAGTGAACGTTCCCGGAGTGGGAGGAATGATCCCATGTCACCCGCATGCCCTTAATCTGTCCATATTTTGCCAGTAGTTTGGATAAGACGTAAATAGCATGAACTTGAAAGGAATGACAGTACCAATCGGCAAACACGGTGCAGAAAGATCTGGACGGGGGTAGAGCTGTTGGCTAAATGAGTAGGATAAGATGAAGTGTGAATAAATATCAGCCACTAGAACTTATCCCAGGGAGTTAGTTGCGCTCTCCTCTGCCCTGGTCGGGCGTCAGAGCATCCAGCTGAGATGTGGGGACCTCAGCTTGAGATGGATAAGGAATGGATTTAAGCCAATCCCAGCGGGAAATGTTGATGACCCCGAAGATTTACTTCGGGGGGAAAGTAGTTAAACTCAGGAGACTCGAGAGCTGTGTTCAAATATTTGAAGAGCTGTTGTGCAGGAAAGAGGAGTTAGATGTGCTTGTTGTGTTTCCGCTGGAAAGAAGGGGACGTGACATTTGTGCAGAGCCTACTGTGTGCCTGAAGCTTTATGTTCATTATCTCAGGGGTTTCAAAGTGTCATGCAAAGACTCAGGGTACCCCCGGGGACCACCAACATGGGGGGGTGTGCCTGGGAGCGAGGGCTCTGGCCCCGCCTCCATTTCTTCTCCTTCTTGTTTACTCCTTGTGAGCCTTCTTTTAAGAGAGGATTCGTAGCTAAACACCAGTTTGGAAGACGTTGCTTCATCTCATTCAGTGCTCACGAGACGGGCTGGGGAATGAGGGCCCCCGTGCGCACAGTGCTGGGTGAGGACACAGAAGGGGCAGGAGGCAGCGTCCAGCTCACGGATGGCCTGAGGGCCTCACAAAGCCTTTGCACTTTGCCCAATGGGAAGAAGAACCTTTGAAGGGTCAGATTGGGTGGGCCTGCCCTTTCCCTCCTCCCCCTCCCACCTTGGACTTTTTATCCGAGGGGCGAAGCCTGTTGTTCTGTTGTTCCAGCTTCATGATGGGGTGAGGAGCCCCATCTGCTGCAGGAAGGTGGGCAGGCTGAGTCCCCTGGCACCCTATGGGACCCCTTGTCCCTGCCCATCCTGCTGTCTGGCGTCTCTCCCCTCCCCTCTCTAGCTGCTCCTCCACAGCTGCTGCAGGCTCCTCGGGCCCCTTCCCAGGCCTGTCCTCAGCCTTCAGTCTCCTTGTTCCATGGCCTTCTGCAGTTGCTTGCCTCTACTCCCATGGCTTCGACTGCAACCTAAACCTGGTGACTTCTGCCTCTGTCCCCCACTTGTATTTTAATCTACCTGTTACACATTTCTATATGGCTTCCCCAAAACATCTCAAACCCAATCCTGCTGTGTTAGTCAGCTGCTGTAACAAACTATCGAGACCGGGTGGTTTAAACAACAGAAATTACTTTTCTTGCAACTCTGGAGTCCATTAAATAGAAGTCTAAGGTCAAGGTTGTGGCCGATTTGGTTTCTGGTGAGGGCTCTCTTCCCAGCTTGCAGATGGCCACCTTCTCGCCACATCCTCGCGTGGCCTTTCCTCGGTGCGTGCACACAGAGAGTGCAAGCACACGAGTTCTGCACTGTTTCTTCTTATGAAGACACTAGTCCTATCAGATCAGGGCCCTGCCCTTAGGACCCCATTTAACTTCCTTAGTGGCCCCATCTCCAAGTACAGTCACACTGGGGGTTAAGGGCCTCAACATAGGAGTCATGGCACCCTCCAAGCTAGCCGTCCCACCCCGTCCACAACTGTCCTGTGTGCCGTCTCCATGAAAGGGCCAGCCAGCCCTTTGCTAGCCTCGTCTCCGCCTCCTCCTTGTCCTCTCCCTCCTCTAACTGCGCTCCCAGCTCCTGGTTCTCACTCTGCAGCCTCCTGCTCCTCTCCCTCTGCTGTGGTGAGCCGGTCCTGTCCCGCATCACCCTCACTTGGATGGGGCACAGCCCCCCCACCCGGCAGGCCTGTCTCCAGTCCTCTCCCTCCATCCCCCACCCATCTGCCACTCGGAGCACAGTGATCTTCCCAGAATCCAAATCTGGCACAATTCTCTCCTACTTAAAAACAAATTAAATGACAGCTTCTCATTGCCTTTAGGATAAAGTACAAAATTTTTCACGTAGCATCCAGCATTCTCCATGATAATTATTCTAAACTAGTTCTGGCTTCTGTGAATCTATTCAAGACAAAAATTACAGTTTATTAATCTCCCCAGTGCTACAGGGCCTAGCCCAGTGCCTGGCACAGAGTGTGTGCTGGAAAAGCTTGCTGAATCCCATCGTAACGACTCTTGCAATGGGGACACTCAGGCACCCTCTTAATTCCATCTTGGGCCACTTTGCCACCTTCTGATGCTTGGGTGCCAAAAGCCCACACATTCTCTGTTGTCCCTGTAAGCTTTGAGGTTGGACAGCTCCAATTTCTAATCAGGCTCTTTCTTTGACTTCTGTGCGCCAGTCCCTCCTTGTCACCTGTGCAGAGGGGCTGATGAACGTGATCTCCCCAGGGTCTCCTGAGGACCCAGTGTAGTGAACAGCCAGTACAGGGCCTGGCATTTAGTAAGTGCTCAGTTGAGAGCTTCCCTTCCCTGTATACCCAGGCCTGCAGCTCTTCTTCCAACCTACACCAGCATTGCCTGAAGCTTCAGAATTTCCTCCGTCCCCCTCTTATCCCTCCTGGTATTCCAGCTCCCGGGCAGTGCCACACAAGCTAGCCATCCTGGCTCGGGGACGGGAAGGTAGCTGGCGTGCAGGTGTTCCGCAGGATGGCATGAGGCATCTGGGGACAGAGGCCTCCTCTATCCGTCGTCATTTCCACCTCTCCCTCAGGCACACCTGGCCACATCATCATCAATACCCCGTCTGCCCCAGTTTGGGCGAAGAGCTGCTACCTTGGGGCAGGCAGATGGTACTGCAGTATCACCCCTCCTCCTCGGTACAAGTATGAGCCCTGGTGGAAAGAAATTGGGACAGTTATTTCTCAGAAATCCTTCCAGTTCTGCTTGTCACCATCCCAGGTTGGGGGTGGGGGTGGGGGGGGACTCACGATCTATCAATATCTG
Organism: Microcebus murinus; assembly: GCF_040939455.1. Lineage (NCBI taxonomy): Eukaryota > Metazoa > Chordata > Mammalia > Primates > Cheirogaleidae > Microcebus > Microcebus murinus. Next base: position 23,888,703 of record NC_134105.1, on the reverse strand, counting down.
AGCTCTTCGGGCCTAGAAGCTCAATCTCCCTCCATGGGGGCAGCCAGCTGCGGGAAATGCATTCATAGTTGCAATTGCTTTGCTTCCCAGTAGAACAAGAAATATTTAAGGAACAGGCAATTAGCACTTACCAGAAACATTATAAAATTACACACAACTTGCTAACAAGTCTTAACATCAATCTGGAAGTCTCCCTGCTTCCTCACTGGAGTCTGGGATCTGGCAGCCTAGTGTGGAGGCTGGGAGGCCAGCCGGGGCAGGAAGGAGCTGGGCCTGGACCCGGAGACAGGAGGGAGTGAGGCGGTGGGGATTTTGCGGAAAGGATGCCCGCCGGGCCAGGGCGCTCGAGTTAGAAATGAGCTCATCTATTTATTGAACATTTTCCTATTTTCAGAGTCTATGATGTGTGGTAGACACTGTTCAGGACACTGAGGCAACAGGGACAACAGGACGATCTCTGCCTTCTCCTAATTCATAGTCTGTTTTCCGTAGTGTAGAGTAAGTGCCAAAAGACAGGGAAATACAAAGGCGCAGCAGCTAATCTTGCTCAGGGGCATCAGGGAAGGCGCCCTGGAGGAGCTGAGGTCTGAAACTGAGACTTGCTTGAAGGATGAGAACTTTGTCGGACATCCCTGAGAGACAGGACAGACTGGCTTAGAAAGCTGACATGTGGATAGATTGAGGTTAAAACCCCCGTAGGAATGAAGTTTGTGAGCAAGTGGGCAGAAGAGGGCTGAGACATGCCCTGCGCTGGGAGGGCCACACCCGTCTCTGGAACACACCACTGTGGTGCTGGGCAGGAGGAGGTGACCGAGAACAAGGGCAGCCACCCAGCATCATTGATACCACCTGTGCTGAGACACTGTCCTTCCTCTTGTCGGATGCCAAGCCCAGGGCCACTTCTGACCTCTCCCCTGTTATTTTCAGTACACCTCTGCTTGGCAGGTCCCCACGAGCTGGGAGGCCAACTTTAGCCAGGAATGACAGCAGGCATGTTCTTAGAACACTCATTGAGCGTTCACGATACCTTTAAAGGGTTTTCAGGCACCGGGAGACAAAGTTTAGCTAGATACACACAGCAACTGCCTCCTCCCAGAAAAACCCGGTGGAATCCAGTCTGTTCTGGCCCTGGTCACTCACTAGGAGTTTGAGCTGATCGAACGAGGGGTCTGGAGTGCTCACTATGCATGAGGAGCTGGGCTTGGTTCTGGAGATACAAAGAGCAGAAGGGAGCGGAGCCCTGGCTTCAAGGAGCTAACAACTACAGGGTAGAGTTCAAGTGACTCAGCACTCATGGAACCAGGCTCTTCACGGTCCCCCTCTGGCCACCCCTCAACCCTTTCTCGGGCTGCTTCTCTTCACCAGCACTTGAACTTCCCACCACGCTGAGCTTCTAACTCTTCTCCAGACACTATGCTCTCGCCCTCCCTCCTTTCCTGCTGCTTTTCTTCCATCCTTTCCTCCACGCTCCCCTCATCATTCCTCAAACGTGTATTGAATGTCCCCTCTGTGCCCTGCACCCTACTAGAGACCCAGGTATAGACATTTCAAAAACACCGTCTCTGTCCTCGAGAAATGTACTGTTTGACAGAGAGACACAAAACTGCAGAGAGAAACACGCGCCCCACACTGCTATTACCATGGCTGTGATAGCAGCGACGTCCCAGGGGCTGGGAGAGAGAGAAGAGCAACCAAGTCACCTGGGTGATGGAAAGGAAGATCCCAGACTGGGACACACTTGCACTGACACTGAAAGATGACTGTCTGCCAGGCGAGCAGGGGGTGCTCGTTTTGGGACGAGAGGACAGCAGGCGCCAAGCTAGAGCCGTGTGAGAGCCGGCTGGGCTCTGCAAACAGCAGCAGCAGGAACAACAGTGAGGCATCACCGACTGGCTCCTGGTCACACGCCATGTGCTGGGCATCTTGACAACTGTCATATCTGTGAGCCCATTAAATCCTCACAGCAGCCTTGTTATTATGACCCTTCCATCTTGCAGATGACAAAACTAAGGCTCAGAGAAAATAAGTAATGTGCCCAAGGTCTACTCCTTCGAGTCAGAGCCAGAGTCTTGGCCTTTGTGACCCCATAACCCTGACCTGTTGCCATTGCATGACTTCGCCTCCCTCCAGATCACTCAATCTTGTGAGGTATAAATCTCAGGGTCGGTGATGGCCAAAGATGAGGCTGGGGTGGGCGAGGGTCCTGCCATGCCAAGGACTTAGGGTTTTAATCTGCAGATTCTAAGAAGCCATGAAATGATCCATGAGCAGGGGACAAGAATGACCAGATTTTTACTTCTGAGCAATCCTGCGCTACTTTGTAGAGTGTGCAGTGGAGGGAAGAGGCGGCGGAAGCACCAGGCCGCTGCTGCTGTCCAGCGGGGCTGGCCTCAGGCAGGGAGAGACGGACAGAGAGCAGAGGATGCCGGGAGTTTAGGAGGAGGAGACGATATGAGGGGACCGGGGAGGGAAGGGCGGGCAGAACCCAGGCTGATTCCCAGGTTTGGATGGTCTCCACGAAGCCTGTCTGGTGCTCCCAGCCAGAGGCCGGGGCTGCCTCCTCTACTGTTCCACACGTCACATGGTCAGGTCTATGCCTCCTTCGTTGCCCTCATCATTTGTGTTGTAACAATGTCCATACCCACCTGACTCTGAGTTCTCCAAGGGCAGGGGCGGTGGGTCAGGCAGCTCTATACTTAGCATGGCATTTGGCACAGTTTCCTTGCAGAACTGGAAAAACTCATGCATTAAACAGAGTATCCTCTGTGTTCTAGGCACAGTGGTGTGTACACAGTATGTACGCAAAACATAATCAACGCCTGCCTTCATAGGGCTGACTCTCTAGGGGTGGGGAGACAAGAAACAAGGAGGCCAACCCAGCAGCCGATTGGGAACAAGAGGGCCGAGTTGGTGAATCAGCTTGTCCCCAAAGCCCAACCCAGACAGCTCCAGGGAACAAATGTTTACCCTTCGATCCTGCAGCTCCACCCCCAATGTGTAGGACAGAAGCCAATAAAACACGTTGAATAAATAGGCGGAGAGTTACAGGGGCGGCCAGCGCTGGGAAGGGAAAGAATGGGTTCCAAGAAAGAAAAGAAAAAGTACTGGGTGGGAACCTGCGGCCTTGGGGCCACATGTGGCCTTTTGGATCCTTGAGTGCAGCCTTTTGACTGGACCCAAATTTTACAGAACAAATCCTTTTAATGAAGGGATTGGTCCTGCGAAGTTTGGATTCGGTCGAGGGGCCACACTTGGGGATGTGGACAGCCACATGTGGCCTTGAGGCCGCGGGCTCCCCACCCCTTATTAGGTGACATTTTAAGCTAAAGTATGTTAATGTGAGGAGCCAGACATGTGACAGCGGGGGGAGGGGACACTCGGGCTGAGGGGACAGTGAGGAAGTGAAGGAGCAGGTGATGTCCCACCGGCTTGGAAGGGAAGCAGGTCCGTCCTGCTCCCAGCCAGGCCTCCCTCCTTGGAGTCCATCAAATACTCAGTGGATTTACAGGGACCCACAATGTGGTCCCGTCTGTGCGGATGTGGAGATGAGAGAAGGCTCCAATTTGCTATCAGGAATTGAAAGATTCAGGGAGAAGACAGTGAGGGCAGTCACAGAAGATGGGGACATGCAATGATGCTGAGTGGCAGGGCCCGGCACGGCAGAATTCTCGGCGAATTCTGTGGAGCAAGCATGTCATGTTTCCCGGTGTACTTTTGGTAGGCAAAAGTGGAGGCGGGGCTGGGGGAGAAACATTTATAAAATGGAATTATATGAAACCAGATAACAGGAAATTGCATGTGTGACTTTTCTCCAAGTCAAAATTCCATTTATCTACTTGCAGTTCTGGGTCCTGACGTCAGACTTAGTCGGCACTTCACCAGAAAGGCCAAGGTCAAGCACCTTTCAGGAAAGGCAGTGGGGCACAGGGAGCCCTCTGCGGGAAGGCGGGGACCTTGGTCCCTGTGTCACCAGCAGGAGTTGACCCTGGGCTTGGAGCAAAGGCTCAGGCAGGACAGGAGGTGTGGGAGGGACAGAAGCCAGCCTCCAGCCCCCTGTGCCTTCCTGGCGAGAGCTCCCGAGCTCTCGCTCCACCCTGCTCTGTTTTGCTCTCTCCTCCACCCAGTCTTAGTTCTCTGGTCAACACGGCCCGCTATACCTTAGACCTCTTTGCCAGATGCTCCCTGGAACCTGACTTCCCTCGAGGTCACCATTACCCCGTAGCCCTCTCCAGCGCTTGCAGCTCGTTTCTCCACACGATGAACTTCACATTCCAGAGGGGCTCGTGCACTTGCCATCCCCCCAACGTGCGAACTCCTTCCCTTGACCTGCTGTTCGCAGCTCTGCCACTTTTTACCCTCCCTGTCCCCGTCACAGGGCCCTTCCTCCCACTCCAATCTTGCTGTCCCCTTGTTCCTCACACCTTGACCTTCTAGCTTCCTTTCAGTGCACTCCACCCTGGCTGCAGCTGGGCCTGCCATGTAGCCCCTCTGAAATCTCAGCTCCACTGCCATGCCCTCTGCTCCCGCTCCCCACACTGTCTTTGAGCTCTGCTCGCCCCATCGCCCCTGCTCCCTTCAGCTCTCCCCCAGCCCAAGCACCTTGGCTGACGCCTCGGCCTTTCTTCTGACAGCACCCTGGGCCCCTTGCCCTGTTGTCCTCTCCGCTGTCCAAACCCAGCCCCACCCCCCCAGCCGGTCCTGCCACCCCTTTCTCCACTTCTGCAGGAACAAGTCACACAGCCCTGCTCAGTGTGTCCCTACAGACGAGCCATCCCCACCCTCGGTGGGCCCCAGAGGTGCACGGCAATCCGTCTAGCCACGACTGCCTCTTCTCCAGAGCAGCCGTTTCAGACGTTCTTGTCAATATCAAATCTTTTTCCCTCGACAGGCCCCTCCCCTTCCGCAGAGACCGTGACCTCCTCCTCCTCCTCCTCCTCCTCCTCCTCCTCCTCCTCCTCCTCCTCCTCCTCGTAGAAAATAGAGCTGTGTCATGAAAGGACCTCCCTCGGCCTCTTGCCATCCACCCAAAAGACTCAGTGCCACCCCCCTCCCTCGTCACTCCTGTCATGAGGGAAGGCGGGTCCCTCCTGGTATCTAAGGGGAGTCCTCGGCGTGCTCGGGGTCCCATGCCCCTGCCTTCCCTGGGCCTCGCTCTCAGAATGGGGGAAATTCCCCACTTCTCCTCCATATCTTCAGTTAACCATTCAGTACCCCTCATCTGTCTGTCTGTCTATCTATCTATCTCCACCCCCTTTGTTCTTCTCTAGCATTTAAATATGGTCAAGTTTCTTCTTTCTTAAAACTATTTTAACCACCTCCCCAGCCATACCCCCCATGAGATGCAGCCCGATGTCTCTCTCCCCGCTGACTGCCGAGAAATGCTTGTCTTGAAAGTCACCTGCTCGCCCTGCATCGTCCTCCTCTGCCGTTGGGTGTTGGCCCTGTCATTCCACTCAGTCTACTCCTGCCAGTATCAACGGTGACCTCCTTTCACTAACCTGCTTTTCCATCCTCTGGAAACTTCCCTGCAGCGTTGGAGGCTGTTGATCTCCTTCCGGAACCTCATTCTTCCCTGAGCTTCTGTGACCCCGCTCTCCTCGGGGTTTAGTCTACTCTTCTGCCGGTCCCTACGATGTCTGCAACCGTCCTGTCCTGGACTGACACCTCTTCTCCTCTTCTTGGGTGGTCTCCTCCTTCTCATGGCTTCTTTTGCCATCTGTGACTTTCTAGATCAGACTGCTCTCTGAACTTCAGACCCACGTAGCCACTTTCTACTGTGTAACTCCACTCTGAGATCCCACCAGCACCTCCAAACAGAGCACGCCCTACCGATGACCCTCTGTTCAGCCCTGCACCTCCACCTGCACTCTCAGCTCAGTGAAAGCTCACCCAGTGCCCAGGCCAAGCCCTCCAGGCGTAGACCCCTGTCCCTCCTTTGCCCCACTGCCTTACTCCTGGTGTGGCCTGTGGCTTCTTCCTGCTCTAGACCTCCCAGACTCTTCTGCCTCTCCCCATCCCCTCTGCCTGTGTCCAGTCCAGGACACCATTAAACATCTCCTGGATGATCATGAGAATCCCACTAGAATGGAGGCTCCATGGAGGTAGGGCTGGTGTCAGCCTTGGTCTCCATTGTGCCCCCATGCCCAGTACAGTGACTCACACTAAATAGATACTCAAATGTTTGTTGAGTGATTAATGATCTCCCTGACTCCAGCTTGCTGCTCCTAGACCATTGTCCAGGCAGCAGTCTGAGGGATAGTTCTCAAATACAAAATCTTAAATGCTAAATAGAATGAAGCCCTTTACTGACTCCCCTTCACCTACTACCTCAAGTCCAGTCTCCTAAGCAGATTGCCAGGCCCTTTTGTAGGTGGGCCCTTTTCCAGCCTCATCTCTTCTCACCTTGTAGAAAGAGCTTATGCTTGTAGAAGGGCGTCGTGGCACAGAGGTTGAGAGCCCTGGAGCCACACAGCTGGAGTGTGGATCTCACATGCACCACTTCCTACCTCTGAGGCCTTGCATGATGACATGATACCTCCGTGCCTCAGTTTTCTCACCTTTAAAATGGGTGTTACTGTGAGAGTGAAATGATTCAGTCAATGCAAAGTGCTCAGAGTGGCCACTGGCATGTAATCAGTGCACGAGTCACTAGTTATATAACTAGAAGTTTGTTGTGATAACTGTTAGGTAGTTTTTGTCACTGCCAGATTGAGGTCCTACAAATAGTCTCACCTCCTGAACTTGGCACCGGTTCTTCCCTCCACCTGGAGGGCCCTCCCCCTCCCCTCTCGCCTGCTATTCCCTTCCCCTTGCTGGCTCCTCTGCCACCTTCAGGCCTCAGCTTAGACATTACCTCCTCCAAGAAGTCTTCCCTGACCCAGGGCTGGGACTAGGGTGAGGTAAGCCAGGCACTCACCAAAATTTAAGGGCAGGGGGTAGGGGATACAAAAATCCAGTAATTAAGATAAATGATATTTTAATGCAATTTTTTAAAAAAATCAATATTAATGCAAAATACCCAAGATAAAAACAAATCAATGTTTTAATTAAAGACAGGCTCCAACAGGGCTGGGACTGGGGTTGAGACAGCTAACGTCAAAAGTTGTTCTCCAAGTGGAGGATCAAATCTAGGCTTACTTTAAATGTTGCTATTTTTCTTTATTGTGCATTGGATTTCTGGAATTAATTGTGATTTTCTTTTTAAAAAGTTGCACTAAGATACTATTTGTCTTGATTACTGAGTTTTTGATGCCCCCTGAAATTTTGTATATGAGGCCAGTGCCTCATTTCCTGTACCCTATTCTGGGTCCAATCCTCCAAGATTGAGTTTGGTGCTTCTCCTGTGTGTTTCCATAGCGTGAATCACCTGTGTCATAAATACCTGTTCCTTGTTTGTTCACTCCTTGAGAGCACAGACCATGCCCAGGTCTCAAGTGTCCAGCACCAGGACCAGCACACAGTAGGTGCTTACTATTGCACTGATGACAAGAGACATTGTGTGGGTGTGGGCATGTGCATAGGGCAGTGCCTATAAAGCGGGAGGGCTGGGAGGGAGCTTCCTTCCTGCCTTAAGGATGCTTGGTCTCTTGAGACCATCACAGCCTCAGGCCAGCTGCTGTGGGCAGGAGCTCAGGCAGGTGCACCCACAGGTATATCTTCTACAGCATGGTGGGGCCTTGCTAGGAAACCTGAAATCTGGGTCCTGTTCCTGGCAGCAGAATCCAGCTCTGTCGTCAAATGTCGGGTAACTTTCACCAGATCTCGGAACGGCTGCAGTGACAGCCCGCCATCCCAGGGTCTCGCATCCCAGGGAGCATGTCTGGGGACATCTGGAAGGAGGGCTCTGCTGCTTGCCCTCCCAGGTCAAAGGGGCCCCTTCTTCCTTTCCTTCGGATGCCCTGGAGCTCTGGGACCTAGAGCGCAGGGGCCATCTTCCCTGGAAGGCCTCAGAGTAGCCTCCTCCACCCCGGGCAGGAGCAAAAGCAGCTTCAAAGGGGGTTCCGATGTGTTTACAGCAGGTGTGTGCAGAGGGCCAAGGGGATGTGAGAGGTGGGGGTGGGCTGGCTTGTACTTGGAATTCCCTGGACCTGGCACAGACCACCCCACGGGAGGACCCTTGATGTTTGACTTAGATCTCACACACGGACACGCACATGCACACATATACACACACAATCCCAGTATGGACTGCCTTGTCTCGCCAGCTCTCAGCAGAGGGCTAGTGCCCTAGTTTTTGGGTTAACATGAATGCAACGGTCAAGAGCCCATCCGTATATGACAGTGCCTGGGGCTGGCACAAGCCACCCTAATCAGCCCACAGACACCCTGCAGTTGTGGTAAGGAAGCTTTTGCAGATTCACCCATGACAGGGTCACACACACCAACTTCGGGGACCATGGCTGCTGATAGCTCTTAATTATGTCTACAGGAAAGGCAGGCCTCCTTTGTCCTGAGAACCCTGGGAAGGTGTCCAAAACTCTCCCCTGATGGCTGCAGGCCCCTCTCTCCCCCAAGTCACAGGGCTGTCACAGTCCTCACCTCACAGTCTGGCACTTCCTTCATGACTTCCTGTCTTTCCTGCAAGGCGCCTTCCTCCCTGGGAACAGATCACCTCTCCTTTCCCTCCTCCTCTTCCTCTCCCCCGCCCACCACCTCCTTCATCTCCCACACACTAAGCACAGCGTGGGTGGAAGTGGGGGTGACTCTGGAGGAAACTGCGGGGACTTGACCAGAACAGACTCCTTTCCAGAAGCCTCTGGCTCCCGTGAGGCAGCCAGCCTGCCCTGCCCACTGAGTGCAGGCCCCTGAGCCTGCTCAGGGAACCCACTCCACATCTGACTAATCGCTGTTGACTCAAGTGAACTTTAGACGCATGCTTCATGAGTCATTTGTTTCATTTTACCTGTTACCATTTTAAATCGAATTAAAAAAATCTTCCTGAAAGTGCCTCTGCATCAGAAGGCAGTGAATGTTTATTCTCATTAAATCTCCAGTTTGGGACAAAGGCAGGCAGAGAGAACTGGCTGCCTTGTTGTCTTATACTCGCCATTGCTGCCCAGGAATGGAGCGTACTTACCATCTCCCAGTAATCTGGATTAGTAACCCAGATGCAGGGTCAAGTTCAGTAAGGAAGTCTCCAAACTTTGGGACTTGTTAGCTCCTGGGACAGGGAACCTACGAAGTATGCAGACCCACCTTCCTGGAATGAAAATACCCGAGCAGCTAGAGCACTTTATGTGGACACAGAGTCCCATGCATTTGATAACTGCCAGGCCTGTTCATTGCGGGGCGCTGTGTCAAAACAGGACATTGCAGGATTACTCGTGAATCTCATCCCTTCTAAGAACATTAGTCCTACCCGTGTCGCTCTGAGCACTGCCTCCTGGAAGAAAGGCAGCAGAGCGTGTCATGTGACCTCCATCTCCAAGAGAGGTATAAAGTCACCTTTTGTCTGTTTTCTCATCTTCCTGTCTTTCAGAGATCGAGCAGGGCAGTTGCGGTGACCCTGGCATACCTGCCTATGGCCGGAGGGAAGGCTCCCGGTTTCGCCACGGTGACACGCTCAAGTTTGAGTGCCAGCCTGCCTTTGAGCTGGTGGGGCAGAAGGCAATCACGTGCCAAAAGAATAACCAGTGGTCGGCTAAGAAGCCAGGCTGCGTGTGTAAGTGAGCAGGGACGAGGCCGCGACAGGGTCCTCATTGACAGACAGGCAGGGGCCCGTTTCCTAGCTAGTCCAGGGGCCCCATCCCCCGGAACCTGGCAGGTTGTAACCACCGCTTTCCTCTGGTTGATTTCTTCTATTTCTTGGGATGTTGCTAGTTGGGTCCTCATTTCCAGCAATGATATAGACCATGGCACTGAGAATAATTGCTGGTGACATTTGGGGACCTTCTTCAATGCCGTCTTACCCTCCCTGGTGGTCCTTACAAGCAAGATAGATGTCACTGGGGCTTGGCCAAACAGGCTCAGACCCAGACACTTCCTGCTACCCTCATGGCAGCCACTGACACCGTACAATCAATCAGGGTGGAAGAGACGGCACGTTTGTGAGTTCTGTACCAGCCTCTGGGAACCCTGGGAAACCATGGCCTTGCCAGATATAAGGTTTCCTAAAATTGCTTCCTCTTGTATTGGATTTAGGGAGGGCTGGAGGATCAAGCTATCTTTGGATTCTTGATCTTTTGGGGAAGGGGTTGGAGGTGTGTGGTCTGTTCTGTGGAGAGAACAAGGAAGCCCTTCTTCCTTCCTCTTGGATGGTCTGACCATACTCTGCGACGCAAATGATACCTAAGTCTTCAGTCACGGTGGGATTGGCAAGTGTGAGGGGCTGTGCATAGCCAAGGGAGGCTCAGGCATGGTCTGTGTTGGAAAATCAAAGGTTCCAGCTTCTCTGGGACATCACGTCTTCTCCTCCTAACCCTGGCCACCCCACCACTCCATCTCTTTCCATTGGCTTCTCTCGAGGAAAGGCAGACAGCCTGACCCTCTGATCCTTCACCCACCTCGGTGGGCTACTCGGGGCCTCTGAGTCCTGCATGCTAGAGAATGACGACCCTGGGGGCTGGGGGAGGGCTAGCCTGGTAGACCAGCAGGGTCTGTGTGATGACCGAGAGTTCGTGAGTTGGTTCATACCACAGCGATTATATCTTTCAAACGATAAAAAAAAAAACCTCTTTGTCTAACAGAGCATTTTTGATGACTTTTGAGTTTATTTATATAAAAATTCTTTAGAGGTTTAAAGATCAAATCACTCTTAGATACACATTGAACAAATCACCTTTATTGAAAAAAGAATTAAATTGCATGACATCTGCCCATCTCTGCTCCCTAGTGTGGTTAGAATATAGAGCCCGACAGCATTAGCCTCTTATCACGGTGGGACTGTGGGCCCAGAGGAAGGCTCAGGCGAGCCGGCACAGAGGCTCTGGCCACTGCAGAGACCGAGGCCAGGCGGAAGTGCACAGGGCAGGCCCTGCAGGGGCAGGCTAGAGGCAGGGCCTGAGAAGATGAAGTCACAGGCTGTGGGAACCCCAGGTACCGTGGGGGCTTAATCTCTGACATCCGTCTACATAAAACAAGGCAGGGAGAAATGGAAGAGGATGGAGCCTTTGGGGCAGACAGCTGGTAGGACTGAAGTGGAAAGCAGAGCCAGCCAGCTCCTTGGGACCAGGATAAGGTTCCCTGCCACATAAGCTGAGCGATGCAGGTGACAGAATGCTACTTGAGGGGCTATCACTTGAGTTCTCCAAAAACTGATTGGACCCTTTGGCTCATAGGAGTGGTTTTAGACCATCTTTCTAAAACCTTCTCTAAGGCAGGAGACCTTGCAGTGCTGCTCAGTGGGCCCCACTTCCCACAAACAGGGCTGGCAGCCTCCAGCGAGCTGGGCACTGCTTGCAAACAGCTGAGAAGGAAAGAGGACAGGGCTGTCCCCGCAAGTATGGATCGGTGCTCCCTGTGGTTCAAAACAAGGACAAGGGACCTGAGGCTTGCCGGTGAGAACTGTGAAGCAGGCATTCCAGGGGGCCAAGATGGCATTTCTTCTTCTAGACAATTCTGGGGTACAGGAAGATGACATCCCCAGGCACTTCCATGGCTCAAGTTTGTCTGGACATTCGAGTGTGACAGAACACAGTTTGAGTCTCAGGGACGCTGGCTTCAGTGGAGGAGGCCGCAGGAGCCCACTGGCCATGCCTTTGCACCACTTAGCAAGGTCGCATTTGCATTTGGTGAAGGTGAGGGACTGCCACCTGTCCACTCTCTACTGAGCACCCAGCCCCTAAGCTGGTGCTTTTGTAGGTCCCGAGCTTTGCCCTCAAGGGGCCCATAGTCTAACTGGGAGTGAAGGTATGCAGATAAGAAAGGCCTGGCGCACTGAGATAACTGTGGATTCAAAATCTGGAGACCTGATTCTTAGTCCCAGCTCAGCTTATGACCGAGGCTAAGGCATCTCCTCTACCTCTCTGGATTTTATTTTTTAAGAGAGAAAGTCTCACTCTGTCACCCAGGTCGATGCAGTGATGTCATCATAGTTCAGTGTAACGTCAAACTCTTGAGCTCAAGTGATCCTCCTGCCTCAGCCTCCCAAGTAACTGAGACTGCAGGACACACCACCATGCCCGGCTAATTCTTATTTTGCTTTTGTAGAGGCAGGGTCTTGCTATGTTGCCCAGGTTGGTCTCGAATTCCTGGTCTGGATTTCATTTACTGATTTATCCAATAGGGTAGCACTCCATTCTGCCTCCAAAATTCTAAGCCTTCTTGATCATATTTATTGAAAGAAGTCACTATGGCATGAGCAGTCCTCCCATTTTCCACAATAAATGCTTAGAAACTACTTCTAAAGTGGATCATTATAGAGCAGGTCATATTTGATTAAGGGACAATGTTAAACTTTGTCATTCTACTTCTGACTCTAGATCAGATATATCGTGGTCTGTGAGCAATGGAAAAGGGACAACATCTATAAATGTCTACAAAAACATAAAATATTAAGATTTACCTGTCTGTTTTTAAAGTGTTCATAAATATACATACAAAAACTCCTCTAGCAAAAGTCAGCATAAGTGTCCTAAATTTCACAACACATTAGTCACAATAAATATTAATGCAATACTTAGCAAACAAACTGCTGTTTCCTTATTAGAAGTTAAAAGGCGATTGGGGAAATTATTTTGATGGCTCAAATTTCTTTGAACAATTGAACAAATACAAAGCCATGCATTATTCTTCTCTTGAAACATTTTCTTCAAAACAATTCCTCACTTAAGGAATTACCCTGCCAAGACTACACAAATATACTCTTCCTTCATGTTCCAAAACATTCTCTGTAGCAAGCAGAGACTTCGGAATCATTTTGTTGGCTTATGAGTGCCCTCACAGTAGTAGATGCTCAATAGATAGTGTTTTTTATTTAGGTTTTTAAGAAGATGATGTATCTCACAGTGAAAAGCATTTTGAGAGAAAAGATGGAGCCAGCTTCTTTCCTCTTACTCCTTGGTCAGTTCACATCCCCAGGGACCAATGCTCAGCATCAATGGCAAGTAGTGCCACTTCCCATCTGTTTGGTGGTAGTTACTGGGTGCCTGCCCCATGCCAAGCACCCTGCATTGGATTCAGAGCTGTTCGGTCTCTGCCTAGGAAATGTGCTCGCCCCGGCTGTCTTGGCGAAAGGAAGCTTTGGCCAGGTTGCACACACTCCTTACCTTCCAGAAGCTCTTCCGGTTCCTTGCCCACTTCCTTGCAAAAGTGTGGTGAACCTTTCCCATGCAACCATGTCCAGTTACCCCTCCCCTACAAGAGATACAATGGGAAGGAAGATACAAATAACTCTAATGGTGGTTTGCACAATACTTGATGCTTTGTTGACAGGCTAGCAGAATACTTCACACTTCATAAGGAAGCCAGAAAACCAATTATCAGGCCATTAGCAGCCACTTTCAAAAGAAGTTTCTAAACAGCCCCTTCACCAGAGATGTGCGCCAAGGCTGCAGGAATGCGGGCCTTCCTTTACCATCTTGCAAACCACCGTAGAAGGTGTGAATCCTAATTGCTCAGTTCTTAATGTGTGTGGCATATGCATGGAATGTGAAGGCAGGGCCTACTGGGATGTATAAAGTTTAAGTTGCAAATCAGCAGTCTAATCTCGAGAGGTCATGGGAGGAAGAATGGGAGCCTTGGGTGCATAAAGAAAATGCCCCAGGGTATACAGGGCTTGAGCTGCACTTTAAAGTGCTTGGAGGCAAAGGAGGATGTTCTAGACAGGGATGCTATGGGAAATGGCCCTCTCCTAGTGTCTTCCTTTCCTTGCCCTCTGCATTCCTCCCCACCCCTCCCACCTTCTGCTCCACACTTCTAAAGGACAAAGGAGTGAATTGGGTCACAGGGTCCTCAGGAAGCTGATTTCTCCCATGGGCCATCACTCTAGGGTAGGGTTTCTCAACCTCAGCACTATTGCTATTTGGGTCCAGACAATTATTTTTGTATGGGGCAATCTTGTGCGTCATAGGATACCCCTGTCCTCTACCTGCCGAATGCCAGTAGCAGCCACCCCGCACAGAAGTTGTGACAACCAAAAATGTCTCTAGACATTGCCAAATATTCTCTAGGGGGAAAACCATCCCATATTAAGAACTACTGGTCCAGGATGACTTGGTCTTGTCAAATTCCAAATAGGAAGGATCCTGTGGATTTGCATTTTAAGCGAGGCCACTATCAAAGTCTGTAGCATTATGGCAGCGAGAAAACAAGGAGCAGAAGATGCCAATGTTTAGCAAATGTTTTATGTCATTGGGAAGACACGAATCTTCCCTACAATTCTATGATGCATTCTCTCAATTTATAGGTGAAAACAAAGTTCAAAGAAATAAGACAGCTAACACAAGTGCTATAGAACTGTTAAATGATGGGCTAGAATTTGAACTATTAATTGACAGAGCAGCAATTTGAACCCATGTTCCTACTCCAAGTAATGCATTCTGTCCATTGTACCAGATTTCTGGAATCCAAGGGGTCCTTTGAAGAAGTAATGACAAATAAGCCTAGAACAAAAATACCAGGCCAGAGTAGAGAAGCAAACTGTTGGCTGAGTTACTCCCATGAAGGTAACAGAAGTTGGCAGGAGTTAGACAAGTTCATGAAGGTTAAATCTATGACCCTTATTGGAACTCTATCAATATTATATACCAGTATGCAATATATTGGAATTGAAACCTTTTCCTAATCTTTACTTTTTCTCATTCCTTCTCCCCATCCATATATCTATCCATCTTGACTTATTGAGCACCTACTACGTACAAAGTCAGCTGCATAAGAGGGTATGGCTGTTCCTGGTCAAGTTCTAAACTGCAGAGCATCTGGGGACAATTCTGCCCAGGTTGAAGGGGCGAACTCTTAGTGCCATGCCCTATATAATGTGCTAGAACTCTACTTCAGTGAGTATCTGGAGCTCTTAGCTCAAGCTGATACTCAACACAGACTTTTGGTTGGGTATTTTAAATGTTTAAATTAAATGCAATTGTTTAAACAAATTAAAAAGTTTAAGTAACTAAAATACTCTTATCCTCCCTCCCTTAACCAAAACTGGTTTCAAATTTGGCCACTCTTTTTTTGATTCTTACCCATCTACACGCATATTTCGTGTGGTTTTAATCAAAGTGAACCTAACATTTTTGCATTGTGTGTTTTAATGTCCATGTTATGGTGTGGATCTTACCATGTTGCTACATATCTTTCATAGTTATCCTTCTTAGATCTATGGGATCTTCTGTCTAGTGAATGGACCATGACTTATTCAACCAATTATGTTCAATTATGTTTTATATAAGGCTGTAATGAACATCCTCATGCATGTGGCTTTTTATTCTTCTCTTTAATTATTTCCTTAGGATAAATTTCCAGGGGTGATGTTATCGGGCCAGAGCATGAACATTTTTATAACTCTTGATGTATACTGTTACATGGCTCCCGCAAAATGTTATACCGGTTCATAATGCCAGTAGCAAAAGCTGTAAGATTAAGATTCATACAGTGCATTCTCTTCCCATCCAGAAACGTGGCATGTCTCTCTTTTATGTTTGTCTACTTTCACTTTTCTAAAGATAACAACTTTGTAGTTTTCTTTGTCTAGGTCACATATCTTGCTTGTAAACGTTACCAGCTTCACTAAGCCTCAAGTATTTGTGTGGCCTTTTAAAAATTGCTAATTTAACAAGTATAAGTTGAAAATATCCTTACAGCACAACTTATAACAAGTATAAGTTGAAAATATCCTTACAGCATATCCTTACAGCACCTACCATAAAGTGCCAACTGCTATGATGATAAGTGCCGCGAATCCAGAGAGGAGCTGGGCACAGTCCCTGAGCTCAAGAAGCTCTCTCCATGTGGTCCCTTGTGGTTTACAATTTAGTTTTTCAATGAGAAAGCACTGGTGACACAGATGCATTTAGGTCCATTCTTTTATTGGACATACATTTCTTGAGTACCTGCAACATGGCAGGCATCATAGCGGCTATTGGACAGAAAAAAAGCAACAGCCCCTGTTCTCATAGAGCATAAACTTGATGTCATCTCTGTTAGGATAGTTGGGAGGACAGTTGGGGCCCAGCTGGAAAAGGAGACATCCAAGTGGCAGTGGTGGGTTCTGGGAAAAGCCACTGGTCTTGGGCCAGTGCAAAAGGGACATGTTCTTCAGATACATTGAGGCGAGTGTGTACGTGCACACCCACACAAGCACGCATGTCACACACACAATGCCGGTCTGGGTACTTGGGTTTGCAGTAGTTCCTAAAGGGATTGGCTGCTGCCAAATGGATGTGAGTGAAGAAGGGAAGGAGGGCCCATGGGAGCAGAGTCCAGAGCAAGACTGCTGGGGTACCACAGGCCAGAGGCATGTCCCTGCTGGGGCAAGAGATAGGAGAGGGGGGTCAGGAGGGGTGCCAGGATTTCCATCACAGGACACCAGATGGGGACTTCATTCTTGGCCTTTCTCCAGCCAGCCTGGGCCCAGCCCTGTCTAGCATGGACTATTTAGCAACTATCTAGTTGCTATTTGCAATTCCTATATAGGGACTATCTGTACTGACACGTGGCTACTAGACTAGGGTGTTGATATTTTCATTTGAAGGCACTCTTCCCATATTGTGGCTAGGAACTCTTAATGGTATTTGATATACATATTTTCCCAATCTCATTTTCCTTTTTTTTTTTTTTTTTGCTTTGCTATTTTTCATTGTGTAGTTGTTTTAAACATTTTTATATAGACAAACCTCTCAATATTTGTAGTTTCTCTTCAAAGCTGACAAAGTTATCATTCTGCCACAGATCTGAGAAACAGTTTGTTCTATTTTTGGTTATTTGTCAGTAATTTGATTTTTTAAAAATATAATTTGTTAATCCATCTGGAGTTTATTTAGATGAATGTATAACATTGTCCAAACTATTATGCAGTTTTCCAACACAATTTATTAAGTAATTCATTTCCCTTTTGATTTGAGGGAAATGAATTGTTTTATTACATACTGAATCCTCAGATGTAGTTAAGTCTGTTTCCTGAGTCAGCCACTTTGTTCTGCCACTCTGTTTCTATCTTAGCACCGGTATTGAATAATTTTAATTGTTGTTTTATAATATGTTCTAATATCTGGCAGAGCTAGAAACAACTCCTTCCTCTTAATTATTTTCTCTTTCAGAGTGTTCATTGTTATTCTCATCTGTTTGTTGTTCATGATTAATTTTAGAATCATTTTGTCGGGTGAAAAAAAAATCCCACTGGGATTTTGTATGTGAGCTCTTGTTAAACTATAAATTAACCTGAAGAAAATGGGAATTTTTATAAGGCACACCCTTCCTATCCAGATACATGGCGTATCTCTCTTTTTGTTCGTCTACTTTCATTTTTCTAAATATAACAGCTCTGTGGTTTGGGGTTTTTTTTTTCCAGATAGGTCACATGCATTGTTTGTTACCTTTATTTTTAAATAGACAGGTACTTTTTCCACTTCCCTCCCACCTTGACCTCGGCACCTGTGCACAGGTGAAGCATGTCCATGCTTTCCCCCCTCCCCGCGGCTGAACCCTGATATTCCCTGTAAACATACGATCCCAGATTTCCTAGGACAAGTGCAATTTCAAACATCATTTCCTTTGGCTCAGAAAATATGATCACAATAGCTAGAGCCCTTGGAAATTGCCTTTTTCAAATGTTCAGAGCCAGAGGTGGGATCAGCAAAGGTTGGACAGCATCAGCCTGAGTGCGGGGATGATATTCCTGGGAACTCTTGGTGTCAGGGCACGGACGTGACAAGGTCTGTGTGAGCGTCCTCTCTTGGTGTGGCGTTCTCCTCGTTTCTCTAGGCTTCCTTCGGTGTCCCACTGACCCACAGATGGCCCCGAGAAATAAGCAGGGAGCTTGGTAGTTCCAGGGCCCCCTCCCTCTGTTGCCCAGTGGTCTCACTGGGCTGGCAATGTGCAGAGGTGAGGAGCCCTGATCTTCGGAAGGGCTCCCAGTGGCCCGAGGGGGTGGCTGCTGGGAGTGGCAAGTCCGTGGTGGTGGCAGGAGGTGGGGAGGGTCTGTCTCTGCTCCCGCGCTGGAGAGTGGGCACCAGAGTCGAGGCTATGGAGCTCTGTGGGGCGGCAGGGGCAGCCGGGAAGGGTAAACCAGAGTGGAAGGAGTCCGGCATTGGGGAAACTGGACTGGATGAAGCAATGGCTCCCCAAGGAGGCTGCCAGCATTTCCTTCCAGAATGTCCAAGGATGTAGAGTCAACACTTTTCCTACCAGGCCAGTGTGGGTCACATACATCACTTGTTACCTTTCTGTTTCAATAGGCAGATACTTTATAGCAGAAGGAGATATCTTTGGTGGCCCTGCCCAGTCTAAAATGGACCCAAACCCCAATCCTTAGAATCACTTAAAAAGCCTTTTAAAATACACAATTCCTGGCCTCATCCTGAGAAATTCCAATTCAGTAGGTCCAGGACGGGGCCTAGGAATTATAGTCCTGAACCCCTCCTAAGTGACCTAGATGGTAGGCCGTGTTGCTGAGCTGCTAGTGTGGAACACCTACTTTCTGCTCTTTGCTTGAGGGGCGAGTCATTTCTGCGAGGGTTGGTTTCTTGACGAGATGGCAGCCTTGTGATGCATGTGATAATATGTTGTAGTCATATGTCGTTGCTGCAAGGCTGGCCGGGTTGTCATGATGATCATGGTCTCCTGGGGTCCACAGAAAGTTGACCTCCATGTTGACATCCTAGCAAGGAATGGGATGCATGGTCCAATGCTCTGACAATACTATCTGATGTTTTTCATTTAATTTAAATGCAGAAAAATGTGGAGGGGAGGGGCTACCACGTACTGGGCATTGTACTTAACACTGTTCAAGTAATGGGGATGATTCTAACATGGTTCTTACCCTCCAAGAGCTCATCGTTTAATGAATGAGATAAGCACATGCTTCTATCATAAAGCAGTCTCTGAATTACTGCAATAATAGATGTGGCCGCAAAGTGCTACCAGAATGTAGAGGAAGAAAAATGTATTCCAATTGGCAGATTCTCAGAAGTCTTCTTGGAAGATTGTAGCATAGGCAAAATTTCAATCCAATCCAACCTAGGAATCTGTCCAAGACCCAACTGTGAACACAGCTTAATCCAAGGCCAAGTCCAAAGGCTGTATTCCTGCTATTAAGAGACCTGGTCTAAGGCATATTAGAAACACAGCTACACGGGTGGAATGGGGGCTGGGGAAACTGAGCAAGCTTTAGGAGTCTAATCCTGGGCTGTGACCTCTACTTCTGGGGGAATAGGGTATCTCTGTCATTCTCCCTCCAGCTCTCACCTTTGGGATCAAGCCAGCAGGTTCCATTATCTCTGTGAAATGTTCAAAGCTACGCGTGTGCCTTTACTGTGCTCTGCTGTGCCTGACTCAGAGCTATGGAGGCGACACCAAGTTTCGCCAGCCAAGCTCTGTTTTCACAGCAGCTGGCTCGGGAGCTGGCGCTTGGAGTTCTACCAGTATATCTACCCCATTTTTGAGCCTCTCATGTCTCACTTGGACATAAGTGCATCACTATCAGCCCCCAATGTTGTGAGTATCCTGAGACTGGGGTTCTCGGGGAAGGCACTGCTTACTTTTCTAGGGCTTGGCTTTCTAAGAGAACCTTGGGTTTACCCTCTTGCACGTATTGGCTCTTCCTCCAGTCCTATGTACACAGTCAATTTTCTGGGGGTCTCGGTGGGGGGGGGGTCAGGAGCAGGGCTGCCAGTCCTACACTACCTGATTAACTCTCATCTTGCTCTGGGACTCAGATGCCTCCCCCATGGTCTTGAAAGTGGCTCTCCCAGGCTAGCTGTAAACTCCCTGGATTACTGTGAGTCCTGTGAAGGGAAATCCAAACATACTTCCTATGTCACTAAGGATTCTTTTTCAGTCTTCAGCAGCTGGTGGCCTGAGGCATGACTGGACTATAGCTGGTTCTAGATGCCCTACGTGAAGATGCTCTAATTAAATAGGCTTAGAAAGCATGGCATAGCTCTCTCTCTGACAGCTCCCCGAGGGCCTCAAAGACCCAATGGCCTGGGCCTGCAGTCTTCTGAGCACTGCCTGAGTTGTTGGAGAGGTAGTCCACACTCTCTCTTGAATTCCTCTGGGCTAGTGGAAAGGCTTGGGCTCTTGTATCATGCCAAGATACTTTTCTCCTAAGGTAACACCTGTGTCCGGCTGACCAGGTTAGCAAGAGCAGCTGAAGCTAACCCCTGCTGGGCACAGAGGCTGGCTGGGACCCAGCCATGTGGCAAGGATAGGACCTACGAGTATTGCTCAGGGATCCTACGGGCTGAGCACAGGCTGCTGTGGAACATTACAGGAGTGAGAAGCACTTTTGAGTAGCCTTTGCTGCTTGGGACATGGAAAGACTGGGTCACCAGGGCTTCTATC
This sequence comes from Microcebus murinus, assembly GCF_040939455.1. NCBI lineage: Eukaryota > Metazoa > Chordata > Mammalia > Primates > Cheirogaleidae > Microcebus > Microcebus murinus. The sequence continues at coordinate 23,868,267 of NC_134105.1, read as the reverse complement.
TGTTACCCCCCATGTCACAGTTCATCAGAATCCCACAGCACAGCTGGAGACTGACAGAACATCCGACACTCCAGGGCAGAGCTGTTCAGCACCAGGGGACCCCCGCCCCCGCAGCTGACAGAGTGTCTCTCTTCCCTAAGTTGAGTTGCCCAGAGAAGGTGACACACCAAGTCATAGTTGGCAACCAGTCAGCCATTTCTGCAAAGGAGGAGTTTTGTCAGTCTTCTGGACTGGGAGTTACCTGTTCATCCCTTGAGGAGAAGAGGGACTGGGAAGCAGAGAGCAAGCCGTTGGTCTGGGGTCTCGCTTGCTGGAGATGATGCTAGGGGAGGAGTGTCGAGACACTTCTCTTGCTTCCCTAGCAGGTGGTTGAGGCTAGGACATACCCCGAGCAGAAGCGTGAGTGGAGACAGCTATCAGCAGCAGAGCAGGTACAAGACTCTTGTTTCACATTCAGCCAGAACTGAAGGTGTCCCTCCCATGTGCCTGGCACAGTGCCGTACTCCATGCATCCACAGGCTTCAGCCACTGAGTCCTTGTGACAAAGCTGTGATTTAGAAGTTATTCATGCAATTTTTATATGTGTGGAAAAAGACTTGGTGAGATAAAGTAGCTGTCCCCTCCCTCCCCCACCAAAGTGTACTGCTAGTAAATGCAAAATACATGCATACCCACATTTTTTAGAAAGATGCACATTTGCTCCAACTTTAGCATTGTGGTTTGGTTTGGCTACATACATTTTCCAAAGAATTTATGGTCTGTTTTCAAGGTGAAAGCTGAACCCTAGGAGTGCGGACTCAGCTACTTCCCAGGAGCACAGAGCAGGCGCCTTCTTCGTGCCTGTTCCACACGAGGTATCAGAATCTGCCCTGTGCGCCGGGTCCGTGAGAGCCCCCGCTAGCAGCTCAAGAGCACACAGATAAATATCATGTTCAGAGCCTGGCCTTGGCAAAGACCTCTGAGCATCTTGACAAAGAGGGTCTAAGGGTGAGGGTGAGCACCAGGAATGGTTTGGGTGGGTTATTCCAGAAGCCTGGCAAGAATCGATCCTGGCTGCAGGGTAATTCTAGGCAATGGGTCATTCCCCGAGGTTGTACTACTGATAGGCGGTCAGGTCATTTATACCAGGAACCTTGCCAACCTCTGTGGGGTACAGGGAATAGGACCCAGCTGTAGAGGATAAGGACATAGGATCATCAGACCCCCACCATTGAGCTTCACTTTAGAATTCCAGTTCTAGAGAGTTCTGGGTTATGAACGAGAGACTTAAAGCAGACATGACTTTCACAGGGTAAAGGATACTTTTGTGGGAGGAAATAAAAGGACCATGAGTAGGTGACCAAATATCCCTATTTTCTTGGGACAATCCCAGTACACACTTTTTGTTGAGGTACTTATTAATAGTGCCACCTTTCATTCTCAATAGTGTCCCAGTTTGGGAAATATATTATGTGGTCTCCCTAACAATGGCCCAACAGACTTTGTGTCAAGAAAGGGATTGGGCCTCAAGTAAGGGGGTTCTTGAGCCAAAGGTCTGCGAGGCTCTGTATGATTAACCTCTTCCTACTGCTCTCTGCTCAGCCTAGGTCACTCTTCCTTCAACACTCTTTCCTGCCTCAGTGCCTTTGCACTACAGTTTGCCATGCTGGAATGTTCTAACAAGGCTCCTTCTCGTCATTCCTTAACTGTCACCTTCCCACAGAGGCTGTCTCTAGCTACCTTATTAAAACGAGCAATCCTTCACTATTAATTTTCTTCATACACCTTTTCATAAGTGTATTAGCCAACTTTAGCTGTGGCATAAACAACCCCCAAATCCCAATGACTTCCAACAATAAATAGTGATTTCTCTCTCACATTCCAGGAGGGGTGTAAGTCAGGTGCAGCTCTGCAGGGTTCCGCTGGGCTCCTCGTGGCTCTCAATCTGAGACCCAGGCTGAACCACCAGCCTGTGCCTGGGCACGTTCTCATGGCAGAAGGCAAAAGCTCCAGGGGACAGAGCCAAACCACTCAAGCACATTTAAAGCCTCTGCTTGGAAATGCCTATGTCGCGTCCACTCACAGTTCCATGGGCCAAAGCTAATCACAAGGCCAAGCCCAAAGTCAACAGGGGTGAGAAAGAAGGCTCCACCTAAAGCGGTGTATAGCAAGGGCAGGGAGGGATCAGATGATTGTGAATAGTTAATAGAATCTATCACAATAAATGATGCTTATTTTACTTGTTGATTGTCTGGCACCCTCACTGGACTATAAACTCCCTGAGGGCAGACCTGCCTGTACATGTCTTGTTCATTGTTGCAACCCCAGTGCCAGTCATGTAGCAAATTCCTAGCAAGTATGGGTTTCCTATTTTTGTTATAGCTATTATTAGTAGCATTAGTATTGGTGCTATTATGTAGACAAGGCCAACATGGTAGGAGTGGGAGAGGATTTGATTTGGAAGATGCTTGGCCACCCGGGGCAACTAGCAGCAGAATTTTCTTCTACAGCCCTCGAGCTGGTGGATTTGTAACCAGGGGTGGCTGAGGCACTGGACGGGGTGTGCCTGATATATGCCCTCTATGACTACAGCTAGGAAGGATAAGTAGGGGAGTGGGAGGGACACATATCACTCAACAGAAATGATGCTTTAACAGAGTTTTGCAGGTGGATAGGAAGAGAGAACATTCTAGAAAAAGAAAGTCACCTGAGCAAAAGCACTATCTTTATACTTTTGTAGAGCTACAAGTAGTCTGATCTGACTAGAATGTAGGGTGCAGTGGTGGGGATGGGGAAATAAAAATAGAAGAGAGTGGCAAGGGCCTTAGGTCACTGAGAGTCTTCTGTGCGCCTTTGAGGAGTCTAGACTTTATCCTTTGTGCAGCGGGAGGATATAACAGCACAAGAATTTGTGATTTTCAAAACTGGCCCTGGAGCCAATATGGAGAACTGATACAAAAGGAGTGAGATTTCAAGTAGGAGGCCAGGTAGACCATGGCAGTGGGAAGAGGACCTCCACTTACTAGGGATGTGAGGCTGTGACAAGGACAAGAGAATCAACAGACGCTCCTTACTGATTGGCTATGAGAGTGAGGGAGAGGGAGTTGATGTATTTTGCTTAGGCACCTGGGTGTTGTCATCCATGGAGATAAGGAATGAAGGAGACTTAGGAAAACAGATAAAGAGTTCAATTTGGGGCATGCTTCAAGGTGCCAGGGTGCTCTCCGGTGCAGACGCACACCAGACAGCTCTGCACCAAGTCTGGAGTGTGGCGGGCGTGTGTGGAGGTCTGGGCTACCAGGACTCACTTGGGAGGCAGAGGCACAGAGGGAGTGGCGAGAGGGCCTCGGGCAAGCCCACACCTGGGTGATGGCAGGGCTGAATCATTCATTGAAGCCAGGGAACATTCTAGGTCCTAGAGAAGCTGGGAAGAAGACCAGGAGTTTGGTTTTGGAGGTATTTAGTTGAAGCTGCTGTGTGATAAATACAAACTCCTTCTCAGGGTCTAAGAGACCTTTGCTATCCTTTCAGTGCATCTCGTGTCCCTTGCTCCGTCCATCACCATGCTTCTGCCATGCTGGCCTCCCTTCTCTCCCTCGCGTGCACCAAGCCCAGTCCTGCCCCTGGGCCTTTGCACTTGTGATTCTTTCTGCCTAGAGTGATCTTCCCTTAGGATGTCCAGAGGCCACCTCCTCAGACAGGCCATCTCTGACCCCCTTATTGAAAGTAGCCCACCCTCACTCCATTCAGTCTTTTTCCTTCGCCCAGTCCTATTTTCCTTGTCACCTGTTAGAATGTAAACGTCACGGGGACTGAGTACTTGCTTGCCCATCTTGGGGGCTGCTCATCCCATACCTACAGCAGTGAGTAGCACACAGCAGGTGCTCCATCTGTACTCCAGCTAGATGGGGAAATTTCAAAGACTGCTGCATCCATGGGTCTGGATCTGGGAGGAGAGGTCTGTCCTGGAGGTCTCCATTTAGGAGTCTTTCGTGGGGTGAGATGCCCTAAAGAGATCAGGCAAGTGAGAAGATGACCCTTAACTAGACCCATTCATATCTCAAAATGTAAAAGCCAGATAGAAGAGGAAAGCTTTCACATGACTGCCAAAGGACAGTCAGTGGAGGTGGAAAACATGGAGGGAATGTCTCAGAAGACAGAACGGAAGTGTTTCAGGAATGGGAGGGGGCTAGCTCTGTTGCATGCCTTGCTAATTTGTCTCAGGACACCAGTGCCCAAATCCTACCTACCTAAGAGGTGGGAATTGGACAGAAAAAAAAATGCAAAAACCTGAGCGCAATTTGTGGCTTTTGGACTGGGTTACATCTTTGCACTCAGGAACTACACAGCCAGTATTGTCTGTTTATTCTTGAAGCTCCTTTTGGAAGACGTGTGAGTTTCTAGAAGGTATCCTCAGTATTCTCCTTAGAGAGGAAGTTAACTTAATCTTGTTTCTGTTAAGAATGAGCCCTGCCTGGTGACTAGCTTCACCCCTGACACAAGTGACCTTGAGAATCTCATCCAGCCTCCTTGGGACCGATGAAGTTAAGTAACTCTCACCAAGCTCCAGTGCCAAATATGACATTAAGATACCTGAGAAGAAATTCAATACACCCTAAGCTTCTGAGCAGGATAGAGGAGAAAGAAATTTAAGGGTGGGTCTGTAAAGGCTCTGCTTCCAGCTCAGCTTTAACATTAATCAGCAGAACTGCCTCAGTTTACTGACCCAGAGACACACAATAAAGCCAGAACAATCTGATTGGGCCACTTCTGCTTGAGTGAGCATTGCTGGAGAAAATCGCCCAACCAGTCAAATTGGCACTGCTGCGGATGCATGGCCACCAATCTCAATCAGGCCTGCACCGGCGCCGGGCAATCCATCTGAGTTTCTCAAGTCAGCCGCTCGCCACCTCTCCCTGGAAACCATCCCAAGTGTTCTCCACTCCCCTTGAACTCTCGAACAGCCCCCTCCCCTCCCCTTGCTCTTGAGCATGACCTTGCCTCCCACCTCGCAGGCAACGCCCTCAACTTCCTGACGCTGAAGGCACCGACCTGCAGACCCGTGCCCATCCTCACACTTCCTCTGTCCTCCCTGCCTTTTGTCACAGAGGTGGCCAGTCCTCTCTCTCATTAAACGCCGATGCCCCTTAGATTACACATTAAGGAAAAAATTCAGCATATCACCATTTAGGCTTTCGCTCAGGAACCTTCAAACACCTTTAATGTCACAGTGAGAAATGCATTTTGATATTGCAACACAGTGCACACTTGCAGGTAATCGAAACGTACATTTCACAAGTGTATGTTTCCTACCTTTAGTTAACTCAGATACTTTCCATTCTCTTCCTCTTTTGGTTTGGTTTGGTTTCGTTTTTTAACATGCAACTCGTGACCCACCATGTCAGTTTCATGACCAGTCGCTGATGGGTTGCAGCCCACTGCTTCGTACCTTTTGCTATAGATTCTCCCCCGCCTCTCACCTCTCCTGAACCTCGAGCCTCGCGTAATTCATCCTCCTACGTTGGTCTTTTCAGCCACTCCCTTTCTGCCAGTTGCTTGCCATCAATATTGAAATTTTCTCAGGCCTCTCTCATCTTAAAAAAAAGCATCTTTTTTCACACTCACGTCCAGACTTCTGTGGCAGATGTCTGTCTAGCCTCACAGCGTCCACCTCCTCATCTCCACCTCCTAGTCACCTGTCACCCACACTCCAGTCCGACTTCTGTGTCCACCCCACCTCTGAATCTGCTCTTGCCGAGCCATCCAGGGAGCTCCTTGTTGCTGAAACCTGACAGATCATTTTCAGCCCAGATGACACATGACTCTCCAAGTTTTTCAAAACAAATGGCCCCTCCTCCTTCTGGAAACCCTCTTTCTTCGTCTGTATGACACCACTCTCCTGTTTTCTCTCCCACCTCTTAACTGCATGGTCTGTCTGCCCAGCCAGCTTCTGTGCTCTCTCTTGAAAATTTCCTATCGTTTTTTCTTTGCCAAGTTGATAGCTCTGTTGTTTTATGTTTTTGTTTTCTAATAATATTGTACATTTTTCCACATCTTTATTGACCAACTTTATTCTTTTGTTAGTTGCCTCTTCATATCCTTGGCCAATATTTCTATTTTGAGTGTTTATCTTCTCATCAAATTGCAGTTCTTTATATATTGTGCATAGTAAATATTTAACTGTAATAATTTGCAAATATTTTCTCTCCATTTTTTCCTCACTATTCAACTTTTATTTATGGTGATTTTTGAAATCCAAAAATTTTCCATTTCTGTAGTTTAAAATATTGTTTCCCTTATGCTTTCTAATTTTGGTATAATGCTAAGAAAGTCCTTCCCCACCTCTGAGATTTTACAAATATCCTTTATATTTTCTTCTAGTACTTCTCCAGTACATGGAGTGAGTGGATCTAATTTTTTCAGCAGCTGGGTAGCAATTCATCCTAGCTTCATGTATTGATCAATGAGCTCTTCCCCTGCTAATTTGAAAATCCCCTTTTATCATGTAAAATTCATATGTTCCTGTGTCCATTTCTGGAGTTTGTTTTTTAGTCCCATTGATCTCTCATTTGGAGCCAATACAATACAGATTGTATTGTTGCAGCTCTATAATATGTTTTAGTATTTAATATCTGAGTTGGCAAGCCTTCCCTCCACTGGGAGGAAGCAAATGTCATGGTTGAGAGCCTGGGCTTGGAACCAGCTTGACTGGTTCATTACCCCAGCCCCATCACTTACGGGCTATGTGACTGGAGCACCGGGACTCAGCTTCTGCCTCTGTAAAATGGGTTAATAATAATACCCACCTCAGAGGGCTGCTGTGAGGGTTAATGAGTTAAGACACGGGACGTTCTTAGAATGCCAACTAGCAGCTTGTACACTATTATCCTGTGGAGATCTCAAGGACAGCTTGGCTATTTTCAGCTATTTATTTCCAACAGATGGATCTTAATGGTTTTAAGTTCCAGGGGGAAAATGGTGATGTGGATCTTACCTGGAATTGTGTTAACTTTGTACCATGATTTGAGGATAACCATCATCTTAGCAATGTGAACTCTTTTCTTTCAGGAACATAGTTGGTCTCTCCATTTTTTAACTTTCTATCAGTAAAGTTTTATTGTTTTTGTTATATAGGTCATGTTTGTTTATTGTTTGGGGGCTGAATTTGATTTGCTAACACGTTGTATATAGGATTATTTGTTTACACTGTAGGCGTGTCAATGTGTGGGTATATATGTATATTATACATACTATCATTATGGAAGTATTTTTATCAAGATTTATTTAAGTAGCATGGCTATTAGCAATATATTTAAGATTTTAAAGCATTGACCATGCAACCGTCTACCCCCTAAGTATTTTCCTGTTTCCTCAGGTTTTTTCACTGACACTACTTTGGGTAATTAGAATTTGCCTAAGAAATTCTCCATTTTGTCACAATTTCAAATTTATTAGCTTGTTATGCATACTATTCTTTTATGATTGAATTATCACCTTAATTTTATTATTGCCTCCTATCTCTATGGGCATGTATCTTGTCTAGTTTTATTTCTTGAGTATACCAATCAGAAATTTCTCTTTTATTGGTCTCTGCCAAAGCCAGTGATTTTTTTCTGCTTTTATCATTTCTAATTTTATTCTCTCTTCTTCATCTTGTTCAATTATTCTCTTTGTAACATTTTAAGTGTAAACACTCATTTCACTCATTTTCTTTATTATTTAATAATGAATAAGGCTGTGAATTTTCTCCTTACTATACCTGTGGCCTAGTAGCATCATCATTATAATTAGTCTGTATTGACAGCTTTTGTTTCCTCATTGAACTCAAGAACTTACTTAAGAAAGAGTTTCATGAAATTTTAAGTGATTATGGATTTTTCTTTGTTCTTTTATTAATTTCTAATTTCTTTGTACTGTAAACAGGAAAGGTGGCCTAACAGATTTTGCTTGTAGTGGAATTTATGGGGATTTTCTTATAGCTTAATGTAAGGTCGGTTTTTGTAACATTCCATGGGTACCTGTAAAGAAGGTCGTGTTCCTTGTTTAAAGACTACAGAGCTTCGTATAACACATACACACTCGTAGTATTTTTCAAATCCTCTTTATCTTTACTTACTTTTTGGATTCAGGTTAGTATATTGTATTTTGTCCCTTTTAGTGCTTCGGGGCGTAAAGTATCATAACTGTTGTATCTTCATTTTGGAATGTGCCCATCATCCATGTTTTAGATAGCATCTTTGGATTTTGGTTTAGGTCTCTGTCAGGATTAGTGAAGACTCTCTTTGTCAGTCCCCAAGAAATTGAATTACCATTTTGAAAGTAATGAATCCAGCAGTGACAACACCAAAAGACAAAAACCAAGTAGAGGAGGGTTTTTTAAACCGTTTTTATTTTCCATTCAAGATCATATTAAATAATAATCTAATGTTATACAATATTATCTCTTAACCTGGATAATTTATAGTGATGAAATCCAATTACAACTCTTTTATTTATTTATTTATTTGGTCCCTCACTTGGGTCACTGAGAAGCAGGCTCCTCCTGTGTTAGAAACATTATGATGTAAAGTGGTAAAGTGCATGAATAATTCTCCAGAGCCAGAGAGATTTGTAGGACAACACACACTTCCTTTTCCTGCCCTTGTTGCAACAGGCATGAGTGCTCTCTTGAGATGGAAGACAGAGCCTGGTAGGGCCACATTCTTGTTCTGACTGTCAGTTTATCAGCCCAGTCACTTTTCAGGTACAAAAAAGAAATGTCTCTTGGTAGCTGTCCAGAAGTCTCTTGGCCTGAAAAAAGGAGCATCTAAGAGTCAAGTGTAATATTATAATATCCAAGAGTCTGATATTAATATTAAAACTCCTTTTTTATTCATATTTGTCTCCACCAGTAATTCTCAAACCCTGGCTGTACTCTGGGCTCCCTGGGATCACCTAGGGAGCTTTTAAACAGGAATCCTTGGGACGTGGGCATTGGTAAATTTTAACCTCTTCTAATGTCAAGCCTGAGCTATCTTGGCTCATTCCTTGACTTTGGACTCTTCAGAGTCACTTTGTTTTAGCTGTGTGTCTTGTCCCAGAGTGAGGGCTACATATTACTGGGAGGTTAACATGTATACATTTATACATGTTACATATATACATTGTATACATTGTATACATTGTCATAAATGACATTTTGTTGTTTTTTCTCCTAGCATCTTAATTTACAGTCTCCCCCTCCCTTTATACTTCCTTGTTGTTTCCTGTGAATTTCTTTTTTTTCTCTAAATTGACTGCTTTGCTTTTTTCCCTTTGGTAATTTTGAAGATAAGCTATTTCATATTCTATTACTAATTACACCTAACATCTTTAAAAACATGCTCCAACCTATATTTCTAAAATTAACCGCAGAAACTATAAAACAGAATTTCTTGCAAGATGAGAAAATTAGCATATTTCCTTGTTCTAACTTTACTCTTTATATCAGTATAATCTGGAATATTTCACCCTAGGGTTTGGGTGGGAATAAAATCTTATATCTTTTCTTCCAAGGAATATTTGTTACATTTGCATTCCATTTTATAACTATGTTTATAGCAATTATTTGAATTCGTTATTATATTGGTTTATTTGCTTATTGGCAATTTATTTATTTAATTTTTTTTACTTTTTATTAGCCACAATTTGCCCATACTTCAGTTCTTCATTTTGATTCATCTCTTGGTTGGATAGAAAGCATATTTGAGTGGTATTTTATGAATGTTATGTGACTAGCATATCTTTTGACGCCTTTGATACATGAGAGCAGCTTTCTGTTGTCTTTGGTGTTTGACAACATGGCTGGGTCACACCCTTTTCTACTCTAAATTATTTAGAGGCACTGTGTCTAAGAGAAATGCATCAAAGGTCACGGCGTAGTATTTTACCCTGTTTTCCAGAACTGACACAGGTGTCAGCCTATTTTTATAGACTCTGGTCCACTTTGTTGGTTGAGGTTTGAAGTGGGATGGCTTACACATCACCATCTTTTCAGGTGGTACCAATTGTTAGATACTCATTGATTCATTCAGCAAATATTGGTCGATCACCAGCAACGCGCCAGGCTTTGTAGGAGCCACTGGGCATCAGCCCCGATTTCTGCTCTCATGGAGTATCCGTGCACATGCTGGGGGGAGGGAGGAACTGACCATAAACAACTAAACACGTGAACAAGTTTAGAGAATAATAAGCACAGCTATCAAATATAACTGCTCGAATTCCAAAGTGGTGAACCTGGAGCTTTACATCAAGGTGACCCTGGAGAAAGACTGGAGAGAAAAAAGAATAGAGGGACAGAGTGTAGGGGCGGGCCGGGGGCTCGGGCATTATTAATCAGATTCTCCTCTGCAGCAAATCCATCCGTTCATATGCTTACGGCACCCTGATCATCTTCCCTTGAAACTCCAGCACTTCTGTTTGCCTTCAGTGTGCCTTGGGCTTACTCTGCAGGCTGAGAGCTTTGCATTTGCTCCTCTGTCTTTAAGGTATTTGCCTTTGGGTTATGATCCCGATTATTTGCATTATTTTCCTAGCTGGACTCCCACAAGTTGGAGACAGGATGGTCACATGTGACATCCTTGGCCAGCCCCTCCCCACTTCAGTGGTGACATAAGGCTTGGGGTGGGCAGGTGCTCAGCAGATTCCAGGATACCACCCCCCGCCAGCAGACCCAGTGGGCAGGACGGTTCTCACCCTGGGAGATGGTGTTGAGGGGTGGCTAAGAGCTTAGTCCCTGGAACCAAACTGCATGGGTTTGAATTTAGCACTAACATCTACTGGCCGTGTGACCCTGGCAAGTTACTTACCCTCTGTGTGCCTCAGTGTCTCCATCTTTCAATGGGGTTAATAACACTACCTACCGCGCAGTGTCATAGTGACAGCTAAATTGAGTAATTGGCGAAAGCACTTAGAATGGTGCCTACACTTAGTAGACCCTTGATAATATATAATAATCATTGCTATTAACTGTATCTTGCATTGCCAAAAAGCTTTTTCATGTCCTTCTCTCCCCTGAGCTCAAATTCTTTCTTTACTTAAAACATCCTGGGATTATGGGGAGGAGATTGAATGTGTCTTAGGCCCAGGCTTACTTTGCTGAATTTCCTGGGAGGGCTTTTTCAGCAGTATGTTGGAAAAGAAATACCTCTAGTTAAAAAGGGGAAGATGGGTGGAGTCAGTGGGAGTCAGTAAGAACCAGGAAGAAAGTCACCCCAAGGAATCACCGGTCCCTTTGTTCTGTGTGGTTCTTTTCACTGGCAAACATGATTTTGTTATGTTTCATCTTAGCTTCATTATAATTAGTAAGTCAAACGTTGTACTCACCTAAGCATCAATATTATTAACACCAAACGTCAATATAAATGTTATAAAGGGACTCTCACATGTTTATCCGTGTTTGTTTTTATCTTCTCTGTACTTTTGTATATTGGAACATGTTGAGAATGAACCTATCTCATTTTTGCAGTCAGAAAAATTAAATGTTAATTCATTTTGAAAACGTCTCACCCAGAAACCTACCACCTTAATACAATTTTTATTCGGGGGCTCATGTCCAGTCTTCATTCATATATAAACAAATATTTAATAGCTATAATCAAAAGCACACATATAATTTTATGATCTACTGCTTTACTTAAAAAGATGTTTAACACTCTTTCTACAGGGTCATATTTATCACTTTAATGAGTGCGCTCAAACTGCATCACATTAAAGGCTATAATTTACCTCACATTATTAGGCTGACATATAGTTTGTTCGCATTTTTTCTCCATAATAAAATTATGTCGCTGTACACATCTTTGCCCAGGCGGCTCTTTTTCTTCTGAATTAATTCCTAGAGATTACTGAGTCAAAGTGTTTGAATAGTTTTGTGGCTCTTGATAAAAACTCATATACTCCCTTCAGAAAGCATTATATCAACTTTACTCCACAACTGCAAATAAATGCGTGTGTGAGTTTCCATGAAGCCCCAACAATTTGGGTTTTATAGTTTTTCTTTATTTTTTCCTAGCATTACCATATTAATTTCTATTTTCTCCCATGTGAATCCTCTAAGCATCATCTCAGTGATGTTCTTATATAACTGTAAAAGCTGTAGTTTGATACTGATATTGTTTATATTTTCCCTGTGTCATAGCTGTTGCAATTATTTTTTTCATTCACTTATTTTCCTTTTTGACTTTGGTTTAGTATTTGTTTGTATTTCTATTCATAGCACTTTTCTTGCCTCCTCCTTGTTTGCAGGGTCTATCAGGAATTGTCATGAAAAGGGTTTAAAATAAGGATTTTCACAGGGGTGGATCCTTAGGGTGAACGAAGTAGGGAAAGGTCACAGGACGGGGCGGGGCATTGCAATGGGATGCTGTCACCTCCCTCCCCCAGTTGTCTCAGAAGCTGTGGTCTTGAAGAACGGTGTTCCCGGCACCTCCTTAGCACAGTGGGGTAGCTTGGGGTGGTCAGAATCCCCGTGACACACCTATCGTTTCCCCATCAAAAATGTTTAAAGGAGAGAAATGGACCTGGACTGTCTCCACCCTGGGCACCCCCTGGCGAATGACCACCACTGTGTCATTGAGCAGTGTCCTTTCCTCTTGCTGCACACCAAGCTGAGAGAGGTCAGGAACTGTGACTCCACACTTAGGCTTGAATGGTGGTATTTCCCACCCAAGGGGCCCAGAGCATGCAGACACTGTCTGGGTGAGCGTGCTGACAGCCGTATATGGACCAGCGCCGCTACGCCCACCTTTGCCAAAGGGTCTCCCAGTCCTAAGGCCAGCATGGAGCCCAGCATGCCTAGAGCTCAGAGCCCGGCCAGTCCAGCCCAGCCCTGTGCCACCCTTTCTTTCTGTGGCTCTGTAGACTAAGAAGAAGCTGCCCCGCCAGCCCTCAGTCGCCCTGGCAGAATGGTGGGGATGTCACTGACCTCCCCTGCTCTTCTCTTGCAGTCTCCTGCTTCTTCAACTTCACCAGCCCGTCTGGGGTCGTCCTGTCTCCCAACTACCCAGAGGACTACGGCAACCACCTCCACTGCGTCTGGCTCATCCTGGCCAGGCCCGAGAGCCGCATCCACCTGGCCTTCAACGACATTGATGTGGAGCCTCAGTTTGATTTCCTGGTCATCAAGGATGGGGCCACTGCCGAGGCCCCGGTCCTGGGCACCTTCTCGGGAAACCAGCTCCCCTCCTCCATCACAAGCAGCGGCCACGTGGCCCGACTCGAGTTCCAGACTGACCACTCCACGGGGAAGAGGGGCTTCAACATCACCTTCACCAGTGAGTCCTCCCTTTGTCGTCAGCTGACAGTCCCTCTGAGTGTCTGCCTCCCGGGTGACTCAGGGTGCTCCCACGGAGGACGGCTGGTGTGGGTTCCCAGGGCATCGCTGGGCTGCGGTGCCAGGCACGGAGCTCCCAGCATGACCAGGAAAAAGCATAGAGCGCTGGTTGCTAAGCAGATCGCTCTCTCCCGGGAGCCACTCTCTTTAGAGCATTTGTGTCCCATGGGTGTGATGTATAATGTAAAAGGAGCCAGGAACCTCATCTTCCCCTCCCACTCTCCCCCTCCTAGAAGGCCCTGACAAAACCAGAAAGGGCCCAGGGGCAAGAAAGCCTCTGTCATTCTCTCAGTGGTTCTCATGAGCTCCGGTTCCCTGTCTGAGCGGCTCCACCTAGTCCCTGCGTCAAATCAGAAGCAAAGGTCTGGGGCTGTTTCTGTTCGGCTCCGAGGCTTATTGGGGCCACCTCTCAGGGCATTCCCTCTTAGCCCCTCTGGGCCACTGTCGGAAAGTTGTCACCTCCAGTCTCCATTCCAGGCCCCTTCTCTAGAAGCAGCCTGAAGCTCAGTGGTGATTATTTTTATTTCTGTATGTCACAGTTACAGTGGGGGTGGGGGCAGGGACAGAAGCTTGGAGACTGCAAATAGCAAGCCACCAAAGACAGCAAGAAGTGGTCATCAGGTCACAACAAGCTATAAATCCAGCGAACTTGGCCAACGACCAATAGTCGGAGGGTGCTGGAGCTGGGTCTACCTGAGCAACTAACCAGATGCTTTCCCAGCGGTTGCTTATGAAGGGCGAGTCCACGATGCCAGCTCTGTCCCATGCCAGACACACACGCAGAGCTCGCCCCTCTGGTGCTCTTTGACAGGCCTGAGCTCCACCAGCCCCACGCCCACCCTGGGCAGAGAGGGCTTGTCCCACCTGTCCCTGGGGCCCCGTTGAGCTCCTTCTTCCACAAGGAGCATAATGGACAATGACGACAGTAACTACCATGTACTGGGCACCTACTGTGTTCTGAACCCTGTGCTGAGCAACCTAGAGTTGTCACCTGTAGCCTCGCATCAAAAGCTCCGTAAGCCAAGGTCTGCCCCCTTTCACACGCCAGGAACTGGGGTTTGATAAGGCACATAGGTGGAAGTGGGCAGGATTTTAATCGGTGACTTAGAGCTTTTGCTCCCAGATGTTGGAAATAGCGCCATATCCCTGCCATGTGTGTTCACGTGTGTGCCTGGACATGCACATGTGTGTACATACATCTATGCATGGATCTGTGCATGCATGTGTGCGCGTGTGTGTGTGACTGATCAGGTTTTGAACAGAAAACACCTAGGCTCCCAGATGCCAAGCACTGCTTTCCTTCCCACCCTGTCTTTCTAAATGCCAGGGCAACTTCACGGTCACAGTTCCTAACCAAGAAAGGTTGGGAGACTGGAGTCTAGGCTGACATAGACTTTCAGAGGGATGGGTGTTGGGGACTGGGCCGAGGCCCTACATGGGATCGTGACAGCCGTCTCCATGTCAGGGGCTCCCGCAGTTCATCCACAGGGGGAAGGACCACCAGGTTTGCAGGCCTCTTGCCTCCAGCCAGATCCAACAGCCTCCAGGAATTTCAGAGGCCTGGAAGTTTTAAAGGGTCACATGCCCATGAAGCCATGGAGCATGGTCTGCGCTGGAAAGTCGCCATCCTTGCCACAGCAGGGATGCAAACAGGGCCTGGCTTCAGAGACGTGTAGCCTGAGGGCTGTGGCACCCCAGATGGAGGAAGGTGGGGAAGGGGTTTGGTGGATGCAGAGCAGGAAGGGTGTCTTTCCATGTGGGGAGGGGAGGGGAGGAAGGAAGGGAGCTGCCGCTTCATGAGCGCTCATTGCCCATCAGGTGCTGCCCATTCACTCGCCACTCTCACACTCACATCAACTGTCACTTTGTTTCCATCTCAGAACGGTCCTGCATGTGAGGTGCGATCTCCGTATCATTGGTCAGGAAACTGAGGCTCAGCAAGATGACATAAGTTGCCCAGTACCAAGTGGCAAATAAGAGGCAAAGCACTCTTATATCTGTGATGCTCCAACTCTACTCCCACCTCGCTGCATGGTCACCTGCCCGGGCAGAGTGAGCAGCAGTCCTGGCAACAGGATGGAAAAGAAGGAAATGCCTTCAGACAGGGTCCATTCCAGGGCACCTACTTTATGATGCTTAGTGTCTATTAGGGTCACAGGATTTAGAGTCCAGCTCACCTGAAGCATAAATGATCCCATACCCATCTGGAGTTAAGGAAACATGGAATAAATTTGACCTTGGGGAGACAGATCAGCTCCTTAACCAACTTGACCCTCAGTTTCCCCATTTGTAAACTAGGGTAACAATATCTACTTCACAGAATCATTATGTGGTGTAAGTGAGATCATGTGAGACACACTCAGCTCACTCCTGATCTGTAAATGGATGTCCAATAGAACGCAGCAGGAGCAGGTGCTCGGGAAGGCAGAGACCAAGTTTAACGAGCACCTGCCTCATGCCAGGCCCCAGGTGTCGAGCTCTTTCTCCAGTGTGGCGGTTCGTGGGGAAGTGGTGGGGGTCTAGGATTGACCATCATGATGAAGCTCATTTTCTTCGGGAGTCCTGCACCCCAGCTCTGTCTGACCGTGTCCCTGACATCTGCACAGCCTTCCGACACAACGAGTGCCCGGATCCTGGCGTTCCAGTAAACGGCAAACGGTTTGGTGACAGCCTCCAGCTGGGCAGCTCTATCTCCTTCCTCTGTGACGAAGGCTTCCTCGGGACGCAGGGCTCGGAGACCATCACTTGCATCCTGAAGGAGGGCAGCGTGGTCTGGAACAGCGCCGTGCTGCGGTGTGAAGGTACAAGCCCGCGGGCTGGGGGCGGTGGCTGTCAGCCAGAGAGGCTGGGGGGGACCGAGTGGCCCCAACCACACTGGTCCCTTTCTGTATCCATCCTTCCTCTTCTGCCAGGACCCAGGGCCACCCCCCTGCCCTCACACTAAAATATCAGGGGCTTTGTAGGACCACTTCGCACAGGAATTTGAATTATAATCAGAGATTAAAGTGGAGAAACGCTGGCTCTGAACTGTCAGGCATCAAAAACACCTCTTCTTTCAACTGGGAACTCTCAGTACCGCGGCCATTAGGAGCCCTGTTTCCAGCTCCTTCCCCGGGGAGCCCCGGCAGCCCGAAGCAGTGTTGGCAGCACTGCGAGTTTTCAAATCTTTCAAGCCTCCTGCCAGCCTTGCCTTCTCCACGTGCTAATTCCCCCCAGTTTCCCAGGATATCTCCCAGTCTCGGCCTTTGTGCCCCTGTTAAATGCTGCCTCGATGTCTTCACAGTCAGTGCCCAGGAGGCTCCGGGCAGACCAGCCGGAGCAACACAGCTTGAAGCAAACACAAGGCTTATCATTATGGCCTCTCCTCGGTCCTCCCTCGACACATAGGATGGGTTTGGGCTCACGTTTACACACCAGCCGTCTGTTCTACCAAACTACAGACATTTAAACGCAGATAAGGCTTCTTGAGGGCAGGAATGAGGTGAAGTTTGTGTTGCAAACACAGTGCCTGGCACAGAGTAGGTGCTCAGTAAATATTTGTGAAGATGGACGAAGAATGAGCGTCCCAAAGGCTGTTTGGGGAGGGGGGGCAGTGATGGCATCCAAGGAGGCAGGGGCTGCGGTTCTCTCCTTTTGGGAGCTGCTCCTTCGAATCTCATGTGATGGGCAGAGAATAGAGACCTAAGAGGCCTCTCGGCTTCCTCAATCCGCAAAACCAAATCTCAGCACCCTGCCACGAGTGGGATGGACGGGAGACCGAAGGAGGGCCCTGCCTTAGAGAAAGCGTCGCCCAGAGCTGACAGGCAGGAGGCTGGGAGAGGAGAGACCACTGGGAACACACTGCACATGGGTAGGGGTCCAGGCAGGCGTTCAGGTCAGAGAGGACTGGGTTGGAATCCTGGCAAGTCGCTTTTTCCCCTCTGAGCCTTTGTTTTTTTCAGCCAAAACAAAAAGAAAAGAAGGGATAATATAATAAAATGTGTTTGGAAAGGGCAGTCTCTGGCATAAAGCCAGCTGTGCTCTCTGTTGTGTGAGGTTAAGGAATCTTCCTCAGCCTCATATCCTTGCACCTGGCATGTTGTTTGACTCTTGGTAGATGCTCAGTCAGGACTGGTTGATGAATCACTGAATGAATGAATGCCCTTTCACCTGGGCTAGGGCCTCCCTAATAAGAAGCATGTCAGTGAAAGGTCTACAGAGCCCTGACCAGGCTGCCTGCCGTCACTACCCTACAACTTACCAGCCAAGTCACCCTGGGCAAGCGACTTGACCTCGTTGTGCCTCAGTTTCCCCATCTGTAAAATGCAGACTGATAATGGGAACCTCCTTGCAGGGGTATCTTATCATGGGCATGCACAGTTCTTGGAGCAGTGCCTGGTAGAGAATTAACGCTCTTCTAAGGGTTGGACGTTGGCATTAACTTAATTTTAACCATCTCTTTGTTGGACCAATTAGATCAGTGTTCGCTCCACTTTGAGAGATCAAGTGGTGCGTTTCCGTCCTTCCGGTTGCCCGCCCCAACCAGGACATGAACAAACTTGACTCTCTGACTTCCAAGATCCCCACAATGTGGTCCGCACAACCTCACAACCTGCCATTCTTCCCCAGTGCAGTCAGCACTTTTGGAAATAAGTTAAGCTTTGGAGCTAGAGAAACAACATGAAACTCCCAGCTTCAGCCCTTCCCAGCCGCGGAACTGATAGGTTTAGGTTAGGTAACTCCCAAGACCTCAGCTCCCTCATTGGCAGTGGGGCATAATCTCACATATCTGGTGGAGCTGTTTGCCACAGAAACAGGTGACCACACAAAGTGCCCGTGCAGAGGGTTGCCAGTCAGTGGCCTTTCACCTTCCTGTAGGTCAGCCCCTTCATTTCCCTTGCATGCACCCATCACCTCTGATTTGGGGGGTTTTCTTTGTGTCGGTTCATCCCTCTGACATCTTCCCTGCTGTCTCTAGCCCATCTGATCTCTTCCTTCTAATTCCTGTTGTTCTTCGTGAGCCACCACTGGACCACTCTATCGGACCTTGGTCTTACCATTATTATATTTTTCTTTACCAGTTCCCTGGGCCTTGGTCTTAGCTCCCCACCAAGATTGTGGGCAGTTCTGGGGTAGAAGCCCAAATCTCCATTGCCCCTGAGCCTGCAGGGGCTCAGTCCCAAATGAGTCTGCCCCACTGAAGAAGCCTCAGGACTTGGTAACTGCAGATTCCTCCTCTCCACTCCCCGCACTCCTGAATCAGGTGCTCCTAGACCAGGGCTCTGTTGATGCAGGAAAGCACTCAAGACCACGTGAAAGAATTTGACCTTTGTTAATGGATCTTCAAGTGGCTCACTATTTCATAAGCAAAGTCCTCATTTTAAAATTAAAACAGTCTTATTCATTCTGTCCCTGGAGGGGAAAATGCTGTAGGTTTGGGAGCGGTTGGCCCCAGAAGTAAGAGGCAGCCTGTTGGAGACCCTGACTCAGCTCTGCGAAGAGCCTGCTGGGTTTTCTCAAAGTAATGGGCATGTGACGCAGCCTGGTTCGCAGGGACCTGAGGAGCGGGTGTCAGAGAGGCAGAGTGAGAGCCA
Organism: Microcebus murinus; assembly: GCF_040939455.1. Classification (NCBI taxonomy): domain Eukaryota; kingdom Metazoa; phylum Chordata; class Mammalia; order Primates; family Cheirogaleidae; genus Microcebus; species Microcebus murinus. The sequence goes on along the minus strand of NC_134105.1, from coordinate 23,849,364 downwards.
GATGCCGCCCACGGTGGCCAAATCCAGCGTTAAAGCCTTAGACAGAGCTGGGCATAGAAGCCCCCGGGAACCTGCCCCTCCTTTGGTCTGTGCCATGGGAGAGCCTTGCTTTGTAATCAGCATCTTTATCTTTTCCATTTTTTCTAATTTTGTTTTTGATTAAGTATCTCCACCTTGTGGACAATTAAATGCAGAAGCTAATGGTCTTTTTGAAAATCTTTTAATATATGCTAAGAGCCACTTAGCTTTTGAGAGGCTATAATAGGACAAGGGAGAAGATGGCTTCTCCTAAATTTAGAAAGAAGGATGATCATCTGGCAGATCTAGAGCAGGGGTTGACTAACTTTTTCTTAAAGGGCCAGATAGGAAGTATTTCTGACTCTGTGGGTCATAAGGTCCTTACTTGACTCTTCTGTCATAATGCGAAAGCAGCTTTAGACAATATATAAATGAATGGGGCAGATTTGTCTGGGTCTGTGGTCTAAAGTTTCAAAATCAGTTTAAAATTGGAAATTTCCAAAGAAAAACTCCCGGGTAGTAAAGGCCACTACCCAAGAGTGCATGGCTATCTCCCTGCTGCCCACATACATCTCTTCCTTGTCTCTTTAAAGGAAGAAGCAAACAATCATGCCCCACTATAATAAGTGTTTTACAAGTGTCAACTCATTTCAACCTTGTACCAGTCCTAGGAAATAGATGTGGTTATCACTAATGAGGTACAGAAAGGTTAAGTCACCTGCCCAGGGTCCTCCCAGCTTTTAAGTGATAGAGCCAGAATTCAAATCCAGGCTCTTGGCCACCCTGGTACTGTATTTTTCTTGAATTACATCACTAGAGAGAATATAACTTTCAACACATTTATGAAAGCCTTAAAAGCATCCACAAATTGAATGAAAAGCAGGTTTTCTACTTTCCACATCTCAGTAGAAAATTAAAACAAAAGGAAACATATTGCCTATTGCAAAAGACAAAGAAGACAGGACACCACATGGAAGCATCAGCAATTGATGGCATAAAGCAAAATGACAGTGGTAAGACAAACATATCAGTTATGACAATAAATGTAATTAAACTCCCTATTAAAAGACAAAGACTCTCAAGCTGAGTTTTTAAAACAAATTCTGCTTACAAGAAATACACAAAAAAATGAGATAAATTAGCTACAGTGAGTGTGTGTTTTCATTTCTTAATTTTTAAAGGAACATTTGGTAGTTGTAGAAATTTCAAATGATGCCCAAAAGCAGTAAAGTTCAAAGTGAAAATACTCATTTCTCAATCTCACTCCCCAGAGGAAAATGGTTTAACAGTTTGGTGCAAACACATCCACATATTTTCTCTATCTGTACACCAAATGTGTTCCCTTTATAATCAGAAAAAACAAGTCCTATAGTAAAGAAATAAGGTCAATTCTCCCCACTCCCATAAAGAAACCTAAGTGAGTGAGGGTTGTAGCTTATTTAAGCCTCCAAGGAGGAATTTTAAGGGTAGTTATTGAGTTTCTAACAATTACTCATTTAATCTTATTGTCATTTTTGTGAGAAAGATATAATTGTCCTTCATACATGAGAATTCTGAAAACCAGTGAGGTAAATGTACTTGCCCCAAATCTCCCAGGTAGTAATAACTAAGCACTTTGTGCTACATACTACGCTAAGTGCTTTTTTATTGGTTTGTCAGGTACGTGTGCTGATTTGTTACATGGATATATTGCATAGTGGTGAAGTCTGGGGTTTTTGTATAACTCTCAGCCAACTAGTGGACATAGTACTCATTAGGTTATTTCTCATCCCACACCCATCTCCTTCCCTTTTGAGTCCCCAGTGTTTATTATTCTACTATGTGTCCTCATTATTTAGCTCCCACTTATAGGTAAGAACATGTAGTATTGATTTAAGACAATGGCCTCCAGTTCCATCCATGTTGCTGTGAAAGACATAATTTTATTCTTTTTTATGGCCAAGTAGTATTCCACAGTGTGTGTATGTGTGTATGTATACATATACACCACGTTTTCTGAAATTTATCCAATCATCCATTGATGGACACTTAGATTGGTTCCATATCTTTGCTATTGTGAATAATGCTGCGATAAACATATGAGAGCAGGTATCTTTTTGAGATAATGACTTCTTTTCCTTTGGGTAGATACCCAGCAGCAGAATTTCTAGATCTAATGGTAGATCTATTTTTAGCCCTTTGAGGAATCTCCATACCGTTTTCCATAGAGGTTGTACTAATTTACATTCCCATCAGCAGTGTGTAAGTGTTCCCTTTTCTCCACATCCTTGCCAGCATCTATTGTTTTTTTGACTTTTTCCTTTCTAATTGGAGGAAGATGGTATCTCTTTGTGGTTTTAATTTGCATTTCCCTGATGATTAGTAATATTGAGCATGTTTTCATGGTTCTTGGCCATTTGTATGTCTTCTTTTGAAAAATGTCTGTTCATGTTCTTTGCCCGCTTTTTAATGAGGTTATTTGGGCTTTTTTCTTGTTCAGTTTGAGTTCCTCGTAGATTATGGATATTAGTCCTTTGTCAGATGCAGAGTTTGTAAATATTTCCCCATTCTGTAGGTCGTTTGTTTACTCTGATGATTATTTCTTTTGCTGTGCTGAAGCTTTTTAGTTTAAACTTCTGCCAAGTGCTTTGCATACATTGGCCTACTGAATCCTCATGACAACCTTATGAAGTAGGTACTGTCATCCTCATTTCACAGATGAGGACACTGAAGCTCAAAGGGTTAAGTAACTTGCTCAAGACCACAGCTAAGTGAATGACAGAGTCAGGGTTCATGTCCAGGTATTCTGATTCCAGAATCATCGCTGTTAACCACCAAATGAGGTCTATCTGAGACCAGAGTTCATTCTTCTTTCATTCCACCACAAATGGAAGAGGCCAAATTGGAGGGTGGGGAACAGGTGGGCAGTGGGGAGGCAGGATTGGAGCAAGTAAGAGGCCACCCCAGCTGCATAATCACTCAGAGTCACTGTCAGAGGAGAGAATGTTCACTACTTCTGGCCATTCGTGCTGGACAGCTAGTCAACTAAACCCCTTTATAGGCAGCACACATGCTATTGCAGCAGCAGCGGTCAGGGTGGGCATTCCCACGCCCACCATAGTGGTTAGAAATTCCGGCTTTGGAGCCAGTCCACCTAGATTTCAATTCTGGCTCTGCCACTTCCTAGTGTGTGAACCTGTCCAGTCACCTAAGCTCCTCGTAGCTCAGCTATGTTTCCTCAGCTATGAAATAAGATCTGTACCCACCTTACAGGTGGTTGTGAAGAGTAACATAGGTAAAGGAAAAGCACACAGAAAGCACTGAGTCTGCCATATTGCAAGGCCAGTGAGTATTCGTTCTTTGTGTTATCCCACCCTGTCACCATTCCCAGTTCCTCTTTGCCTTGCACAGCTTGAGCATCAGGGGTCAGGACAGGTGGCTCCTCCCTCCTGGGGGACACCAGACCCTCAGGAGAAGCTCAGAGTATTAGTCAGCCTAGGCTAACATAGCAAAATACCACAGACTGGGCGGCTTAAACAGTAGAAATTCATTTTCTCACAGTTATTGAGGCTGGAAGTCCAAGATCAAAGTGTTGGAAGATTTGGTTTCTCCTGAGGCCTCTCTCTGTGGCTTGCAGCTACCCACGTTCTCTATGTCTGTTCTCATGTGGCCTTTTTCTCTGAGCACATGCACCCCTGGTGTCCCTTCCTATTCTAGTAAGGACACCAGTCCCACTGGGTTGGGGATCTACTCTGTGACCTCTTTTAACCTCGTTTACCTCCTTGAAGGCTATCTTCAACTGCAGTCACAATAACGGTTAGGGGTTCAACCTATGAATTCGGGAAAGACAGAATTCAGGCCATAACACCTAGTATAGACTTTTCAATCAATACTTAATTCCTTCCACAAACATTTCTTGAGCACCTACTGTGTGCCAGGCACTGGGTTAGCCACAGGGCCCCTCTTGTGTCTTATTGCTAAGCTTTTCTCCTTATTCAAAGGAGGACCCTCCCTTCTCTTCCTTTCTCTTCTCTCTCTGTGTGTGTGTGCGTGCACATAAGCATGTATTTCCCTTTTTTGCCCTAACATTTTTTGAAAGGAAAATTTCCAATCTATACCAAAACAGAGAGAATAGTATAATAACCCCCAATTATAATAATAACGTACCCATCACTCAGCTTTAACAACCATAAACTCAGGGCCTATTTTGTTTTTATTCATACCCCATCCATCCCCCCACCACCCTGCTCGCTCTGGGATTGTTTTGAAGCAAATTTCAGACATAATACTTCAGCCATAACATCTTAGTATGTATCTCTAACAGATAAAAAAAACTCCAAATCATGACCACAGTACTACTATCTTTGAAAATTAAAAATATTTGCTTAATACAATCAGATTTCCATAACTGGCTAATATTTTCTTTTATAGTAGTTTTTTAAAATCAGAATTCTAGTTAGGTTCATGCGTTACAATTGGCTGATAATGTCTCAAGTCTTTTTTAATTTATAGCTGTCTAGCCCTACCCCCTTGTGATTTTTTTTTGTTGTTGTTGAAGAAGTTGGGTCATTTATCCTGAGATAAATGAGAATTATTCAGAATGAGGAGTCTCCTGCATTCTAAATTTTGCCAATTGCTTCCTTGGGAGGCTATTTAAATGATTCTATCTCTCTTATATTTCCTTTAATTGGCAGTAAGACCTAGAAACTTAATCAGATTCAGGTTCCATTTTTTAGCCATAATATTTTATAGGCAGGGCTCTGTGTCTACATCAGAAACACAAAATGTTTGGTTGTCTCTCTTTGGGGTTGTTAGGAAGCACTGATGATCATAGCCTAAGGACTGCAAAATGGTAACACTCTGTCATTTATTTTTCTTTTGTAAGCTGGAATACTGTGCTTAAAGAAAACATGTCCTCATCAACTATTTGGCTACTCTCAGATATAGTACCTAAAAGAAAGGATAAGAAAGAACATTATTTTTCTTTATCAGTTTTTATTAATTCATTATTAATGGGTTGATTCCCTAACATCTTCTAAAGTTGAACATTTTTAAACGTCATTACAGTCTAGTGGATTTAAACATAGTTTATGTATTTAAATCCCTTGTAATTATTATTCTAATGGATGCTCAAATTGTCCATTGGCTAGTGGGAGCCCTTTGAAGTTGGCCCAGACTCATCTTGTACATTTTCTGCTCCTGACCTAGAATCAATTGTTTCTCCAAGGAGCCCTGGTTCCTTTTAGTGGAAGTTGATATTTAGAATCTGTACAGTAGAGTTGCTTATTCCTATTGACTTGGTCTTTGTTTCTAAGCCTTTTCAATGAACACAGCCGGGAAATACTTTATAAAAGAAAATGCATCATAGGTTCATTTCATTTCAAGTGTACAAACACTTTTTCTTTTTTACTTAACTTCCTTGATTTCATATCTGTATCTCCTTTCACTCTTGCTGAAAATCCCAGTTCCCAGCACCAACAGCATAATTTCCCATTTCATAAAACATACCCAAGGTCTCAGAATAGTAATACCAATACTACCAACAGCATGTGATTACTAAGAATAGTTTACGTTTGGGGTGTGTGTGTGGTTTTTTCCAGTTCTTTTTGTCCTTATATCCTGCTAAGGATGGGCTATCAAATTACTGTGTTTTAAGATCTCTTTAACTAATTTCTTCATGTGTGACTATGCCACCAATTGATACAGTATTGTGTTCATGTATTTCACTGTGCTTTTGAGTTTTTAGAAGTTACTTATCAAATTTAACCTTTTTAATTATATAAAATATTTATATACTTTCAAAGTTGGATCTATAAAGGAAGGTATATTCTGAGAAAGTTTAGCTTCTATGTCCTCGCTACTCTGTTCCCACTCTCCTTCATGGGTAATCTTTTTGGGTTTCGGTTTACCCTTTCATTGATTGTTAATATGGATGAATATGTGTGTATGTCTCCTAGTCCTTCCTTAGATAAATAGAACCATATTATACCTCTGTTCTCTACCTTGCTTTCATTCAATTAACAGTATATTCTGGGGACCACTGCATGACCCTATATAGAATATTCCTCATTCTTGTTTTAGAGCTGCATAAATAGTCCATTTTGCTTATCACCCCAGCTTATTCTGTCAGATCCCTGTTGAAGAACATTTGGGCTATTTCCCTTCTTTTGCTATTACAACAGTACTACCTTATATAGCCTCGTGCATGTATATGTCTTTTCATATTTTTTTCCAGTGTATCTTTGGGATAGAGTTCTAGAACTAGCATTGCTGGGTCAGAGAATAAATGCGTATGAATTTTGCAGGGTGTTGCCAAATTCCTGTCCATAGAGGTTGTGCCATTTTGCACTTTTACCAGCAAGGTACTAGAATTTCTGGTTCCTCACAACCACCTGTGTCATTCAACTTAGGGTTTTGCTTATCTGATGGATGAGAAAGAATGTCTCATTCTAGTTTTAATATGTATTTTTCTTTTCAAGAATGAGGTTGCTCTAACAATATCTGTACCTTCATAATATGAAGTAATAAAAATAAATAAATAAAATAAAAAGAGTGAGGTTGAACATCTTTTCAAATGTTGAAAAGACACTGCCTTTAGGAATCCTCCCCCACCAACATACCTACCAGGCAACTACTACTCTGGAATATGAAGGTGAACAATAGAGCGAGAGAAGGGCTGAAGAAACATAGAGGTCATTTGACAATCTCATGAGCACAAGAAGAGATTAACTAGGCAAAGCGATGAAACAGTAGAGCAGAGAAGGAAAACAAAATGGTGACGCCCAGAGGAAGGAACTGAGTTTCTCTCCCTGGAGATTGTAGCTGGGGTTTTGTTGATGGAGTAGGCACTGGACGCGAGCAGCCTAGGCAGGAACAGTGACGTGTGACCTGCAGCTTCCTGGAAAGTAAACGAAGAGCTCACAGTCCAGCAACCAGAGAGGTTGGGCCTGGGCTGAACTGGAAAAGAGCCCCTCCTCACTGCTGACACACTCAGTGCTTGCACGGGACGCTGGGATGGAGCAACAGGCACGCCCCTCCCTACCCCCAAGGTCCCATATGCCCACTGGAGACAGAGAGGAAAGCGTCAGTGGTTGCAGTGAGATGGATAGATGGGTTTTGAAAATGGGGGTTGCTGAGGAAGTGACCATACCCATATGCAATTTACTCTCTCAATGTTTCATATAGGCACTATGTAATCATTTACTTTCTCTAAGCCTCAATTTACTGAAAATGGGGTAATAATCCCCGCCTATAAAATGAGGATAATAATAGCGTGTGCCTTTTAGTGTTGCAATTATCCCAAGGATAATCCACGTTAAGCCCTGACATGTAGTAAGCTCTCGAAACACACGAGCTCATTACTGCCAGCTGTGGTCGTCGTACTGTTAGGTGCTGCGGGGAGATTGAGAGGTACAAATCTTGAGGTTAAATCTCAGCTTTAACTTCATTAGCTCTGTGCCCTTGATCTAGTCCCTTAACCTACTTGGCCTTAGTTTTCTCCTCTGTAAAATGGGGATAATAACTTTATAAATGTGTGCATTTAGATGAGATAATACACATAAAGCAATTAGCATAGTAGGTCATCAGTATGAGTTGACTGCTACTACTATTATTATCTTGTTAAACTTCCTAATATAATTTTCTATTAAGAATGCTTGACAACTATTTAAGATAATTCCAGAAGGTTATGGAATTAAGAGAAGAAGGGTGGGCTCCATTTGGCTATAGTTTATGAACCTGATCACCTGTGGAAATCTACAAACTTTGCAGAGAGAGAGTGCTATATATCTCTTTATTCCCTCCCCGGTCTTACTCAGGGCAGTTTGGGCATCTGGTATTTCTACAGGAAGAGGGTCCAAAGGAAGCAGAGGTTGGTTCCTTTAAAACAGGGAGGCCACTTAGCTCAAGATCTCTGAGTTTGTGCTGTCTTGCCTGGGAAAATCCAGGCTCTGTGACTTGCTAACCAAAGGCTGGTTACTGAACCTGAGTCAGCCTCAGTTTTCTTAGGGAGTAATAACAGCACCCACCTCGCAGGGCTCTTTGTCCTGTGCATAGCGAACACGACTGTGTATGTGGAGTCAGCTCTCTGTCAAGGGCAGTGGTGATGGCAGTGGCAGCAGCATTGGAGGCGGGTGTCATCATCCCATCATCAGCCTTGGGGAAGTATGTTCTTCAGGGTGGGCTGGGCTACACTGTGTTAACAATACCCCCACCCCCTCGCCAAACCCCAGTGGCTTAAAGACAGGACTTTGTATCTCACACAGACCACTGGGGCTGCATGGTTAGCACAAGTCACCAGGGTGTCTGCTCCTCAGAGTCACCCAGAGGCCCTCGCCGATGGATGGGAGACTTGCTTCCATAGTCGCCAAGGCGGAGAGAGAAACTTTGCAAATCACGCACTGGCTCCTAAAGTTTCTGCGCGGACGTGACATGCTTCACTTTGGCTCTCATTTTATTGGTCAAAGCAGTCACACAGCCGTGCATGACTTCCAAAGGGGCAGGCAATGAAGTGTGCCCTGGGGAGGAATAGCTCTAACAGCCAGCCCAGGGGCCAAGGGTCTGGCTGCAGGAAGAGGCAGGGGTGGTGGGAAGACACAGCAGAGAAGGGGGTTGCCCGGGTGGGATGCAGGGGTGTGGGGGCAGAGGGGAGAGCAAGGGGCTCAGATAATAGGCTTGGCAAGACCAGAGACTGCCAGCAGCTGTGCCTAGACCACCCAGTGTCTTGTGGAGTTGCCTGCCAAGGATTGCATTCATCCACCCTGCCATTCATTCATTCACCCAACCGATAATCATTGAGGAACGACTGCCTGCCAAGCACTATGCTGAATGCTGGGGATACTTGGTTGTGTAAGACGAGCAGGACAGCCCATGTCCTCCCGGGGCTCACAGTGCAGCAGGCAGTGGCACAGCCGTGAGCTGAGCATGGGGGTCCTGACCACCCTCCTGTGCTGGAGGATGCCAGGAGGTGGGCTGGGTTCCTGCCTCTGCCTTGGCCCAACAATTGAGTGAGAAACAAAGAAAAAAAACAGTGTGACCCAAATATTAGCTATACTTCGGCCCTTCTAGAATGACAAAAGTACTTTGCTTAAAAGATTCTTTTCATTTCTCCCCTCTGGCTTCTAATAAAACTCCACATGATATAACTGGACATATCCATAAAAATCCCAATAGACAAAACTCACAGTTTACAGTTTATATAATTTTCCATAAAAACAAAAACAACACTTGTTGGCTGACACATTTTATGGAGAGGTTTTTTGTTTGTTTGCTCATTTGTCCCCCCAAGAAAGCTGCTTCTCTCCCTTCTGTCCCCCCAGCTCCCTGCGGCGGGCACCTGACTTCACCCAGCGGCACCATCCTCTCCCCGGGCTGGCCCGGCTTCTACAAGGACGCCTTGAGCTGTGCCTGGGTGATCGAAGCCCAGCCCGGCTACCCCATCAAAATCACCTTCGACAGGTGCCCATCACCGCAGCCTTGGGGGAGGGGCAGGGAGGGATTTCTGTGGAGCCATGTGGGAGGGATTGGGAATGGGTGGGGAGGACCAGCACTGACGCTGAATTGTCAGCAAGGTCACAGAGCACTGGCCCCGACTGCCCTGGGTGGGTGGGCTTCCCTTCTCCGCCCATGAGCTTGGTTGTCACTGTTTAGGGGATTATGGCAAGAGGGGCGAAGAGAAGGCTGGGGTATCATTTGCATTGTCAGAGCCCCCACCCCACCCCCGCCATGCCCCAAGAAGGGATTGTGGACAGACAGACACCATCACGTGTTAAAGCAAGGCGTTAGCACCTGAAGGGCATTCACCTGGCAATCCCTAATCCAGGAAGCGGCCTCCCTGACCTCAGGCCCAACCCCGCTCACGTGCCCCACTTCTAGCTCCCTCCCTGGCTGTGCCCCTGGGGTGGCGAAAGGAGCCACCCAGATAAGAACATGGACTCCTTCCAGACAAAAGTGCTCACGGCCTGGAATAGCAGTCCACAAACTTTTGTGTGAAGAGCCAGATGGTAAATATTTTAGATTTTACGGGCCACTTGCCCACTTGCAGATCTCTGACGCATATTCTTCTGTGCTTTTTGTTTTTAATATCTCTTTACAAATGTAAAAACCGTTCTCGGCTCTCTGGGCTGTAGACCAGATTTGGCCCTGGGACTTTGGTTTGTTGACCCCTGGCCTAGAATATTCTGACCCCATGAGACAGGTCACTGTGCCTCTGGGTCGTAAGAGGGGTTGGGCCCTGGGAAGAGAGAGCTGCTCCCGCAGAGGGAGGAGGGGAGGAGTGCTGAACAGAGTAGAGAAGGTCCTTCCGCATTGCCAGGGACTGTGCTCGATTATATTAAAGATCCCAGCCAGCCAAATCTGGCTGATTGTTCTGAAGCCCTGGGTCAGCCAGGGCTTTTGTTATTTGCAAATTAATAAGCCTTCAGTTTCTCAAGAAGTCTTCATCTCCATCATTGGGCAGATTTAAAACCGAGGTCAACTATGACACCCTGGAGGTACGAGATGGGCGGACGTACTCAGCGCCCTTGATCGGGGTTTACCATGGGACCCAGGTCCCCCAGTTCCTCATCAGCACCAGCAACTACCTCTACCTCCTCTTCTCCACCGACAAGAGCCACTCGGACATCGGCTTCCAGCTCCGCTATGAGAGTGAGTCTCAGTGGCCAGGCACAGGGAGAGGTGAAATGTCTGGGGACCGCTGCTCCACCATAGGCCCCAGCTTGGCCCCGTCCCCGTGGCATTCTCGGTTAGGCTGTGCCCTGGGGAAGGCGCTCCCCCACTCTCAGCATCCCTCAGGGGGCATGAGAGCTTAGAGTCGTTCATGACCTTCACGCCGGGTCCTAGTGTGCAGACCTCATGGCCTGTTGTGTATGCAGCTGATTGGGCATCACTCTGCTGGGCACTCAGGGACTGAGTATTTGACGGACCACGAAGCTGAAGTGAGCTGGCATCTGCGTGCACTCTCGCCCTCTCTCACCACCTTCTGCATTCGTCCCCCCATTTAAAAAGATCTGTGTTACTGCAGTGCTTTGTAGACCCCCATAGAAAGTTAGGGTTGAGGGCGCCATGAGGACGGGTCGTTTCCCTACTCGTATCTGTATCCCTGAGCCTCAGCTGAGCGCCTGAACCACAGTGGACACCCAGCTACGTATTGAACAAACAGACGAATGAACAAATGATTGAGCCAGCTCGTGTTCTCTGGGGGATGTGTCTTTAGACACCCTCTCAGCAGACACTGACAGCCACAGTGCTCGAGTTGGTAATTAGCAACCTCTGCCTGTTATTAATCAGGGCTTTCTTCTCCCTCTCTGCGGGGTGGCTGGGGTCCCTCTGTGGTGACAGGGAGCTGTCTGCTCCAGCTGTGGCCTCTCTCTTCCAGCCATCACACTACAGTCAGACCACTGTCTGGACCCAGGGATCCCCGTAAATGGGCAGCGGCATGGGAACGACTTCTACGTGGGCGCTCTGGTGACCTTCAGCTGCGACTCGGGCTACACGTTAAGTGACGCGGAGCCCCTGGAGTGTGAGCCCAACTTCCAGTGGAGCCGGGCCCTGCCCAGCTGTGAAGGTGAGGCGCACCATAAGGGGGCGCTGATGTAGCAGATTCCTTTCTCGCCATGAAACACCAGGAGCCCAAAGGGCCACTGACTCCACCCCCCAACAGTGAGGGCAGGGGGTAGAGAGGAGATGGGGGGCGGATCCCAGGAGCACCCTGGGGTGAGCTCTCTGAGCCACTCCAGTCTTTCACTGCCCTCTTCGCTCCTTCCATAGCTCTCTGTGGTGGCTTCATTCAAGGCTCCAGTGGGACCATCTTGTCGCCAGGGTTCCCTGACTTCTACCCCAACAACTTGAACTGCACCTGGATTATTGAAACATCACACGGCAAGGGTGAGTGTTGAGGCCCATAGCAGGTATTGGGGTGTGAACCGGTCAGGGCCCCAAGTTCTCCAGGTCAAGGCGACCTCAATGGGTATCTCTCTATGTAGTGACCTCTGGGCTTAGTCTGAATTTTTCTCACCAACAACAAGAAAAATAACTTCCAGAACTTTCCCATCTCTTTGAATCACAGAACTCACTCAATAAATATTCTTGAGAATCTAAAATCTGCATGCTAGAAGAGATCTTAAAAGTTACCAGCTATCCATTCTCACTCGGTGCAGGAATCTGCTCTAAATCACACTGCACAAGATGGCAACACACCCTCCCACTAAACTCTCCTATGATGGGGGGTCACCAACCCGTTCAACATTAGATACCTCTGCTCCCTCTTCCTCGTCCACCCTTGGGATACTGAACACAGTGGTCCCTTCTTGCATAACTCAACTCCTCTGATGCCATGCCTTTGTATTCCTTGGCTACACTGGTCCAAGCTCAGAGTAATAGTGCTGGTTACAAATAAACATTAAGTGTATACTCTTTATTCAACAAATGCTTATTTATTTTATTTTTTTATTTTTTTGAGTCAACGTCTCACTCTGTTGCCCGGACTAGAGTGCCGTGGCATCAGCCTAGCTCACAGCAACCTCAAACTCCTGGGCTCAAACAGTCCTACTGCCTCAGCCTCCCAAGTAGCTGGGACTACAGGCATGCGCCACCATGCCCGGCTTATATATATTCTATATATTTTTTTGTTGGCCAATTAATTTCTTTCTATTTTTTAGTAGAGACGGGTTCTTGGTTCAGGCAGTTCCGAACTCCTGACCTTGAGCGATCCTCCCTCCTCAGCCTCCCAGAGTGCCAGGATTATAGCCGTGAGCCACCGCACCTGGCCAACAAATGCTTATTAAATGCCGCCTAAGTGGCAGATACTGGGGCTGGGGATCAGCAGTAAGCAGGCAGATATGGCCTCTACCCTCAGAAGCTTATTCCAAAGTTCATGTAGAGTCATGGTTCTTGTATTTTGGAAAATACACTAACACTCAGGCCTTACCCTAGAGGTTTTGATTTTCTGTGTTGGAGGTGGAAACCAGGCATCTCTGTTTTTAGAACACTTTGCCAGTAATTTTGATGCATGCCTTTTGTTAAGAACCTCTGATCTAAAAGAATTAACGTGTAGAAGAGCCAAGAAAAAATTGTGATGGAAAAACATTGACCCCGCTATAATTAAAGAAATTCAATTTCAACCAGTAATGAAATACCACTTCGCTTTTCAAGTCATCAAAGAAAATGCTAACAGTCTGGGGGAGAGTGTGGACACATGAATACTATTCCCTGCTGACCTTGTCTGAAATGGTTCAAATTTTCCAGAGGGTGGTTTGGTGAGATGAACAAAAAGCCTTAAAAGTACACTGTAAGGGACTTGAGTATCTACAGATTGTCGCAGCTTGGGGGGGGGGGCCTGGAACCAGTCCCCCACAGACACAGAGGGCCAACTGTACATGCCGTTGGACCCAGCAGTGCCCCTTACTGGAATTTTCTGAAGAAAATAAGTAAAACTGTACATGATGTTTAGCTGCAAGGATGTCCCCTAAAGACATTATTTATTATATTGAAAAATTGGGAACTATTCAAATGTCCATCAATAAGGAAATGTTGAATAAACATATGTTACAGCCATAGAATAAGATACTAGGTAGCTACTAAAAGGAATAATATGAAAGCATATTTAAAGACCTAGAGAGGTGGTTGCAATACATGGTTAAGTAAAAAAGGAAGTTTTCTAAAAGAATATTTTTAGTTTATAAGACATCTTTGTATGCATAGAAAACAGCCTGGAAAAGAGATACCTCAAGCTGTTGTTTCTAGTTGTCTCTTATTTTCCTCTTTTGGCTTTTTTCTAATTTTGAGCAATAAACATATATTACATGTAAAATATACTATTTGTATGCAAAAGAAAATTTGAAAGAAAAATCATTTATAGTCCCACCACATGTACTTACGAGCTACAGTTTGGCCTTCACTGGGCCTGCCTAAGCCAGGCTGGCGTGGCTCGGAGCTTTTTGGGGCAGGACAGGACCCTCCAGGCAGTCAAGGGGAGGCCTGGGGTTGTTCCCATGCTCCCACAGTATTGTTCCTAAGGAGGGAGGGACAGGGATAGTGCCCCTGTTCATCCTGCAGAGCTGTTTCCACCCAGCATTGTCAGAATAGGATGTTAGAGGAGCCAGAAGCTACCCCGTGGCATGCGGATGGGTAGAAGGGCAGCCCTCGTGAACCCTAGAAAGACACCACAGTGGGCATGGTTTTCTCTGCGTCTGGGCATCTGTGACTCTAGGGGGTATCTTCCTCTATGCACTGCTATGTGTGTCTTTGCCTAGAAGTCAATGCAGCTCATCAACTATTTAACAAATGCTTATTTGATACTTGCACTACTCAGGTTGCTGGGAAATCACAGCTGAGCAAGCCACTCTGCCATTGCCGGCCTTCAGGAAGTTCATGGTCTAGTGGTAGAGGCAGGCAGCTTGCATGGAGATGCCAGGATAGCATGGCCCACGTGTGATAGAGCACCTAGAGGTGAGGAAGCATCCAGAGCCCAGCCTGGGAGTCAGAAAGGTGTCCTGGAGTTGGGACTTAAGCTAGCCTTCAAGGACGACCAGGAACTAGCCAGGATGAAGATGGCTCTGCAGAGAATCAACAAGAGGTCATGGATGGTGGCCAGATCCTTTCTCCCTTAGAAACATTTAAAGGTGTCACCTAACCCGTAACATAGAGCCCCACATTGTAAAATAGCTGGCATTGCCGCATGGGCTTTCCTACCTCCCTCAGCCTCATTCCAAGCCCTCTACAGAATGTTTTCTCACTTCCTAGAGCTTGCTAGGCTTTGTTTCTCCTCTAGAGCTTTGCATGTTTGTACAATTTTCTTCTCTCTGGAACGCTTCCTCTCCCCAAGCAAGGAGAACGAGAATCTCAACCACTGCCCCTGCGTGGCCCACACTTCATCCTTCTCACTTCCTTTCATGAGCTTTCCCTGACCCCTGTCCCCAGCCCTGCCTCTGGGCTGCCTTCCCCGCCGTGGGCTCCCGCAGTGTCCTGCGCCTCCTCAACTTCATACTCTACCCCGCCATACAGAACTTGCCTTCTCATCATCTGTCTCCCCAGCAGACTGTGAGCTCTTTGAGAGATGGGTCTGTGTGGTTTCCTGCAGTTTCCCCAGCTTCTGGCTCTGTGCCTGGCAATAAGGAACTCGAGAAGTATTTGGTGATATGAATCGAATTGAACTGAGCCCAGACCCTTCTCCAGGGGGCATTCCTCGGTCTCTGTTTATAAAAGTATCTCGGGCTAACAGACCTATTAAGCCACTGACTTCTATTGCTCCCTAATAGGCAGAGGCACAGCTCAGGAAACTCAAAACTTTGGGAAATTCAGAGTAGTTCAACTTGCCACATGTCCAGCCCAGGGGAACAGCAAATTCAGGAGTCCTGAGAATGTGCCCTTGCTGAGACCCCAGAACTGGCTTCTTTTAACCCACAAGGCTGTCTGGGAATTAAGTGAGCTAAGCAGAGAGAACACCTACTGTTGCACATATACTGTGTGCCAGGCACGGTGCTGGGTGCTTTGCATATGCTATCCCAACTATTCTCCACTTTATGGATTGGGTGTCACCTGTGAGGGAGATATTACCATCTACATACTACAGCTGAGGCCCTGGAACTCAGGAGGTGCTAAGCAACCTTGGCCAAGACCCGTGAGCTAGTAGACAGGCTCTTATGCAGGTCTGTCTTCCTCCTGAGCCCAGGCCTTTCTTTCCCCCAAGCCTGGCGTCGATGTCGTCCCTGAGGTCCTGCATGGTTCACTCCAGTGAAGTACCCACGTGCGTACATCTGTCACATCAAATCTGGATTCAAACTCCAACACGGGGCATCTCTATTTCTGTGACAGTATCTTGTTTTTCTCACAATGGCCCAAAAAGCCCCAAGCAGTCAGCACAGCTGGGAAACCCAGGGGTTTTATCTCAGTTGTTTGCTCATCCTCAGAATCCTAGCCAAATGTTTGCTCCTCGGAGGGGCTGTATTTGCGTGCTAGGAGAGCAGAGTGCAGCGCGTGGCGCTTAATCAACTTGTTTCCACCTGTTACTGTCTCTGACCCTCTCTCCCCCAGACCTGGTATTGTAGGTAGGAGGGAAGGAGTATATTTCTCAAGCTCTGTAGACTGAGGACAGTTTTCTCATTTGCACACGTGTCTGTGTGTCAGGAGTATAGCACGTGCGTGGGCACACGTGCCCACAGCCCCTGTGAAGTTTCCCAAGCCTTGAGACATAGCTACCCCTTCCTCCTCTGTGCCCCGTCTGGATTCTCACCACTGATCTGTCTGTCCCCTCCGTGACGCTGGGAGATCTTTCTCAGTGCTTAGCACAAGACTCGGCGCCGGGTAGGTGCTTGGGACCTGCTCCTTTGAGCAGCGCATACATGAGCACATCTCAGGTGCCTGGGCACAGGGCGTCCACAGCCATATCCCTGGTCCCACCCCCTCTGCTGGGTGCTGCCTCCTCCGCCCCCACCCATAGAAGCCCAAATATTCCGGGAGCACCAGCTTCCCTCAACAGAGAGGCAAGAATATAAAAACATTTAAAATGCTTCAGCATTAGGGGCTTGGATCCAACCACCATTTATCAAAAATATATTAGTAATTATCTAGAGAAGTATTTCTCAAACCTCTGTGCCTGCAGAGCACTTGGGGATCTAGTTTGCATGCAGATTCCATATTTCCACAGAGCTCCCAGGCAATGCCCACACTGCTTGTCCCTGGACCGCACCATGAGTAGCAAGTGGGTCCAGCACACCTAGTCTAACCATGTTCCCACCCTGGCACTGTCCACAGTATGTATTCCCTTGGCACAGTCACTGTGGGTGGGCACACACATGCCTACATGCCCACCAAACACAGCTGCCATCTGGACAGGTTCAAGAGTTACTTTGGGTGTTCAGATCCTGTCGCCCCATAACCTTCCTCCGCCTTGCCAAATCCGACCTTGCAGCGGCCACTGGATACCACTGCTTGAGTGCTGAAAAGGTTAAGTCCCTTCCTCTTCTACACCCCGTCCCTCTACCTTCTGTGTGTCCTTCTGCAGGTAGTGAAAGACATCACCATCCTTCAGGCCAGCATGCTCCCAGCCATCCTTGCATTCCTCCTTTGTGTCCAGTGCCTGCTGCCCGGTCCACCCGACCCCAGGGCTCACGCCCAACACAGAGCAGCCGCCACTCTAACTGATCCCTCTGCCTCCTCTTCCTCCTCCTCACAGCCACCAACACTTTGCTAAAACTGAAACCTGACCCGCTCTAGACAGGATGGCTTCTCATTGCCTCCAGAAAGGTGTCGGGTCTGGCCCCAGCCTACTTGTCCAGCCTCAATTCCAGGTATTTTTGCTGAGTGGGTCCAGCCACGCCCTGCTGCTCACTGAGCCCTGGAATTGACAGCGCCTCTGTCCCTTTTCACATGCAGCTCCCCTGCCTGGAACCTCTTTCTTCTCTTACCTGGTCAAGTCCTGTGCCTCCTTTTACGACCCACATCACATGTTCACTCCTTGGTGAAGCCACCCCACACTCCTCTCTTCCTCTGTCAGCTGCTTTCTACTCTGCCCCATAGCACGCTGAGCTACCTGGTTTATACTATAGCATCTGCGCCTCTGGATTTCAGCTATTCATTTAACGTCTTGTTCCCCTCGCCTAACCCCGCATCTTAGCCCATAGCAAGGACTCAACAAACACACAGATGCTTGCAGAATGAATTAGTAAATGGCTACGAAGCATTCTCATAGGCCTAGCCATGAATCTCTCAGATTTTGACACTATAGAGATGTGTCCTTCTCCTGACTGGCTCTTCGTGTACTGGCCTGTTCAGGTTCATTCATTCGGAGTCACCCAGACGTTTTACCAACGCGTGCTTGATACCAATAGATCACACACACCGACAGACATTTGCAGATTGGAAATGTTTGTGCGGATCCCATCTCACAGCTAGGCTCCTTCAGCCACCTCACCGTCACCAACCTGACCCTGTGGTCTCTCGGCAGGTGTGTTCTTTACTTTCCACACCTTCCACCTGGAGAGTGGCCACGACTACCTCCTCATCACCGAGAACGGCAGCTTCACCCAGCCCCTGAGGCAGCTGACTGGCTCGCGGCTGCCAGCTCCCATCAGCGCCGGGCTCTACGGCAACTTTACGGCGCAGGTCCGCTTCATTTCCGACTTCTCCATGTCATACGAAGGGTTCAACATCACCTTCTCAGGTAACGAGCGCGAGGGTCCCTGGGTGGGGGGAAGAGGAAGAGACAGTGGAGCGGTCCGCTCTCTCACTCTGCTGCCAGTCTCTGGTCTTCCTGCTAGGAAGAGGGATGCTAACCCACTCTCCAGTCTCTGGCAGAATGATCTCAATGCTGCAGCAAAAGATATTTGAGTTAGACACAAGGAAGAACTTCCCTATAATGGTCTTGGGAAGAGGTAGCAGGTTCACTGGGCATCTTCTCTGATGGCGTCTTGGATTCACTCTGCACGTGGCCTACCCAGCTGGTTGAACTGGAGGACTTCATAAAGTCCCTTCCTGCCCCAGTAATTCCAAATTTGTCTCCTGATTCCACTTCCACTATTTTACAACTCCAGCAATTTAAAACAATTTCAGAGAAGGGGGTTTGAAATTAACATATCTCGGTGGTTTAGTCTCGTTTGGGACCTTCCTCATCAATGCTAATTAAGTAGTACTAGATATTTATCTCGTGTTCAGGAATCCTGAAAAGAAAGCTCTTTCAATCGGCACTCAGGGAGGAGAGAGGACGCTGGGCTCCTCTATATTGCGTTGCCCACCCCTCTTGTCCCATTGTGCCCCAGAGCACCCCACCTTCTCAGCCAGGACCAGGGATAGCAGATGGATTCCTCCTGCGGGGACCAGGAGGTATCTGGCCTCTAGGAACTCTACCCCACCCCATCCCCACTGGCCTCCAACACAGAAGCCACCTGCCACGTGCCTGGGCTGGCCTGGCTGATGGGACGTATCCAGCCAGTGTGCCTCCCCCCAGATGAGACCCTCCTCCTCATGGCACAGAGCCCTGGGGGACTGCATCCCAGAGGAGAGATGGCCTTGGGGACAAGGGGCTGCTTCTATGCTGTCACTGGAGGCACCAGGCAGGTCCCTGGCTCACAAGTGCCACCTGTCATGCTTGCCATCTGCCTCAAGTGCTAGCGTCGCTGAGGCATAGAGTCTCCTCCCTGGTGGGAGTTGCCTGAGGCTGGGTCACACATTCTGACCCTCTGGAACCAGCCGGTTGCATTTATCTAGTTCAGTGCCCAGAGAAAGAGGCGGGAGAGTCTGCCAGCCCCAGCCCCAAGGCTTGGGGTTAAAATGGAGATAGCGGGAAGAGGAGAGGAGGGCTGCTTCCTGAGGAACCTTCTGGGAAGCCTGTTCCGGAAGTGCTGTGCCCATTCCCGCTGCCGGTAGGAGCGGGGCGCAGACCGCCCTCGCCTCCCCGCTTCTATCTCTGCCTCTGCTCCTCTGGGCTCTCGCCTCTTTCCCCTTCGCCTTTCATGGGCCAGCATGTGCGCCTTCTGTCCCTCTGTCTGTCTTTGTCTCCGGCCTTCCCCCAGCACTCAGGCCTGAGTGTGCCCATCTTCTTGCTCTGCGTCTCCCGAGATGTCTCTGAGCCCGACTGTCCCGCTGCCTTCCTCTGCAGAGTACGACCTGGAGCCCTGCGAGGAGCCCGAGGTCCCGGCCTACAGCATCCGGAAGGGCCTGCAGTTCGGTGTGGGTGACACCTTGACCTTCTCCTGCTTCCCCGGGTACCGTCTGGAGGGCACCGCCCGCATCACGTGCCTGGGGGGCAGACGGCGCCTGTGGAGCTCGCCTCTGCCAAGGTGTGTTGGTAGGTGGTCACGTGCTTTCATTTTGCTTCACTAGTGGGGTGGGCCCGGTGCTAGCCAATTGGTGTGAGGTGGCGGACTGCGCACGGACCAAGAGGCAAACAGGCCTGGGTTTGAGGAAGAACTGAGCACACACTTACCTGTGCGGGAGCAGGGGCAGGTGACCTAACCTCCTTCTGCCCCAGCCTCCTCATCTGTGAACCAGGGTGGCAGTACCTGCTTCGTGGGGCTGTTCTGTAGACTAAACTATGCGGAGTGGGTCCACAGGGCCGTGCACTTGAACTCGACTTCAGTTCTCTCACCTCCCCACCCTGAACACACAGACCCATGGCTTAAGGATGCCTCTGGCGGAGCAGTCTGGGTGGGTGCTGGGTGGGCCCATAGGGAGGAGGTATGGCCTTTGCCCCCAGGAAGTCCCCATTTGGGGGGGGTGCTCTGACTAGTTTGATGGGGGTACTCGCTCTTAGAGACTCCCCAGAAAAATTTCATCCTTCCAGCAGGGGAGGAGCGAGGCCAGGAGCTGGGTCATATAGGGAGCACTGATTCCATGTCAGTCAGGCGCACTGCCAGCTTCTGGGGGTGTGAAAGTGAGCAAGATAGAGAAAGTCTCTCCATGCATGGTCCACATTCTAGGGGCAGGGGGACAAGCCATAAACACAAAGATGTGCAATGTGTCAGGCAGGGTGCAGGGGCACAGAGAAAACCGTCATCTCAGACAGTGCTGGAAGTAGGGCTGCCCTTGTAGGAAGAGTGGGAAGGAAGGGCCTCTATGATGAGTTGATGTTTTAGCAGAGATCTGCAAGAATTCAAGAAGCCAACCTCTCAGATGTCTGGGGGAAGGGGAGACAGAAATCCAAGACCCCGAGCTATGAGCAGGTTCAGTGTGTGGGGAACAGCCGGGAGGCCAGTCTGGAGCTAGCAACAGGGAGGACAGGAGATGCTAACCGGGGTAGCTGGTTGGAGGTTGGAACCTGGCCTTGCCTGCCTCCTCCTGAGAGCTCCGAATAGGCTGTTCAGAGCTCTAGGCCCAGGGGATAGGGGAAGTAGGGGGAAGTCTAGGAAGGGGGGATGATTGCTGGCTATGCCTAACATACAAGGGTCATGGTTCTGCCTGCCCGATCCTCAAAATGCAGGGCTGGATGAAACACTGGCTGGATCCGTGGAACACTTACCATGCTCACTGTTAGCCACGGAACCTGCTTAAAATGAAATATTACAGAAACCCCCATAAAAATACACAGAACAGATAAAAGCAGCACTAAACTGACTGAAAAAGGGACCAGCACCTCAAAAGTGGGTGATGTCAGCCTTGCCTGAGACGACCCCACGGAGCCCTCGGGCTCTGCAGAGGACAGTGGAGACAGGCTGGCAGGGCGGGCGTGGCCTGGGCTATGCAGTCACACCGGCCAAGGTGGAGTCTCCACTCTGCCACTTGCTGGCAGTTACATCTCGGGCATGTCAGTAACGCCCCACGGCCTCAGCTCCCTTGTTCATTAAATGGAGATAACAGTCCAGGTGTGGTGGCTCACGCCCGTGATCCTAGCACTCTAGGAGGCCTAGGTAGCAGGATTGCTTTAGGCCAGGAGTCTGAGACCAGCATGAGCAACAGCGAGACCCAGCTCTACAAAAAATACAAAAATTGGCCAGACATGATGGTGCATGCCTGTAGTCCCAGCTACTCGGGAGGCTGAAGTAGGAGGATCGCTTGAGCCCAGGAGATTGAGGTTGCTGTGAGCTATGATGATGCCAACGTACTCTAACCCAAGCGACAGAGCAAGACAAGACCCTGTCTCAAAAAAGAAAAAAATGGAGATAACAGTATCCAACTCACAGCCTTTATTCTAGATTAAATGACACAATTTACATAAACCAGGAGGTGCCATTTAATTATTGTCATTTTGCCAGTAACCTTATCATTATTTAAAAATAACCAATTATCATTATTTTGCCAATGACCTTTTACAATCTCAGAGAGAAAACCTTAAGACAAAGAGTTGCAGAATTCTAGTTTGACCAATTAAATGAAACCAAAGTTTACCTCTTCCCCTGTAGCCATGCCCCAAGGCACCCACCCACCCTGGCCTGGCCACAGGCACTCAGACACACATGGAGCCTCCCCGGGCGGTTCAGTTTGTACCCGGGTGCTAGCAGCTGCTTTAGTGTCTGGGAAAACGTCCGCAGCTAAGTGGTTCCGGGGGAATCTTTTCTTGAATGGGATTATCCGGGACCACAGATGCACACAGCCCTTGAGCTCTTGCCTCATTGATCTCATTACATAAACTCATTCTTTAACTTATTATTCCAATTACTGTTTGTTCATGACACCTCACAATATTTTCATTATTACATTTGTCTTCTGTTTCACATGATATTAATAACGCACAGCAATTACAATCACCTCTAATTACCAGCAGCCCTGCTGCAGAGGCTGGGGCTGGAGGTGTGGTGGGAATGCCCACCGGGAGATGCTCCCAGTTGCCACACGCACCGTAGGTGTAAATTGCATGATTTAGCCCACACAGTTAGCAGGAACGTTCCAGCTGGGAAGGAGATGAACAGCCCTGGGCTCTAATTCACGGTGTGACATTGGGGCAGGAAGGGGGACACAGCCCCTGACCTCAGGGGCCCCTGAATTCAATGTGGAAGAGATAGCCCTGACCCCAGGGGAGCCCCATCTGTAGTAGGCAGCATGGCCCTGTCCTTGGGAGCCATGGCGTGATGGAGAAGACCTAACCCACTGCCTCGGGAGCCCCACACAGAAGGATAAGATACAGCCCCTGCCCTTAACGAGACCTCTCCCAACAGGGTTGACAGAAGTCACAGATGCTGGAATCAGCAGTGGCACTTTCCTGTGCCTGTGACTGTTTGTTTCTCTGGAACATTCATTTGTTTCCATTTACGCCTGCGTTTGGCTTCTCGGTGCATCTGCTTACCTCCTCTGTTACTTTGGAAAGTCTCCCAGAAGCAAGCGCCATGTCCCTCTACCCTCCTGAACCCCCTGGCGCCCAGGACAAAGGCCTGGCAGGGAGTTGAGACCTTGGACTGGCCAAGGACTAGCCACATCTGAAACTCTCAGCCCCTCCTCATGCAGGTATTGGGCGTGTGGGAAAGAGGAGAGGGTTGTGCGGTGGCAGAGATGACACATAAAGCTCTTATGCAGGAAGCAGATCCAGGAAGGAGGTCCAAAGATATGCCAAAGCCCATGTTTGAGGGAACTAGGTGGAGGGCAAGAGGCAGCAGGAGCCGTGAGGGTGCTGTGAACCTCGGGCAGATAACACATGCTCCCCGTGAGCGTCTTAGCTTTTGCCAGTCCCAGAGCGGGGCTCCAAATGGAAGTAGGTAATCTGCATACATTCACCTGGGACAGAGGGGGAAAGAGAGAGAGAATAACACTGGTTGAGGGCCTACTATGTGCAACCACTCCCCAGATGTTTCCCTGTCTTGCATATAAAATCTCGTGCATTTATCCAACAGTCTGATGCTGATGCTATTACTGTCCAGATGAAGGCAGATGAAAAGACTGAGGGTCAGAGAGTTGATAAAACTTGTCTAGCTCCAAAGTCTGTGGCCATCCCACTGCACCACGGGCCTCTGCCTAGATGGAGGGAATGGTGCGAGAGCTGCTTCAGAGGGCCGCCCTGTGCTGTGACTGATAAATGTCTAGATGCGCGTGGCCCTCAGCAGCCCTCCCCACCCTTATCTGAGGGTGCTCAGGAAACACACACACTGTGAAAACGCATCTATGTGAGTTATCAGCCTCCGCTGCCCGCGGGTGCCTGTCCACCGCTGCCCCCTTAGTTTCATGCCCCAGCTCAGCACATTCGTCATGATATTTGGTCAGTTTGCAAATAGGCTAAGTTTAAGCGCTTCAAAGTTAGAATTCTCCTCTAACATAAATAAAGGAGGGCTATTTAAAGTCTTAGGAAACTAAATGGGGCAGGACCCAGGGAATAGGGCCCGTTGAAAAGTAGGGACTTGGTAGTGGGCCATATGGTCCCCAAAGACTAGGGAACAGCCCTGTGGACAGGAGAACACAGAAGCCCATCACTAAGCCCACAGGAGGGTCAGCTCTGAATGTTTCCGTGGGCTCATCTGTGCCGCCTCAGCCTAGGACACGGCTGGCTTAGAGTAACTAGGGTCGACTGTTCTGTCAGAGCAGTGGCCCCTTGGTCAACCTCAGGGTCCTTCCAGCCAAGGACTATGCCTAGAATAAGGACACTGAGGGACGATGTAGAGAAAGCAGACTTGCCACTAACAACCTCAAAGATTCAAGACATGTGCCAGATTCCCCATATGTCCAGACAAATGATGGGCCCGCCATCTGGACTTGTATTTACATCCTTCCGGAACCTAATTATTTTTAGGACTGTACATCTTCTGAGGTCAGTGTACTCCATATTCATTCATTCGTTCACTGGGTAAATATTTATCTTACAGACGGTCTGGGCTAAGCCTCGGCAAGTCATAGCTTCGTCAAGCATGACCCTCCAGTCACTTGCAGTCTGGGTGGGGGACACAGGCGAGTGGCAAGCAGTCAGGGCGCAATGCGGCAGGTGCTCTGGGACAGGGAGGCGCAGAGAGGGGCTTTGCGATTGTTTAAGATCTTAGAGAGCCAACCACATGCACGGCTCCCCAGCACACGCCCTGCCCACGCACTGACTGGTGTCGTGGAGACAGTAACATGCCCAAGCCCCAGAGGATCCACAGCGCAGCGGAGGAGAGAGAAATGTTAACAAATAAGTCAAGTAAAATGTGATGACTGCTATAAATAAAGGTATGGGAACAATGGGGAAAGAATGACTCATTCTGCTGGAAGAGAAGCAGATTTACAGAGGAGGGTGTGATTTCATCAGCTGTTGAATGAAACAGGGGGTCAATGAAACTCTGCTAAAACTTTCTCCAGAGCCTCGGGGGTCCTGAACTCCAGGACCAAGGAGCTGGAGTTCGCAGTCCCCTCCTCTTCACGAGTTGAGAGACGTAGTGTAAATTGCTAAGTAGCATGTTCTTTATCTTTAAAACAGGGATAATTGTGCCTACCTTATGGGGTTGGTTGTTGTGACTAATAACTGAAATGATCCTTGTAAAGTGTCTGTCATGGTGTCGTGCATAAAAGGGTTAGCCATTTTTATTTGCTCTTGTCCCCACTTGGTTTCTATCCTCTGATACTGAAAGGCTTTGTCTCTCTTCGCTTAACTGCCCCCTCCTCCCTTA
This sequence comes from Microcebus murinus, assembly GCF_040939455.1. Classification (NCBI taxonomy): domain Eukaryota; kingdom Metazoa; phylum Chordata; class Mammalia; order Primates; family Cheirogaleidae; genus Microcebus; species Microcebus murinus. The sequence goes on along the minus strand of NC_134105.1, from coordinate 23,824,378 downwards.
ACTGCCCCCTCCTCCCGGGCCTGCCTCCTCCTCGGTCACTGCCGTTGCTATGATACCGTGGGTGCAGGTGTGGGGAGCGGCTGCTTTAGCGCACTGTGGAAGTAAAGGTGCCTGGTGGGTTTGTTTCTGTTTCTGCAAGAGAGAGACAGACAAACAGAATGGAAGCGATAAACAGACCAGGCAGAGCTACAGGTAGGAAGGTATTAAAAAGAAGTTTGGTCAGCATTCCTGTAGACAGGCAGGCAAATGGGCAGGTGTGCAGGCATCCTGGCAGGTAGACAGGCAAACCACTTGGTATCTTTGTAAGGTTTTCCAGAACTGTGAGTTGTTTTCTGGATACGGCTGCTGGGGCTTAATCTGCGATTGTTCTGATTCTCTTTGCAGCTGAGTGTGGGAATTCGGTCACGGGCACTCAGGGTACTTTGCTGTCCCCCAACTTTCCTGTGAACTACAATAACAATCACGAATGCATCTACTCCATCCAGACCCAGCCAGGGAAGGGGATTCAGCTGAAAGCCAGGGCATTCGAACTCTCAGAAGGAGATGTCCTCAAGGTAAAACTGATAATTTCATACGGTATGTATGCGATGGTATGCAAAAGTGCGGTCAACGCTCATTTGTTTCTGTGTCAATAATCGAAATACTCTCATTTCTTCCTGAGACCCAAGATAGGGTCCTCACTCATGTGGGAAAAAGTGAGGACCAAAAAGAGAGGTATGAGAGTGTCTAAAAATATGGTTTTAGAAGAGTTTGCTTAGAAGCTGCCTGCTATCATATACATATGGAATTGAGTATGGGTTGCCTACATAATAAGAAATAATAAGAAATTCAGTCAGAGCAGCAATGGATCCAGTTTTTCATTGTGAACCCTGACCATCAACACAGGCAATGAAGATCTCATAGAATGTGTGTACATGTGCCCGTGTGCATTCATTTATGCAGCTACATGTATGTGGATATGGATTCTTTTATATTTACATTTCCCCATGTGTGTGAGTTGGTATCTATGTATTCATATGGTTTTGGGCCTCCGTGTCTGTACATACTTGTGTCCCTGTATTTTGTGTATGTGCACTTGTGCATGTTTCAAGTATATGCTTTGGTAGACGGCTGGGCTACTGCAGTGGCTTCAGTGTGCCCTGATGATGGCCTGTGTGTGGCAGTGGGGTTAAAGAAAGTGAATTCAAGACATATATAAGAGAAAGAAATGACAGGACCTGGATTACAGAGAGGGTCTTAAAGAGGGAGTTGTTAAGACTCTGAGCATACATATATCTTGTAATTTATTTGTGTGTATGTGATTAAGTGGCTATTTCCAATAACGTGTTTGTGTGTGGGGGGGGGTGTATGTGTAATCAGAGTTGACTTTAGAGAATTTATTAAAGAGCTGCCTTAATAAAATGGATTATAAAGAAAATCTCACACATAGGGTATCCATTTTCATTCTAGGCTAAGGAATTTTTTAGCTTATTCTATAATAATATAGTTTTATTATTTCCTGTAGCCAGAGAAGTCTGACAATGGAAAAAGTTGAAACAACCAGAGGCCACTACTCTGGAAAATCCAAAGAGAAACCATTAAATCCACATCCTTTTGGATTCTCCCTAGAGTGATAAATGTTCTGTCCTTTTTATGTACAGATGACATCGTGGCCCACCTGCCGGGGCATCTGTTCTCTTGTTCCTGTGTGTGTGTGCATGTGTGTGAGAAAGGTGTTTCTCACTCTTACCTAATCCTTTTTGAATCTGAGAAGATGTGCTCACAAGATGACTGGGTGGGACTGGGTGTGCATGAAATAGGATAGAACAATTCCACTGGCTTCTTGAGCTCCACTCTCCAGCGCCACATAAACACAGTGTGTGTCTGCAAACAAGAGGGCACAAGACAAGGCTTCATACCCTTCCAACGACCATGTCTTTAGGCATCTCCCTTGACCCACCCTTCTCTCCATCCATTTGTTAATCACCAACAGCAGAACCCCACAGACTGCAATTGGGACAGTGGGGCCAGAGGGACTTCCTCTCTGTAGTGACATAGATGGAAGTGATGTGAGCTGGGCAATGCAGAGGCCTTCTTGGATGAAGGCCGTCAGCACAGAAAGGTGGCTTTGAGGCATAGGTTGCAGTTTGGGGCTTTGAAGGAGTTATGAGCAGTGGTTTTATTCATGTGGCCAAATAGGGCCAGCAGAAATGGCTCCGAGATTGCTGGAGGTCACATGGTATATGGCCAGTGCCTGAGCTTCTCACTTAGAGTGGTCAGATTCAGAGTGACACTTAAGACATAGTCAACAGGTGTGTACACCCATTGCACTGCCACGGTTTGGCCTCAGGGTCAGGTGAGCAGCTTAGTAGACAGGCAGAGGAGAGACTCCCTGAGACCGTCAAGGTAAGAAAGGAGAGACATGGGGCATAAAACCTGGGTCAGAGGTCGGGGGGACTCTTGCAGGAAGCAGGACCCCAGGTAGTCCTGCAGGGTTGTGGGGAGAGGGGCCTGAATGCCTGTGTTTCTCAATGAGGAACTTCCCAGACTTCAGACTTTGTCACCTGCCCAGTGGGCCCCGCCACCCAGCCTTCTGATATTGGCCCTGATGTTCTTGGCAGAGAGCATCTTCCTCCTGAGTCTAAGCCTCTTTAGTTCTCCTCAGAAGGTCAGGCTGTGGCTTCTGACTTGGCTGAAAGCCCACCCAAGGGACCCTGTCACCACAGAACTTCTAGAATGAGGTCCTGAGGCAGGAAGGACAAGGTACACAGGGATATAGGATTTGTGGCATGTATCACCTTCCTGTTCTCTCTTCCTCAGGGCTGCTTGCCCTCCTGAGGGAGAACCTAAGACATCCATAGGTACCAGAGCTCTTTCAGATATCAAAGAGACTCTCAGTTGTAGTTTTGTAAATGGGATTCACAACTGCCCTTGCAACTGCAATCAGCTGCAGCAGCCCTCCTGTTTAAACCTGTCACTCTAGTCTACCTCGACACAGATATCTGCAGAAGGAGAGCAGAAGAGTCAACTCCAAGAGCATCCTGCTCTTGCACTGGTATAATTGACCCACCTGCCATAACTGGCACCTTCCTAATCTTGAAGACCTATCTCTCCCAAGAAACCCTGATGCACACCTGAACTCCTGACCAAGGAAACCTGTCACGTCATCCACGCTTTACTCATCTCCAAAGATGCAGTATTTCATGCATCTGACTAACCCTCCAAACCTGCAGTGGTCTTGCATTTCTGACCCATGAGATGCCTGTTTTCTTGCACGTGTGACCTGAGATCTGTTCCTTACCCTCAATAACTGCAGATTTCTTAAACATCACCCCCTCCCACTCCAGAACTTCCTGATTCTTATTATTTTGGTACCTGCCGGGTGACCCTTGCTGCTACCCTGGCATGAGCAAGACAGGAAGGGTCTTTAAATACAATGGTACAGAAAGACAACTTCCAGCTCAAGATAGCAAATGAAGCACATGCATATAATTCCATCCTCTTTGGGTTCCCATTAGAATGACTAAATGGACATAAAAACAGGGTATGTGGTCTCAGCACTATAAATTAGGCAAGGGTGCCTTTCACATGCAACTTAAAGAAATTTCTGCCAAATGAAATGCCCAAGAGAGAATCCAGATTGAGAAGGGGCCTAATCAAACCATAAATCACACAAGTGAAGTGAAATCTTGCCTATGGATTAAGTGCTAGAAGCCTTAAGGAAACTTAAGACCACCTAGCTCAGAGCAGCAGAGCGTAGGGTGAGGACACGCCATGGACCATTGACAGGGACCAGATCTCAATCCTGCTAGCTCCTCTAGAGGTGTGCTGGGTCTGAGAGACCACGCAGAGCCAGTTCTCTCTTGATGTGACATTCTGGCCTTCATTTGGCTTTTGTTCACAAGCCAGGTACAGCAGGGTGATGCACACACATGTACACATGCACGCACACACATGTACTCTTCAGCACTAGGGGTAACAAAGGCTCCTGCTATGGCTTCCTTGGGTTTAGCTCTTTTGTTTCCTCTTAGAGACTACTGGGTTTTCCATTCCCCATTTCCATTCTAGCTTTGTATGGCATTCCCATAAGAAAACTAAACGGATGTGTAAATATTCAGTAGATCAGAAGTAAGAGACCTGTCTGAGGAATCAGAGCTAATTGCCCCTCTGTAGGCAACAGAGAAAAGAAAAATACTTTAAAGGCTTCTAATTTGTATTCTTAACAGGATTTGAGAGAATTTTATATTTATGACATAAAAATAGGCAATAATGAAAACAGAGCAATCTGAGATGAAGAAAGATTGAATAGAGATGAAAAACATGATCACCCAATTAAAAAACGGAATGGAGGTAATGAACGGAAGATAGCAAACCACAGAAAAATGAAATCAGTTTATTGTAAGATCAATTTGAGAACTTCTCCCACATCTCATAAGGAAATGAAAAAGAATTCTTTTATATTAATAAAATGTATAATCAATCCACAGTAAAACTTTATGTGCCAAATAACATAGCATGAATAAATTAAATAAAAACTTCTGGAAATCTAAGGAAATTTTAATGAAGTTACAGTCATGATGGAAGATTTTAATATATCTCTGTTAGTCCCTGACATATCACCTAGGTTAAAAATAAATAGGATTTGGGTAGCTTGAATAATATAACAGAATAAATCCAAAGGAAGTAGGAGAAAGATACTTTCAACAATAAAGCCAGAAATGACTAGAAAAAGAAACCCAAAGAACAGCAAATATCAGCAAAATCAAGTAGTTCTTTGAAAAATAACTAATGAAATAGACTAACCTGGCAGGCCTGATCAAGGAATAAAGAAGCCATAAATGTGTGATATCAGGAATGACAAAAGGGACATAATCATAGATATGGTCGGGACTATGGAAATAAAATATTTAAGAACAACTATAAGCCAAGAAATCTGAAAGCTCAGATGAGATGGAAATTTTTATCAATAAAAAGTACTAATTTCAGAAAATGAGAACTTGGAAAAAACCAATAACTATTAAAAAAACCTGGAATTCACTCATATTCTCTCTCAAAAGCCCAGGCCTAGACTATTTTACAGGTAAGCTTTAACAAAACTTCAAGAAACAATCAGTCCTTGCAATAATCAAACTGTTTCAGAAAAGAGAAAAATAGAGATCCACCTCCCCATTTGTTTTTTAAAATGAGGCAAGTAGAAGCATTGACATGAGAGTAGAATGATGGCTATGAGAAGCTGGGGTTGATGGGGGGAAGGCGGGGATGATAAGGGCACAAAACCTCAGACAGGAGCAATAAGGTTTTTCTATGAGATCTATTGCACAGCATGGCGAATATTAAATATCATATATTATAATATATTGCACATTTCAAAATCACTAAGGGAATATATTTTTAATGTTCTTACCAGGAAAAAGGGATAAGTATTTGAAGTGATGGTTATGTTAGTGAGCTTGATTTAATTATTCCACACTGCATTCATAAATCATAATATCACTTTATACCCCTCAAATATATACAGCTGTAATTTTATCAATTTATAATTAAAAATTAAAATTAAAATAACAGAAACTCTTAGGCCAGTCTCACCTATGATCATAGATCTAAAAATTCTAGATACAGTATCAGATTGAATCTAGCTGTGTATTAAAACAAAGATGACCACGTAGGCTTGATTCTAGGAATGTAAGTATACGTCAAAATTAGAAAAGGTCATAATGTTATTTGTTAGACAAACCATATGAAATTGCCATTTTTGTAGGTCAAAGCTGGTCAAATATTGGCAATTTCATGTGGCTTAATCTAATATCCTATAAACAGATTAGAAAAGAAAAACACATTATGCTGCTAATATACTCCAAAATATCATATGGTAAAATTTAATAACCACTCATGATTTTTAAAAATATCTCATAAAATTGTGACTAGAACTTTCTTATTTTAGTAAAATGTTTAAATTTCCTAAGGATTTTTAGTAAAGTCAAGAACAAGAGCAATAGCTCTACTATCACCAGTAGGATTCAGCATTGTACTAAAGATTCAAACCATTACAATTATACCCCCAAAAAAGAAGATATAAAAATTAGGAAGGAATATAAAAACTGTCTCTTTTGTTTAGAAAATGCAACATAATCAACTAATAAATTACTAGAACCAGTAAGACAATTCAGCAAAGCTGCTGATGTTTCTGTAACCGATTAAAACATGTAATCAGGGGAAGAAATCTCATTTATGATAGAAACAAAAACTATAAGACACCTAGAAATAAGCCCCCAAAAATGTTCATAACTTTACTGAGAAGATGATAAGCCTTTATTTTAAAGGTACTATAACTAAAATAAATGCATGGAGAATTTATGCTTGTGGATGAACAGAGGATATGAACAGGCAATTCACAGAAGAAAAAAGTAGAATTGTTGATAAACATGTCAAAAGATGCTCAACCTCAGTGGTAATCAAGGAAATATAAATTAAAACGTGAGATACCATTTCACACCCATCAAATTGGAAAAAATCGTGATGACTGAAAATACCAAGTGTCAGCAAGGATATAAAGCCATGGAAACTGTCAGGCGTTGCTAGTGAGAGAATAGATTGGTATTCCTCTTTGGAGAACAATCTAGCAATATCTAACCAAGCTGAAGATGTGCCTTCCCTGCACCAGCTTCTCCACCCCAGGTGTATGCCCTGGAGAAACTCAAGCACATGTGTGCAGTGGGCATGCAGGAATGTTCATAGAAATGATACTTACACTTGTAAATGTGTTTAAAAAGCTGTCCACTTAGCATATTCATTTTGAAACCAGCCATGCTGCTGACCTGCCTTATTGGATGCCACAAATGTGTATAGAGTCTCTTGGATTTCTGAAAGAGACATTTCCATCACCTGCATATGATGATGAACTGAACCACCAAGTAATAGCCTGTTGGAAATAATGTATATAAAGGCCCAATTCCCAGTAGCAATCAAAAATATAAAAATACCCAGGAATAAGTACAGAATGTCACCGAGAGACAAAAAATTCAGCTTCATTAAAATGGAGTCTGACACCATGTATATGGATAGGAAGACTTAATATCATATGGATAAGAAGATTTAATATCACACAGACATGTTTTTTTTCTCAAATCAATCCATACATTTAATCTGACTCAGTCAGAAATACACATTTTGGGCCAGGTGCGGTGGCTTATGCCTGTACTCTCAGCTACTTGGGAGGCCAAGGCCAGAGGATTGCTTGAGCCCAAGAATTTGAGGTTGCAGTGAGCTAGGATGATGCTATTGTACTCCAGCCTAAGTGACAGAGCAAGACCCTGTCTCCAAAAAAAAAAGAATTACACATTTTATTTAGAGAGATTTGTTTTATTTTTTTAATTTGGGAAAATTCTTCTTGAGTTTATCTAAAAGTAAATCTGGGAGAATAATTTGTTTTGTCAATAAATTAAAAGAAGACAAATGAGAGCTTTCCCTACTAAATATTTAAATAGATTATAAAAGCTATAATAACTAAAACAGTGTGGGTCATGCACAGGAATAAACAATAGGCAAATGTAGTAGAGTAGAAAGTTGACAAACAAAACCAAATGTATGCAATTAACATATGGATTATATATTTTTAAAAAAATGGATTTAAAATTGTTGGTGGGTGGAATACTTACAGTGTTTTGCTAAATGGCTGATCTATCAGGGGGAGGGAGATAAGGAAGACTCTTATTTCATAAGCCAAAATAAATTCTAGGTAGATTAAGAACAAATGTACCCCAAAAAGCATTGGTTTATTTATCATGGGTTTACTGAGTGCCTCTTATGTGCCAGGGCACACAATTTAGACACTGATATATGAAAAATTATACTGTGGATATGAGTTAATTTGATAGAAATCCCTGCAGCTATTTAAATGCTGTTATGGAAGAAATATTTAATGACTTAAAAATATACACACATTATATTAAGTGAAAGAAAAGATTGACCTATAGTATCTCTAGTTTGATCTTGTTTTTATAAAATAAGAAAGAATTAAATCTATAGAAAAAATCCATAGAACAAAGCCTGGAAAAATGGTCACCAAAATGTTAAGTGCTGAAAGTTGTTTTTTTCCTTTGTGTTTTTCTGTAAGTTTTTCTGAAATTAGTCTTTTATTGAAATGACACAAATAACATTTTTTTTTATTTATTTATTTTTTATTTTTGAGACAGAGTCTCGCTTTGTTGCCCAGGCTAGAGTGAGTGCCGTGGTGTCAGCCTAGCTCACAGCAACCTCAAACTCCTGGTTCAAGCAATCCTCCTGCCTCAGCCTCCCAAGTAGCTGGGACTACGGGCATTCGCCACCATGCCTGGCTAATTTTTTGTATATATATTAGTTGGCCAATTAATTTCTTTCTATTTATAGTAGAGATGGGGTCTCGCTCTTGCTCAGGCTGGTTTCGAACTCCTGACCTCAAGCAATCCGCCCGCCTCAGCCTCCCAGAGAGCTAGGATTACAGGCGTGAGCCACCCCGCCCGGCCAACATTTTTGTTCTTAATGAATCAGGATGAATTATGCTTGGAAATTAAGGAAAATATCCTGTTCCCATATACTTTTTGTTAATTAACAATAATTTCTCAAATATCATCAAATATCCAGTGAATATTCAAATTTCCAATAATCTCATAAGTGTCATGATACTTTTAAAATTAACAGTTTATTTGAATCAGGATTAAAATAAGCTCCACACATTGGGTTAGTTGTCTTGCGTTTTTTAAAAATGGGTTTCTCCCTCAATCTCTTTTCTTATCCCACTTGAAATTTATTCATTGAAGAAATCGCATCATTTGTTCAGTGGAATTTTCTACATCCTAGATTTTGTTGACTACATTTCCAGGGTATCATTTCATGTGTTCCACTGTCCTCAATATTTCCTGTAAGTTGGAAATTAGATCCAGTGGCATGATCTGATCTGGTTTCAATTTTTTTTTTTTTTTGGCAAGATAACTCCATAGGTGGTGATGTGTCTTCCATTAAGAAATACATGATGTCTGGTTGTCTTTCTTATTTCAGTGTTAGCAACCATTGATGATTAATCCCTCGATCCATTAATTCCAATTTACTCATTAATTTTAATGGGTAAAAATATTTTTATTACAATTCAGATGCAGCACCGGGCTAAACTCTTTGAACTGGTACCATTCCGATGTCTGCTGTAATCCCAGACTTCACTCAGTCAGTCAGTGACATAAAGCAATTGCACATAGGATCTGGAAACAGACTTGACACTCCCAAGAGCCGAAACAAATCTCTGTAATATACAGCACTGTTCGTTTGAAGGATGGCTTCTTTTAGAAAGCTTTGCTTCATAAATAGTAGAATGGAAATATTGTTCCAATTTGCTGGCAGCTGGCACCACATTGTGTGCCGTGCACAAACATTCATCACCCACCCATAGCTCCCATCTTTGATATTTACCAAAGCACCAGGGGGTCTTTCACTCAATCACAACTTCTGTTGTTATTTGTACAATTATCTGGAAAGGAGCAGCAACCTCAAAACCTGGGGAGCCAGTTCATTATTCTGATGACTGTTGTCTTCGCTGGTGCTCAGAAGTTCAGGGGACAGATGGGAGTCGGGGAAGCCAGATGCCTGCACGATTCCACCCTTGGCAAGCCCAGCAGGCCCTAGCTGGAGCCCTCATTTTAGGAAGGAAGGGGCAGAGGCTGAGCTTGGGGAAGGGAAAGTCAACATGACATGCGGATCTTTTTAACTCCATCCTTCCTGGAGCTCAGGGATCATGTCCAGCAGAGTGGTGAAGACAGGCCATTGCAACAGTGGGCTGGGGTCAGGTGGGAGGATGGCCGTCTCATCCACGGGATGGACAGGATTGAGGATTTAGCAATGTAGCGATGTTGAGTGCTTTCAGCCTGCCTGTCTGCAGAAACAGATGGCTTGGGAGGCAGGCAACCCCAACCTCCCCTCCCCAGCCTGCTGAAGAGTAAGCTGGTGCCATATGGGGGTTGAAGGAGCAAGGGTTAGACTAGCGACAGTTCCCAAAGACTAGATTCACACTGGAGACAGGCTGGGCACACAACTGACGCCAAGGGAAACGAGCTAGCTTGCTCAGTTGCTAGCGTCCCTCTGCTGGCTTCCTTGCGTCTGATGACTCACTGAGCCTCTAACAGTTGTCATCAGTGCTAAACCCCAGAAATGTGGGCTGTGGGGTGGAAGGCGAGGTTCCAAATAAGTCCGTGCTGACGACACTGGGTTGGGGTCTCTCCCGTGTGCAGGTTTATGATGGCAACAACAACTCAGCCCGCTTACTGGGTGTGTTCAGCCACTCTGAGATGTTGGGGGTCACTTTGAACAGCACATCCAGCAATCTGTGGCTTGATTTCATCACCGATGCAGAAAACACCAGCAAGGGCTTTGAACTGCACTTTTCCAGTAAGTCTTTCTTGCATCTTTGCGGAATGAAAGTAGCCTTTCCCACTGTGTTCATTTATTTGAGCTCTGCTTGCTCACTAGCTACCGTGTTTTCCCGAAAATAAAACAGGGTCTTATATTTATTTTTCCTGAAGAAGACACCCTAGGGCTTATTTTCAGGGGATGTGTTATTTTCCTCTCAAAGCCTCAGCTTGCAGCACACACAGGATGGCCAGGACCCCACAGGGGGAGCCCACCTTGTTGGTGGGGCTGCCCGCACCTTTCTGGTCACCTCTGGGATAGTAGCTGTCACGATGGGGCAGATGAGAAGGGCTGCTCGTCTTCTTTACCCTGCCGCGACGAAATGCATGGGTTGTGCAGACACGCTGCATAGCCACACCCATCACTAGGTCTTATTTTTGGGGGTAGGGCTTCTATCGTGCAAATGCTTAGAAATCCTGCTAGGGTTTATTTTATGGGTAGGTCTTATTTTCAGGGAAACACGGTACAACGAATGTGCTCTTAGAGTCTGTTTTAAAATCCAGTGAGTATCTAACAACAGGTGAATGGATCAACAAAATGCGATGTGTCCATACAGTGGAATATTATTTGGCCACTAAAAGGAATAAAATACTGAGACATTCTTGAACATGGATGACCATTATAAACATCATGCTAAGCTAAAGGAGCCTGTCACAAAGGCCACATATTGATGAGCACATTTAAATGAATTTTCCAGAAGAGGCAAAACCATAGAGACAGAAAATCAATGAGTAGTTCCCCAGGGCTGAGGGACTCAGGGGAAAGTGTGTATGGAGCTTCTTTTTGAAGTGATGAAAATGTTCTAGAACTGATTGTGGTAATACTAATAGTTGCACAACTCTGTGAATATACCAAAATACATCAAATTGTATACTTTAGATGGGTGAATTTATGGCAAGTGAATTATATCTCAATACAGCTGTCAGGGGGAAAAAACCCAATGAGTATACTTAAGGCTCCCCTTACCTGGCTCTAGGCCGTCTGGCAGAGGGATCTTCGCCTGTTACAGCAGGTGGTTCAGTGGAAAGAGGATTAAATAGAGTCACCTTTGAATTCCATTTCTATCATATGACAATTGTGTGAACAATTCATTTAGCCTTCCCACGTCCATGCTCTCAGTTGTAAAATGTAGATAATTATACCTACCTGTAAGAGTCCTGTGGATCATAAACGAGAGATAACACACACAGCACCATGTAGTGGGAGCTCTGAATAAGTCTGTTTCCTTTTCCAGCCTTTTTCGACAGAGTATGTTTAAGCAAGTCATAATTGAGCTCTTAAACATACATTTAAAGTGACGTTTCCATATTACCCTATCTTATCAGAATGTCTCAGTGAGCACAATGGAAAGAAAAACTCCTGCTAGCAAAATGCTATGGGGTCAAACAAAAGAAATAGAAAATTCAGACCCTAGGCCTGAAAACTATTAAAGCTGAAATCATTTACATATAGCAACAGGGAAACTAGAGCTCCTTAATACACCCTCAACCCTGCATGGAAATGTGGCCGGAATCCTGAGTGTTGAGTTTATCAGAGCCTGGGGGTGGTGGCTAAGGTGTCTTCCTTGAGGACGTGGCTTTGAGGGAAGAGAGGAAGCACGGTTTGCGCACGGTAGGTCTTGCTCACTCTGCCCCTTCTGTCTTCACCAGGTTTTGAACTCATCAAATGTGAGGACCCAGGAACGCCCCAGTTTGGCTATAAGGTTCATGATGGAGGTCATTTTGCAGGGAGCTCTGTGTCCTTCAGCTGTGACCCTGGATACAGCCTTCGGGGCAGCGAGGAGCTGCTGTGTCTGAGTGGGGAACGCAGGACCTGGGACCGGCCTCTGCCCACCTGTGTCGGTAGGAGGCCTCTTGCTCTGCAAGAAACTACTCGGGTCTCTGATAACCCCAAGCTCTAGCCCTGGGCCTTTTCCGGTTGGACCCCATGCTCCAGGATCTGCTGGCTGCCTACCTGCACTGAATGCTCCTGTTAACAGGCATCACGGCTCGCCCGTGCCCCTCTCCACGCCCTTGCTTTCACACCTCATTGCACCCATGCTGCAGCACAGTCTGGCAGGGTGGCTTGCCTTTGTCACGCATTTAGCAAGCGGGACCAGAGCCAAGTCATGCCCTCAGAAGTCATGGGAAAGAGGTGGTAGAGTCCCTTAGAAAAGGAGAGGTGGTGCTTTGGCCTGAGTTTCAGGGTTTCTTGCAACACCAAGACTCAAACGAGTCTCTAGCTCACTCTGGGTTTCAGCTCCCCTATAGGTAAAATGGGGCTCGTGCTCCCCTCTCTAGGGGAAAGAGCAAGATCATTAACTAGCATCGATCTCACTCTAAGAAAGAACACAGTAATGAACTTGCATCTTCTCAAGCATGTGGTTCTTCCAGAATGTCAGCCGAGGCTTTCTGGAGGCTTCTGTTTAGGCTTTTCATGGATCCCCACCACACTGTTTCCCCAGCACCTAGCCTCGCCCTCTCTCCACCCCTTCCCCTGGCCCCATGCTGATCTTGTAAAAACAAAAACATCTACTGGAAAAACATGTAAAAACAAGCCCCACATGCCAGAATTGGTGCAAGTGTATGTCTGGGTGGAGACAAAAAAAAAACCCACAAAGAAAGAAAAAGCCTTTTCCCTGCCCTTGGGGAGACCATACTATATAGCAAGGAGAACAGACACATTAACAGATAATTATCGTATAAGAGGAGCGCTGTTAAAAGAGTTATATGCAAGGTGTTGGGAGAATGTGAGAAAGTTTTGCATAGGAGGTGGTATTTCAATTGAGACTTGGAAGATGGGTTAGAATTCACCAATAGGGACAAGGTGGGGATATAGACATTCTGGCCTGAACAGGTGCAAAGGCTGAAGGCATGAACTTAGACTCTCAGAAAGTGGACAGACCAAAGCAGTGGCCTTTACATAGCCTCTAGGGTCTTCCTTTCCTTTTGTCCTTGAGGTTGACCCAGTCTACAGGTGTGTCCCTTCTCTTTCTCCCTTTGTGCCTCTTATCCCTCCTTTCTTTCCCATAGCAGGCCTATGTGAGGCACTAGGAAGTCAAAGAAAAGCAGATCAGGTAGCCTGGGAGGTGCCTGCATAAACAGAAGGCAGCCTAATGCCACAGGCAAGCAAGCCAGAGCACACAAAATGCAAAGGAGGGGTGATGATTCACGGATAAGATAATTATTTGCTTTGCAAAAGGAATTCACTATAAGATTCCTTGAATATCAAATATACTAGCTGGGGCTGGGTTTGGTGGCTCATACCTGTAATCCTAGTATTTCGGCAGGCCACAATAGGAGAATTGCTTCAGGCCAGGAATTTAAGAACAACCTGAGCAGCATAACAAGACCCCGGCTCTACAAAAAGTAGAAAAATTAGCAGGGCGTTATGGTATACGCCTGTAGTCCCAGCTACTAGGGAGGCTGAGGCAGGAGGATCCCTTGAGCCTGGGAGTTTTAGGTTGCAGTGAACTATGATGACATCACTGCACTCTAGCCCAGATGACAGAGTGAGACCCTATCTCAAAAAAAATGAATAAAAAATTCCAGTTGGACTGGACTGATTGGATCCTCTCAAGCCACGTTAGTATGAGCATTTATACTTAGAAACCTGGAGGCCTTCCCCATGGAGACTCCCTCTGGCCCCACTGCTGTTAGGGGAGCGAGGCTATGTGTATATTTTTATATATGTCCTGTTTGGTAGACTTCATCCTGGTCTACCAGAAATGGCTGCTATAGCTTAAAGCATCCGAAAGTTTTCTTTGCTTACAAGTGGACTCTGCAGCCCAAACAAAGCAGCCATGGGATGGGAAGCAGGGATGGGAAGCAGGATGGGAAGAAGGGAAAAGACCAGACAGAGCAGAGTCTTCAGCCTTGGTGCTGGTGGATCTGCTGCATGCTGGCCTACTCAGCCCCTCCTACCCACCCCTAGGTCCCAGACCAGGTGTCCTACAGGGAAAGGAGCAGGTGTGTCTGTGACAATGGGCTCCCCATGCTGCTGCCTCCGAATGCTTGCTTTCTGGGAAGCAGGAGGGACCTCCCTGTCTGGAATATAGAAGGACGCTCTAGCCAAGGATGGGGATCATGTCCTGCCACCTTTCTAGCTATCTCCTCTGTTTGTGGAGTCAGTCAAGCCTCCTCCCTACAATCGTGGTTCATCCTCTCACCAGCACCCTACCCCTGCCTTGGGCACATTCAGCCTGGTGCCTTCTAATAAGGTCGGCACCTCCCATCCCAGCAAGCAAAGTATCTGATAGAGGGCCCCTCCCCCAAGGCTTCTTTACTGGTCCTGTGTGAGGCAAGGGGTCCATGAGATATTTGATAGGTCCTTTGTAGCAACAGGTAAGAGTTAGTCTTTCATTTGTGACCTTCATCCCTTCTGCTATTTCTTCTAGCATCTTGCCTAATCCACTGCTCCCCTCCCTAAAGAGCTCTGCAATAGATATCCTCCTCTTCATTTTCACTAACGTTCCCTTGATTCAGACCCTTGTAGTAATTTGCCTGGAAAGCAATAAGCTTCTTTTGTTCATTTGATCATCCACCCATCCATTCATTCAATGATGTGTGACCTTTTGTGTCTGGCTTCTTTCACTTTGCTAATATTGTCAAAGTTCATCCATGGTATAGCGTTTATCAGAGCCCATATTCCTTTTTACAGTTGAATAATATTCCATCGTGTGGATTTACCACATTGTGTTTATCCATTCATCAATTGATAGACATTTGACTTGTTTCCATCTTTTGATTATTATGAATAATGTTATGAACATTCATGCTCAAGGTTTTATATGAACATGTTTTCATTCCTCTTGGGTGTATACCTAAGAGCAGAATTGCTGGACCTGATATAACTATGTTTAACATTTTGAGACAACAGCAAACTGTTTTTGAAAGTAGCTGCACCACTTTCCATTTCCACCGGCAATGCAGGCGGGCCCCAGTTTCTCTGCATCCTTATCTACAATTGTTATTTTCTGTCTTTTTGACTGTAGCCATCCCTGTGGATATGAAGTGGCATCTCATTGTGGTTTTGATTTGTATTTCCCTAATGACTAATGATGTCAAACATCTTTTCATGTGCTTATTGGCTATTTATATATCTTCTTTGGAGAAATGTGTATTCAAATCCTTTACCCATTTTTAATTGGGTTATTTGTCTTTTTATTGTTGGGTTATAGGAGTTCTTTATAGGTTCTGGCTACAAGTCTCATCCAAGGACCTTTTTATATGCTGTGCTCGATCACCTGGAACGAGCCAGAGGGACTCAGGGGCACACAGGCGAGAGGAGCCTCTGAGTGACTGCTGCCAGCTCAGGCCACCCCACAAAGCTCACTCTTTTGGGATCTCTTTCAGCTGAGTGTGGAGGGACAGTGAAAGGAGAGGCGTCGGGGCAGGTGCTGTCGCCTGGGTATCCAGCTCCCTATGAACACAATCTCAACTGCATCTGGATCATCGAAGCGGATGCCGGCTGCACCATTGGGTAAGTGTCGGGGCTGGCAAAGTGACACTGCCAGCTGCTCAGGGAAGCCACCCACTGATGCCTAGCCCCACCTGCCTCCCCTGGAGGCCCCTGTGATCAGGAGTGGTTGCTGTGACCCCAGGCTTGGGCCAGGTCCCATGGAAAACCTGGAGAGGCCAGTCTCAGCCTCACAGGGCTGCATTCGGAGTCCACACACCTCGCCGGCCGTGACTGCGCAGTGACGGCGCAGCCGCCGAGGGCATGGACTTGAAGTCATTGAGTCCCCGGGTTGAATCCAGCCCTTCCATTGACTGTTTGCAGGACTTTGGACAAGTCCCTTATCCTCTCTGAGTCTCACTGTCTGCTGTGGAGCACGAGTGTCGGGACAAAGCACTTGAATGAGATACTGCATGCAAGGTGCTCAGCGTAGTTCTTGGATCATAGCAAATATTTAATAACAGTTGTCGTGGTTATTTCTAAGACAATTAGTAAGGGTCCGTTTAGAGCTGTGTGAGCCCAGGCAGGTTGCTCCCCTTTCTCAGTCTGAGTTTCCTCATCTTTAAGATGAGGACAAAAATATTTGTATTTTAGGGGTGCAGAGGGAATAAATGACAAAAGCCCAGCAGTGTCTGGTACGTGGTATATACTCCCTCAAAATACAGCTTCCTTCCTCTGTTAGCACCTGACTCACAGGAATTCCTCCTGTGAGGAACGTCCAAGGAATCAGAAAAGAAGGGAGTGTCACCCTTTATTGAGCACAGAGCCTGTCTTATTAACTCTTCACAATAGCTCCATTGATAATAATAAGCCCTAATAATAAATAGACACTGTTATTATTGTTCCCATTGTATAGATGAGAAAACTGAGATTCCAAGAGAATGCTTATCATGTCTGAGTTTGCACAGAGACTCAGAAAGCTGGGATCTGAAGCCAGGTCTTTCTGAATCTTTACCCTATATCACACTCCTGGCAAAGCTGGGCCTTGGGCTGTGGTTCAGGTGAGCTATGAGGAGAAGAACAGGTTGGGGTAGCAGTATGAGCAGAAGTGTGAAAAGGAGGATGGAACGAGGGAACTGGGAGGAAAGAATCAGGCTGGAGTAGGGGATACTTGTGGGTAAGGAATGGGAGATAAATAGGGTTAGAGTGTGGCCTGGTTGTGAAGGATCTTAAATGCCAATAAACAAGAGGGAGCTATGGTTGGTTCTTGAGCAGGGTTGGTCCACCAGCATTGTTTGCAGTGCAGAGAGCTCATAGGAAGGCATCTATCAGGAGTCAATTGCAATGGTTCAGGAATGAAGTGTTGAGGATTTGAAAGAGTGGGGGGCCAAGCAAAGGGGCAGAAGTGTAGCTAGGAGAAGATCCCTGCCCTTGAGAGTTTCCAATTAGGAAGAACTGGCTGAAGGGGGGTGTCCCTGCAAGAGAAATAGATGTTCATATATTCACAGGTTCTAAAGAAATGCACTAAGTGTTTACTATGTGCAAGTGTTCAAGCTAAACCCTGTGTAAAATGAGATCAGCGGTGCTCTTAGGGACTTTGCAGTCTTCAGGGGAGGAGTGAAATACACACAATCATCCTGCACGCCCCTGCTGGGATAACCTGGAAGCACACCTGGACCGTTCACCCTCTGATTAGACCTTCCATGGCACCCCTTGCTCACAGAATGAAAGCTCCTGCCCTGGCTCCAAGGCACTGTGGCCTCAGACTACCTCCCCAACCTTTTCCACCACTTCTCTTCAGTGACATTCCAGCGAAGCTCAGTTACTGGGGACCCCTGTACACAAGCTCATGGCTGAGCTCTGTGCCTTTGTTTCCTCATCTGGAATGCCTTCCTCCCTCCAAAGGCTTCTGTCTAAAATGTCCATCCGTCAAAGTCAAGTGCAAATGTCAGCTCACCCAGGAAGTCATTCCTCATCCCTCTCTTGGAGGACTCCTAGGAGTCCTTTCTCCCTCCTCTGCGCTCCCATTGCCGGTGGCCTGTATTTCCCTTATGACCCTGGTCACTTTTCCCCATTATTTATGCTCGTGTCTGACCTCCCCTCCCAGAGCTGTGTTCTATGCCTGATTGATCTTTGCAAGTCTGCAGTTCCCAGGGCTCAGCAAGTATCAAGTGTTTGATGAGTGAGTGAACAAATGAATGAAGCAGAACTCAAGTATAAAAGGAGTTATGACTAGTGGGTCGATGATAGTCCTTCAATAAATAGTGAGTGAACAATGAGTGAATCAAGAACATAATGACTATTTGGCTTTAATGTTTCACACATATGCAAATCAGGAGAAGGTTTTCCCACTTTCCTAACTTGGACCATCATTCATTCATTGATTCGTTCATTCCCTCTTGTAACAACTACCTGTTTGTTTACTACCTGGTGGTGCCTGTACGAGGCACGGGCGTTACGTAGATGAATGAGACCCAGTCACTGTCCACGAAGATGAGTCACACTTGTATGCACAGAACAGGCGGCGGCTTAGGGAAGAAGGGGAATGAGAAGGCGGGCAGGAGGAGGTGGGAGAAGTTATCCTGGAAAGGTGACAGTAGAGCCGAGACCTGAGGGAGGAAGAGGAGGTTGCTAGGTAACGGGGGAGGAAGGTTGGTGGGAGGGATGGGGCCTTCCAGGCGGAGGAAGTGAAGCAGTGTGGCCAGCCTCAAGGAGCTGGGAATGGCTCCCGCGGCTTGCTGGGTGGCGGCGCCATGGTGGGAGCTGAAGCTGGTGGGGGAGGCTGGGACAGCGGGAGGAGGGCCTCGGGGGCTGCGATGCTGCATTTGGGCAGCTCCTGGCAGCTCTGTGGCAAATGGTGGAATGGAATAGGCTGGGCCCAGAACCCAGTGACGAGGCTGTCCCCAGAGTGTGGCTGGGGTGAGGGGGCCTGAACCCAGGCGCTGGCAGTGGAGATGGAGAAATAGGGACAAATTCGGGGGACATTCAGGTGGTCACACCAACTGATCTTGCTCTCTTCAGTAAATATGGAAATTGAGGGTTCTTCACTTTCCTCATTTTTTGCTGGCTAACATACAATATGTAAAACATAGAGAAAAGTTGGAGGAACAGTACACCAAGCGCCTGCATACCGACCACCCAGACTCAGCGACATTTTGCCATATGTGCTTCCTCTCTTTTTTACTTTCTTCCCATCCTTTTGCCCCCGTTTTTGCTGAATGACTCAAAAGTACGTCGTAAACACCGTGATATTTCATTCTTAGATACTTGGGCACACGTCTTCTAAAGAGAAGGGTACACTCCACCATGAAATAGCAATGGTAGCGTACCTCAGAGCTGTAGCATTAATTCTCTGGGAATTAAAGTTTAGGACAGGAACTGGGGGGGGGGGAGCAGAGCGGATCTAGGAGCAGCTGAGGCCTGAAAGGCGCAGGAAATCAATGGAGGGATTTCTGGGCAGGAGTGAGGACCGTTTGCTCTGCTGAGAATGCTGGGTGTGCAGGAGGCTCCCTTCCTAGCCCTCAGGAAGACAAGATGGAAACAAATACAAGAAGTGTCCTCTCTGGAGTGATGTGGCAAGAGATAGGAAGTCATGGGGGCATGCTGCGTGTGCATGTGGGGACCCCAAGATAGGCAATAGTGGGAAGAAAGTGAAGATGACATCAGTCCTCAATCTGGAATGCTTCTCGAAGCCACAGCAACCTCAAAGGAGCTAACGCTAAGTACTCAGAGGAAAGCTGGGGAGAGAGGGAGATGGGGTGAGAGACACCTTCCCTGCCTCGTTCGGTCCCCCAAGGCAGCCTGCACCACAGCCCAGGTGTGTAGCAGCACGTGCACAGCTGCCCCACTCCTGTGCTCGCACCCTCTTCCTCTTCCCCTCCCTCCTGCTCACCCCCTCCCTCCATCTCTCTTCTCCTCCCTTCTTTCTCCCTTTCTCCTCTTTCTCTCTTACTCTCATTCTCTCTCTTTCTCTCCCTCTCTCCCTCTACCCCCTCTCTCCCTCTCTCCTCCACTTTCTCCCTCACTTCTCCACCCCTACACATACCCCTCTCTTGAATAACCAGCAGCAAAGTTAAGGGAACTCATAACTACAATTAGACAAACACAGAAAGCCCCTTTTGTGTTTGAGTCCTTATTTAGTTGTTATCTCTTTCACTAGGAATGTCTGTATAGAATTTTTCTTATCAAAAATAGATACTCATTTTTAAACTTCAAAGTGCAAGCAATAAAAAAATTTATAAAGTAGAAATCAAACGTTCCCACAGTCTTACTCTGTAATCTTTTATTTATTTTTTATTATTTTTTATTTTTTTTGAGACAGAGTCTCACTCTGTCACCCTGGCTAGAGTGCCGTGCATTAGCCTAACACACAGCAACCTCAAACTCCTGGGCTCAGCCTCCCAAGTAGCTGAGACTACAGGTGTGCACCACCACACCTGGCTAATTTTTTTTCTATTTTTGGTAGAGACAGGGGTCTTACTCTTGCTCAGGCTGGTCCTGAACTCCTGAGCTCAAGGGATCCTCCCGCCTCAGCCTCCCAGGATGCTAGGATTACAGGTGTGAGCCACCATGCCTGGCTCTTTCTCCGTAATCTTATTTCTCCTCACACCCCGTGTAGGATAACCATGATATCTGTTTGTTCTACTTATCCTTTTAAAGATTTCGTCTGCCAATATTTATATATAAAGCAAATGCAATAAACACAGTTTCTCGAATAAGATCATCTCGGTGCATGGCCCAGTGACTTGCCTTTTGTTTTGCCACTTAGTCATATATCATCATCTTATCATGTCAATATATAGATCCGCCTCATCCTGTGTGATGGCTACAGAGAACCTGTTGTGTGCACAACCATAATTTAACTACTCCCCTATTGATAAAGTGAATATTTGCAGCTTCTCACTCCAATGAACATCCTTATCCATGAATCTTCGAGCAGTTTTCCATTTATTTCCTTAGGATATATTCTCAGAAGGCAAATTTTGATACGTGACCTCAAATTTCCCTCTAGATATTATAGCAATTTGCAGATGCACCGGAAGTCTATGGGAGGCCTGTTTTCCCTACGTCACTAGATGTCAATCCCTTTCGTCTTCACCAAGTTAGTGGGCAGAATGATATTTAATTATCTTTGCTGCTTCCAGTTCTTTGTATATTTTCTTGAAGGAATTTGTCTTTTTCGTATAGAATGTTCAATTAGGCTGATTTCTAAATAGTCCATAATTTGTTCAGATTTCTTTTAAAAGTTACCAAGTGCTAATATATTTTGTAAGATCTTTTCTATTATTTTTACTTTTACTGCACTGTGCCTTTTTATTTTTTGAAATGTTTTGTTTTATATATGTTCCATGGATATTTAAGAATATGAAAAGATTACAAAGATCTATATTTCTTTTTACATAAACTGTATTATGCTTTCTTTCAAACAAACCATATTATGCCTCCGTATTGCTTTCTTTTATTTTTAACTCTTCCTGTTGTTAGCTGATCCAATTTAATTGGCTCTGTTTTTCTTCTAGTGATTTGAAAATTCTATATCTTGTTTTTATTCTGCCAGCAATCTTGTGTTTTCATTAATTCAGTCTTCAACAGTAATTATCCTCTTATTTACTACCCCTTTATTTTGGAAATCTTGTTATTGTTTCTGTTTTTATTTCAAGGAAACTACATTTTTTGTTTCCAGACTGCTCTTGACAGCCTACTTTTGTTTTTATCAATATACTATCATCTTGCATCTCTCTGAGAATACTGTTTATGTTTTGTTTTACAATGTTGTCTGTTTCTCCCTGCATTGACTGCATTTTGCAGTCAATCGGTTTGATTACTCAGATGGATTCTTTATGTCCCATGAGTTTGACTGTTCATTCAGTATCGAGGCAGAGCTAAGAGCTGGCCTCTGGCACCAGACTATCTGCCACTCTTATTAGCAACGTTGCTTCGGGAGCTCTTCAAGCCCCCTGTGCCTCAGTTCTCCTATCTGTAAGATGGTGAGTAATAATAATAACTACTGAAAGTTTGCAATGAGGACTGAGTTGAGTGAGCACATACAAAACACATAGAATATGGTTGGCACGTAATTCCCATGTGAGGACAAGCAGGAGCTGGCTGGAAAGTTGTCCATTTTACCCCAGCAGGGCATCCCTAAGCACAGCAGGCTGTGAGTTGCCCCTTACGGGTCTCAGGTGGTGGGTGGAAGCAGGCGTCCAGGTGGGAGGGCTAAGCAGCAGGTCACCCCATGAGGCTGTTTCCAGGGGCCCAGGCAGGGGAAGGTTTTGAGGTGCCTCTCCCCACCCTGTCGCAGCCCTGACCAAGCATGGGGGGGTAACCAGAGGGATCTGTGGCCTGGCTCACCCCAGCAAGCTGGACAGGGATGGTTCCTCCCCAGGAGTCCCCAAGACGGGCAGTGGGGGACTGCAGGAACCTGTAGGCTCACCCTGGGTGTGGTTACACTGGCAAGTGGGCCCTTCCCGAATGTGTTTGACAAGAGTGGGCTGGCAGGAGGACCCTTCTATTGAACCCAAGTGGCATCTGCACCATTTGGCAAGTGTCAAGAATGGGGCAGGTGGCCGAGAGACTCCATCCGGGCCTGGCAGCTGCCAGCAGGAGAGCAGGCTGGTGAGTCGCTCCCTCCCGGGCACTCTTGCCCACAGTCATCGCTACTTAGAATGTGGAAGTTCCATCCCATGTGGGAGGGACTTCTCCTCAGTTTCCAGTGTTGAGTCTGAGTTTTCCTTTTTATAATCAGTGGGCCAGCTTGGATGAAAATTGGAGAAGAAAGGGATGCAAAGCCTTTTGTTCTTGATTCTGCCCCTCTGCCTAATATTTATCAAATATCCACAGCATAGTAGGTCTGGACCAGTTCCTGTTGTCCCCACTTGATAGATGAGATCACCAAAGCCCAGAAGGGATAAATTACCTGCTTTAGGTCTCCCCGTTACCCAGTGGCGTGTGTTTTCAATGTGCTCTGTCTAGCTCCAGACGTCACTCTTTCCAGCCTGCCATTCGGGCCTTGGTCTAGTTCCGTGTAACAAAACATGCACTGAATCCCTGCCCTGTGCCAGAGACCATGTACCCCTGTGCAGTGGAAAACCCAAAGAACTGACTAAGGCCAGGCCTTGTCTTCCAGGGGTTCACATTCTAGTGGGGAAATAGTCAAGCAAACAGGTGCCTCCAAGATAAAGTAGATGCTATAAATGCAAGCCAAGCAATGGACTCAGTGATGGAGGAGAGAGAGGAGTTCTGCCTGGGGGTGCAGAGGCGATCTTTCCAGTTGGGGGGAGGGCAGGGGAGTAGAGGCAGGAATGCAGGGCAAATATGGGGTCTGTCTAGGAAAGGGTACCCACTAGATGTGGCTGGAGCTGCGTGTGGGGGAGATAAGGTTGTGTTGGTAACGAGGGGTCCCTGCAGGACCCTGAAGGCCAAGCCGAGAACTCTGAATGGATTTCTCAGTATAACAAGGAGCCATTGGAACATTTTGAAGACTATAACAATGTTCAGATCAATTCAAAAACTTGGAGAATTTACTCAGTGCCAGGCATGCTGCCAGACACTGAGGGTATAAATATAAATAAGAAACAGTCTTTTCTCATGAGGGTCTCAGTATTATAGACAGAAATTATATCAGTTAGGAATGGCAATAAAAAATTGACTAAAGCTGGCTTCAACAGATGGGGATTCATTTTTCTCCCGGAACAAGAATCTGAAGGCCCCATCCAGACCTGCTGCAACTGCTCAGGAGGCTGTAACACTTCTTCTTGTTCTGCCATCCCGAGGCTCTCCTCCTCATGGTCACCTAGTCAGCTGCTGCAGCTCCAGGCATCATGTCTGTGTTCCAGTCTAAAAGAAGAGGGAAGAGGAAAGGGCATCCTCTCCTAGTGAGGGTTTGTGTATTCATTTGGGAAGAACCACCATCCTTAGAGATATCTTCCTACATCTCATTAGTCAGAACTTGCCACGCCTGGTGGAGGGAAAATGGGAAATCAATTTTGCTTTGCTTTTAGAGTCTCAATAGCAGAGACAAATGAGAGGTTTGGAAATGGAGTACAGATCATCCAACCTACGACGGTGTCTGCTACCGATTCTAACATAATGTGATAAATGCTATAGTAGAAGCATGCACGAAACACAATAGAAAAGCGTCTGCGAAAGGAGATCATAATTCTAGTTGGCAGTTGGGGGCGGGGAACTACAGACAGGAAGCATTATTCCAGCTGCACTTTGAGGAGCAGTAGGAGTTCCCCATGCAGAGTGGGACTAAGGACTTCCCAGGCAGGTAAAAGAGAGGAAGGTGTGAATGAATGTGCTTGCTGCTTCTGGAAGAGCTCATTGTCTGCAGTGGCAAAAAGATGCATGGCAGCGGTGCAGGGGATAAACTAGCCGGGAACCCAGGGAGGAGCCTAGCCATAACTAAGGCGTCCTGGTTACATGCAGAAGAACTGAGTTGGTTGGGATTGAGGCTTTCAATGGCTGGCTGCGTGGAAGGGGAGGAGGGAGGGAGAGGAGATTGTCCTTTGCAGGTGTGCTTTCCCTGCAGAGATCTGGGGCCCATGAGGCTAGAGAACTTCTTGCTCCTGGACATTCTGATCTCTGTGCCTACCACCCATAAAGCTCATATTTAGCTAATAGTCCTTGTTTTTAAACTGCAGGGATGCTTCTTAATGATTAATGCATAGAATAACTGAAAACTCCATTCTTGGATGTTGGTCACCATGCAGGGGGAGTTGGGGGGAGGCAAGGGGGATAGTTTTGATTAACTAGGACCCCTGCCCAGTGAAGCTTGTCTTCCTGGGAGGATGCTGGGCTGGACAAACATCTGGCTGTGCCTGAAACCCGGATTCCCCTGCTGCAGTTTCAGATCAATAACAGGGCAGCAATTCCCCACTGTGGTCAGTGTTGCCTCCCTCTAACCAGCAAATGGGCAGCCAGCCCAGAGGAGGCAGAAGGTACCGGAAGTGAAGCTTGTGTTCACAGCTCTTGCCAGGAATCGTCGCCGGCAGGTTCAGCAGCTTCCAGAAGGTTTATTTTGTGGCTGCAATAGTGAGTTAAACCTTAAACAGAAAAGGTCTGTGAACTGGCACTGCAAGAGCCAACCTCCTGAAGGACCTGAACAGAGAAGTATGTGCACAGTAGGGTATTCCTTTGTCAGATTTAAGGTTCCAGCAAACTGGGGACTAGCCAAAAGGAACGCAGATGTTTTTTGGAGGGGAAGATGTGTATAGCCTGGTAGGTATAAATGTAGTGTTAAGAAATGGTGGTGTTCTCTGGCAATTTACTCTTTCATGGAACACCTCTAGAAAAAGGAATACAAACTACTTGAAATTATCCATGTACAATAATCCGGGCAAGCTGCACTGGGGAGTTGAATTGGCCAGAATGCATCAACTTGAGTGCCAGTTTACAATCCCAGAAATGAATTCCAACATTAGGAGGAGAATAAACCGTTCAACAAAGAAATGCACATACCTTGTTGGTTCACCACACTGCACCAGTATAGATCTCTCCTTTTCCCTTTGGAAACAGTAAAAAATTAGCAAAAAATAAATTAAATAAATATGTATCATGCCACTTAAAACATAGCATTTTTCAAAAAGAGAACCATTTTCCTAAAAAATAGAAAAACATTATTTTCTGAAAAAGCTATGCTTTAATAGACCAAAGAAAATGTAAATGAGTATAAATATAATATTCTCATTTAAACATAAGAATTATGGATAAGTAGAATATGGATGATGAAATGGGGAGGGGAGTCCCTGAGATGGACAGTGATGGAGGGAAGTAAGGAGTGCAAAGAAATTAAACCTATAATAACAGTTAAAATCCACAATAACAGGATTTATCTTGTAAGGAATAAAAGCATTAAAATGGTAGATAAGCTCAAGAATATCTCTAAGACTACAGAGAAAAAGTATGAAGGTGCAGAAATAATGAAAGAAAAGTAGACAAACATGGAAGACAGAGTGCCAATTAGGCAGCAGAATTGCATAAGAGCAATGAGCAAATGGAGCAGAAGGAATAATAAAGTACACAAGGTTAGTGAACTCCTCTGAGAAAGGGGTGGGGGGTGGAGTGACCATCACTAAAATATCCTCAGTGAAGTGAAAGGATTCATTGAGTTTCCTGGCAAACAATGAATTAGATAGAACTTCATGAAAAGTGAAACCACTCCAAAGGGCTTCTTATTCCACAATATGTGAGGTAGAAGGGAATGGGGGGAACAGACCAAGGTTACCGAAGCTCAGATGGACCAGAGACTCTGAGGGTCCACAGATACATGGCCCAGAGCAGAGAAGTGCTATCATTCAAAGTGCTATAGAATGAAGCCTCTAAATGACCTATATAGGGGCTTCGTTGAACAATCAGCAAAGAACCAAGGTCAAGTGGGTGAGCAGAGTTTAAAACTCAGATGGTGAGCAAAGGGTCTGCAAAAGGAGAAGGCAGATTGATGTATCCGGCATCCCAGAGAGAGGCCCCGAGGTGATGGCACATGGGGAAAAGGAAGCCTAGATCTACTGTGGCATGTGGAACGACTGCTGACAGACCTGTGGGCAGGGAGAGGGAGCTGTCAGGAGCCGTGAACTGGTACCTGCATGTTAAACATCATATTGCAAGGCAGAGATGCCTGAGTTGGTTAAAAGAGAAAAGAATGCTGCTACACAGAAGAACAACAAAATACTAAAATAAAAGGTTGGGACAAAATAATAGCACAGGAACACACATAAACAAAATATTGTTTTTCTTTTTTTAAAAAAAGTTACAATTTAGGATTAAAAAAATTAAAGGGGACAGAGAGAATTCTTTCCTATGATAAAATGCATTGTCCACAGTAATGCTAACAGTCATGAATCTTTATGCACTAAGTAACCTAATTAGAAAACATAAAACAAAATCTATTAGAAATACAAGAAATTTAAAAATCGTTGTGAGAGACTTTAACACAGTTCTCTTAGCCAAGTAAAAAAAAAATTAAAAATAGAACAAAAATGGAATTTGTTTTAGGTATTTTACCATTTGTTGGTTTTTTTTCATGCTGCGTATTGGGTCCAGTGCTAAGTGCCTTGTACGTGATTTCGTTTACGATAATCCTCTTAGCGACACTGCTTGGCGGATTGACGGTACTGCCATTGTACAGAGGGGTAAACAGGCTCTGCAAGGTCACCACATTAGCTATCACAGAATTAGCATCTGAACCCAGGTCTTTTACTCCACAGTCAGTGTTTTTTATTTAAAGAAAACATTTCTTCCAAAGACAGAGACTGCCCCTCACAGAGTCCCTCGCACAGACGCAGGCTCCGTCTAAGGACAGGCAGACGCAGAGCGCCCAGGTACAGGGTGTTGGTGAAGAGAAGGCACCTGCTCCAAGGTCACCCAGCACACGAGCAGGAAGCACAGGGCAACAGCCTAAGTCCAGGGCACCAGTCACCCCCCTAGAACGTCACGCGGCTTTATCAGTGACCTGAAGCCCAGTTTCATTCTTTCACTCTTGAAAATGACCGAAGAATCTTTTCTTTCCCTCTCTTTTGAATACCATCTGGTCCCAGGAGAGAAGAGCCTTTGATTTCGCTCTAGTCACCAGTGCTGGCTTTGGGCTTTGGGCTGTCTTCTTGGGTTTTGCTCCTTAGATAGCATGATGCTTTAATTATTATTGTCTGCTATTATGATCATGGCTTAATTGCTGGTTTGCAGCTCGGGTAGCTTAGAGGGGGGAATTTGATAAAACAAGTATTATTTTCCTATTGTCCTCTTCAATGTCACCGAGGATAATTTAAGCTGCATTCTCATTTGGGGACAGGAGTGATTTCTGACCCACTCTCCCCACAGCAGCTGTTCATTCATTTGCCACTTTCCCCTGATGTAAAGATCCGCCGGCAGGACTTGCATCCGTGCAGGGTCCACGGTGCCCCTGCGCTGGGGACAGTTGATGGGGAGCATCCAATGCCCTTTTGTATTCTGGGGCCCAGTCAGCAGGCAAGTGAAACCGACACATCGAGATGCCGTGGATTGTTTTCCTTCTCTCATTCTTGCGTGTCTTTCCATATGCAATGGGTGCAGAGGAACTGCCTATAAGCAGGGAGGTGGGAATTGTCCAAAAAATGCCTGATGTGTCCAAGTTCCCTTCAGACTGAGAGAACTGTGGACACTAATCCCAGAAGTGAGTTTTGCCCGTGGATGGCACTCAGGAGGGCTAGGGCCCTGCCATGAGAACTGATGCCCTCCTAGCGTCTTGGATGTAGGCTCTGGTAGGAAATCTCCTATTGCTGAAGCTGAGTGTCGTGAACCTTCCACCAGCCTTTCCAGCAAAGCGTGGTGGAGTCTCGGTGGTGGGCTGGTGGGAAGAGGTGAGGGGACAAGGGCCAGGTGGGAGCTCCCTTACCTGGGAACCACCTCTTAGATGGTTGTAGGAGGTGGGAATGGTCTAGAAACACTGTGAGGAAAAGGTGTGTGGAGATCCAGCTTGAACAGGGACATCCCCACCGCCCAGGATGTCCCTGCAGTTGCAGCAGGCTGCAGCCAGCTATGAAGTCAGGGCCCAGCCGCAGCAGAGCCATCAGATCTCAGGGCAGCCCTAAGAGGATGGGAGAGAGAACCAGGGACACAGTGGGGCCCAGGGACCTGAGCCGGCCTACTCCCTGGGGTTGGACGCAGGTTATACTATGTGCCAGGATGCAACCCAGGCAAACCAGAAACCAGACCTAGGACACTGAGACCAAGGGAAGACCCCTCCTTTATCAGGCTCCTCCCTCGTTGCCCTCAGCCCTGCCCCAGCACCATGGAAACTGGCCTCACTGGGACCACAGGGACCACATCCTCCTTGCTTCTCTGCAGCTCAGACGTTATTGCCACTCCCTAGGCCATGGCTCCAGGTCTCACCCAGCTCCACCCCATGCTTAGCCTCCTGTAGAGCTGTTGTTTCCTGGGTGGCCGGTCTCTCTGTCCCACCCATGTCCTTGCACATCCTCTTTTCCTGCATTCCCTTTTCTTCTCACACTGCACCTCTTGCATCCGTGCTCGTCCTGTTCATCTTTCGGGGCTCAGCTTAGTCGTGACCTCCTCCAAGAGGCCCGGTCTCATCCCCTTGGCCCATGTGAGGGGCCTTCTCTGTCCTTTACATATGGTGTGTGGTACACATGACACCATATTTATGGGCAGAAGGATGCCACAGTCCTATCTGCATCACTAGTGCCTGGTATATTCTCCGCATCGAGTGCCTACCGTTTGTTGATTGAATGTGTGACTGTCAGCACCAGTACAGGCTCAGAGAACCTACCAGGCTGCATTTAGAGAGTGTGAGACCATGACTGTAGTATCCCTAATTCCTCCTGGGTTTAGACTCAGCAGCTGGCTGTGGCCCACGGTCTGTGTGGCTAGATCCTATATCTTTGGTAGTGACAGAGCAAGGTACAGTTGTAATATCCAAGGGCTGGATGTGGGCAGTAAAGAGAGATATCAGAACTTCCAGAGAAGTAGCCAGTGTCCCCCTTAGTACATAGGATTAATTTCAGTTGCCTCTCCAGAGTGGCGCAAGCTTGGCAAGCACAATGGGTGAGTCTGGCTGAACTATGGGGGGTCCCTGAAAGCTGGTGAGCCACTCATCCCTTCATCAGTTCAATCAAACGACAAGTGGTTAGTGCAGGTCAGGCCTGGTGCCGGTTCCAGAGATGGAGAGGTCAATGAGACGTGGCACAGCAGGGAGGGGACTCAGCAAGGCAGGTGGGCCAGGGGGTGACGCTGATCCAGCAGGAGCAGAGGGGAGCGTCCGTCTCACCAGACTGGGGTGTGGGGAGGACATGGAGAGGCCTATGGAACAGCTCCTCCCCAGATGTGGGAGTCCTCTAGGAGTCAGGTGCTATATTGGTCTACTAGGGCTGCCTAACAAACCGAATGGCTTAAAACAATAGAAATTTGTTTTTTCACAGTTCTAGAGGCTAGATATCCCAAATGCAGTGTCAGTAGAGCCACGATCACTCTGAAGACTCTAGGGAAGAACCTGTTTCGTGTCTGTCTCCTGGCTTCCGAGGTGGCTGGCAATCCTTGGCACTCCTCGGGCTGTAGATGTGTCACTCCGTTCTCTGCCCCGCCTTCACAGGGCCTTCATCCCTGTGTCTCCTCTACGTCTCCACATCCAAATCTCCCTCTCTTTCCTTTTATAAGATATCAGTCATTGGGTTTAGGGCCCGCCGTGATCCAGTATGACCTTATCGTCATACTTGATTACACCTGGTCCTTTCTCCAAACAAGGCCACATTCGCAGGTACCAGGGGTTAGGACTAGAGCATATCATTTGGGGAGCACAATTCAACCCAAGACAGGTGGTATGGGGGGGGGCATGGGCAGGGTCCCTTCCAGGCAGAGGGGAGGCCCCAAAGCAAGAGACTAAGAAAGAAGTGGGTGGAGGGTGAGGAGAAGGGGGGAAGGAAGCCAGGGCTGTTCGTAAGAGCCGCAGTGCATCCCCCTGGGCGTCTGACTTCCTCCGTGGGGACAGAGGAGTGACTGGGTCAGAGGACTGGCTCAGGAAGACGCCACTGGCCCTGCTGGGAGAGGTGGATGAGGAGGGTGGGAAGGAGGCTGGACGCAGGAGACCCAGTTACTCTTTTCATGCCCCTGTGCACGCCGTTCTGTTACTGGACACCCCCTTCTTCTCCCTTAATGTCCTCATGCTTTGCTTTGCTGTCTTCAAAACTACTGCAAAGACACCTCCTCCCTGAAGCTCTCCCTGCCTCTCTGCATAAAAAGAAGCCAGTGTAAAGGAAAGGCTTTGGGTACCAGACAGACATGGTTCGAGTACTGGCTCGGACCCTTACTAGCTGTTTAACCCCCTCGAATCGCCTCTGTTAACCCCTTGGAACGTCAGCAACCCCGTAGCAAAACGGTGAAAACAGGCCCTGAACTCCAGGGCTTTAGGAAGCTATTAGGCACTATACATAAAGCAGTTGACACATAGGAGATTTCCTACAAATGTTCAGCTTTCTTTTTGCTCCAGGTATTTCCATCGCACTTTTGTGATCGCACTCTTTAGCACCTAGCGCACATATTATCATGTCTCGTGCGTCTCCTTCAATAAGCAGCAGCACCCTTCAGGGCAGACTCAGAGCCTCACACGTTTCGGCCACTCCCGGTGCAGAGCCTGACACGCAGCACGCCTCCTCCGTCCTCCCGGCGCCGGCCTGCTCCGCGTCTGCGGCCCGAAGACACAAACACGCTGGCAAGCAAGGCTTCCACGGGAGGGAAGACCTTTCCACCTCTTCCTTCACTCCGGCACCTCCCCACTGGGAACACAGTGGGGACAGGGCTGCAAACTGTTTTCAGTATATCAAAATCCAAAAAGAAAAAAAAAAACCCACAATATTCACCAGCAGGGGAGCTGCTCAGACAAACCCAAATGTCTGCTTTGGCCTGGAATTATCTCTATCAACCAGAACCTCTAGTTAGCATGTATCGACTTTGATTTCTGAAAGATGAGAAAAGTATTCTGTAAGAGTCTTAATAAATGTGGTCGGTTTGGCAAAACTCAGTCTTCACGGGCTGCCATCAAGGGTTTATAGTAAAAGGGGTTGCCAGCCCCCTGGAGCAGCCCCCTCGCTGATGTCCTGTATCCGCTCTTACCCCTGCCACTCTGTTCTCGCCTGGGCAGCAGGGGCGATCTTAAAATGAAAATTGGACCCTGTCAGATCTCCACTTAAACTCCTTCAATGACCTCCCTTGGCTCATAGGGCCAAATCCAGACTTCCTCCCACAGCCGTGGCTCTGCCGGCCTCCCGTGGCCCAGCTTCCGCCTCTGTGGCTCTCCTGCTGTTCGCGTGTCCTGGGCCGGCTCCCTCTGGGGCCTGTGCACATGCTGCCCTTTATGCACGGAAAGCTCCCCTCGACCTCCCACCGCACCTGCTCTCCATGTGGCCGCCCCTCTTTGAGCCCATCGTCTTGCTTAAATGCCACCTCCTCAGACAGGTCTTCCACGGCCACTCCGGCTAAACGGCTGCTCTGCCTCAGCCCTTGGCCGTTTCCTGCCCTGCTTTTGCCGCAGCTGGTAAGCTTGCAGCGGGTTTGTGTCTATAGCGGAATCACCTATCGCCCGAAGCTCCCGGAAGATGGCACCCTGTCTGTCATTGTCACTGGTACGTCCCAACACCCAGCACAGAGGAGGGGTTTAAATAAATGGATACTGTAAAAGGTTTGGAACTTGAGCCTCCTTCCTCTTGGCTGCCACGTTGCGTTATTTCTGCACGCAGAGGACCGGCTCGCCGTCCCCTCCCCTGCGCTGCTCTGCACGTCAACGCCAGGCCTCTGACTCTGACTGTCAGATCAGCTAAGCTGAACGCAATGACCTGGTATTTTTAATTCATGGTCTTGAGTACCAGGCCTTGAGCCTTTGTGTGATGCACATGTAAACTGCTGCTTCTTGAGAGAGCCTCTCCTGCCAGGCCTGGCGCAGCCGCGGCCCCGTCCTCCCGGAGCTGTGGGCGGCGGCGTCGGGGAAAGGGTATCAAGAAGCGCTAAGGCCTGACCCAGGTTATTATAGTGTAATGGTCATTCTGGCTCCGTCTCTAACCAGCCCTTGACCTTGGACAAGTTTCTGACCCTCTAGGAGCCTAGGTGTTCTCATTTTTAAAGATGGGACTCATGTTACTTACAAAATAAAGATGTTTGTGTAGACTCAATGGGATAATGTGAAAGTGTCGTATACACAGTGGTTGTTACAGAAACATGTTTTCCTTCATTTCTGCTTGGTCTCCACATTCTCCGGTTTCTCAACTTCCCGTCAGACTGGGACTTCAGTCACTCATTCATTGATTCCCTCACTCACTCATTCGATCGTTTACCTCAAGGACTTCGGACGGTCTCTAACTAGAAGAGGACAAAGCCCTGGCTCCCGTAGCTAATTCCCAGGCCCTCGTTCTCTTCTCTCCCTCAGTTCAGCTCTGTTCTCTGACATCCTCACCCCACCTGAACTCACGGATGCAGCTGCCTTTTTCCCAGGCACCTTCACCTCCCCTCTGTCCTGGGTCTTATATTATTAAATCCAAAGCAAACACACTCCTATTCATGCTAACCAAACTTCAGGTCTCATTTCCTGCCTCCTTCCTTCCCTGATGAGTGTGGGCCTTGCCAGCCTCCCTTTTCTGAGAGCACATTCAGCATGGCTCGCGCTTGGTCCACTCTCACGGTGGCTGCTGATTTCACGGCACACCGAGCAACACCCAAAGCAGAGAAGGAGGGGGCAGCTTGGCACGGCAGTGAGTGTGCGTGTTTGCTCTCCTGCCCGGGGAGCTGCTCCTCCTGCTTTTCCATCAAGTGGGGGGCCCAAGCCTCACACCGCTCTTGGTGTTGAGGACTCCCCACCTCTATCTACGAAAGGCTCTACCCTGGGAATCCGGGACATTGGCTTGGATCCTGCTAGTAATAATTGGTGATTGAAAATGAGGAACACACACACACATATATATGTTCAACAAAGAATAACTAGAAAATATAACTAAGAATTAATCTTGCTCACAAAACCCATAAACTTGTAGACTTCCAAAGAATGAATGGTATCTACAGTGTTCCTGGAGGGGAGAATTAGTAACATAAAGACATCAATTCCCCCCAAATTAATCAATAAATGTGTGCAATTCCAATTAAAATCTCAATCAGATTTTTTTGGAGAGGGAACTTGGTAACTGCGAAGTTCATCTTTAAGAGTAAATTTGGTAAATTAGCTAAGAAATTTTGGGGAAAAAACATGAAAGGGTACTTGTCCTGTAAGAATATTAAAATTTGAGACTATGACCTCAGTAAGCTGAGTCACTATGTTCCTGGTACCGCAAGTAGAGTCCAGGGGTAAATGAGGGAGCACTGGACCCGAGAAGAGTCTAGAAACAGACCCACGGCCAAGAGGACATTTGACCCAGTGGGTAGAACCTGGATTATTTAGTTACAAGAGTGCCATCGTTTCAAAGGTATTCACACGCACCACCCGCGGTGTCGGGCTCCTCCGGGGCACTGAAGCTACAACAGGGTTTCATGAATGGTCCCACATTCATGAAAATTATGTTCTAGTTGGGGAGAGGGAGAGTAAACAAATAGGTAAGCTAAGTATAGACTGGTAAATGTCAAGGAGGCACTAAACAGATGTTTTGATAGACAAAATATAGAAGAGGCTATGTTAGATCAGTGTGGGACCATTGAGTGTCCATTTGGACAAATAATGAACTTAGCCACCTCAAGAAATGAAACAACACAAGTTCTGGGAAAATATTAAAGTTTTGTTTTTTAATCATTTTGGGGATGAAGGTTTGCCCAAGCATAATGTGACATCCAGTATCCTTAAAGGAAAAAATTAACATGTATGATTACACAAAATGAATGATTTTTTATGCCAAAATAGACACCATAGCAAAGCTTAAAGGCAAAAATGTCACCAGACACTAGGAGAAAATATTAGCAACAAATGTGTCATATAAAAGAGAAATCAAAATATATAAAGATAAACAAAAATAATGATGCATAATTAAATAGAATTTTAAAAGACCAATGACCAAATTAACATGGATGAAGAGTGTACAGAGATACAAACACCCAATGAATTTGTGTGAAGATACCCAACTTTACTAAATTATCTAAACTCAAAAAACATCAATAATATTCCATTTAGGTGTAGCATATGTGGGAGTATTTTAATATAGAATATATTTATAACATAATATCTGACATTGGTGAGGTGAAGTTTAGAGAGAATAGTAATATTAATATTGTTTAGTGGGAACATAAATTGATACAATCATTTGAGAGCATAGTTTTCAGCATTTATTTAATAATTTTTAAACAGATACCCTTTTCCCACCAAAAATATTATTCCTATGAGTCAATTCAAACATTAACAGAAATGTGCAAAGCTACATAAAGATGGAAA
The DNA here is from genome assembly GCF_040939455.1 of Microcebus murinus. Taxonomy (NCBI): domain Eukaryota; kingdom Metazoa; phylum Chordata; class Mammalia; order Primates; family Cheirogaleidae; genus Microcebus; species Microcebus murinus. The sequence continues at coordinate 23,789,706 of NC_134105.1, read as the reverse complement.
TGTTCCTTGCAGTTTTATGTGAAATAGTGAAATATAACAATGTCCATTTCTGCAGAAAAAAAAGGAGATATATATGTCCACAATATAGTATTAAGTGAAGAAAGAAAGTTACATAAAACTGTAAAATACAGTCTCATTTTGAGGGAACACTATATATGTGTGAATATATATATATATGGTTTTGTGAAAGAGAGACTTTTTAAAATTCAGTACATCTGTACATTGTTCGCCTTTTCCTGCCTTGAGCATGTCTTATTTTTAAAATTCAAGAAGCTATTTTTAAAAAGAGATGGTGATAGATGGATTGGATCCTAGAACAGAAAAAAGACATCAGTGGAGAAACTGGTGAAACCCAAATACAGTCTGGAGTTTGGTTCCTAGTAGTACAGGGACGTCGGCTTCTCAGCGGTGACGAATGTACCATGGAAATATAAGATGTTAGCAGTGGAAGAAATGGTGCAGGGTCTGTGGGAATGCGCGTATTATCTTTGCAACTTTTCTGTAAATCAAAATTATTCCACATTAAAAAAACCGATTAACAGAGTCACGCAGGCTGTTAGCCAAGGCACCTTTGCCCGCCAGAACCTTTGGTCCCAGAAGAATCCAGGTTACTGCTGAGCGGTCTGGCTCTGAGAGCTGTCTGTGGCCTGCGGGGCCCCAGTGTGGAGACCCTGCCTGCCTGGCCCCTGGGGTGGGCAGGGATTATCTAAGGGTGTCTCTCTATGGGAGACCGAGGTACAGCCTCACCCCGGCCTTCACTGCGGCCAGGCCAGCTTCTCAGAGACCCCCCAGATCTCCCTGCCTTGAGCCCGGCGTGACGGCTGCCTCTTCCCCGTGCAGGCTCCACTTCCTGGTGTTCGACACGGAGGAGGTCCACGACGTGCTGCGCGTCTGGGACGGGCCGGTGGAGAGCGGGGTGCTGCTGAAGGAGCTGAGCGGCCCGGCCCTGCCGAGGGACCTGCACAGCACCTTCAACTCGGTCGTCCTGCAGTTCAGCACCGACTTCTTCACCAGCAAGCAGGGCTTCGCCATCCAGTTCTCAGGTCTGTGCACACCCCCTGCAGCCCCCCCCCACGTGTCCTGCCACACGACACCCACCTCCTTCTGCTCCCTCCTTTCCTCCATTTCTCCATCCATGTGAAGATATTTATGGAGCATCCGCTATGTGCCTGGTTCGTGGTTAGTGCCTGCTTGTTCAGATATCCGTGCTGAGCCCACTGTGGCGGGACAGGCGGGCAGGTTAACCTGCGCCTAAATGCAAACTGATAAGTGTCCAGATAAAGACATACGGGCTGTAATGGTCGCCTTGGAGCATCAAGTAAGACAGAAAGCGTTGAGGCTGGGCGAGGCTATCACTCTGGGAGGCCAAGGCAGGAGGACCATTTGAGCTCAGGAATTTGAGACCAGCCTTAGCAAGAGGGATACCCTGTCTCTAATACACAAATTAGCCAGGCACGGTGGTGTGTTCCTGTAGCCTCAGGGAGGCTGAGGCAGAAGAATTGCTTGAGCCCAGGAGTTTGAGGTTGCTGTGAGCTAGGCTGATGCCGCTGTGAGCTATGATGATGCCACTGCATTCTACCTGGAGTAACAGAGCGAGACTCAGTCTCAAAAAAAGGAAAGAAAAGAAAGTGTTTCCCAGAGGGAATAGTGATCTATGACACAGAGAGGTGCCACTGAGTTGGACTTTGGAGGGTTTGTGTACCCCTATTAAATGGAAAAGAGAGAAAAGGGCATCTTAGGTACAAAGAACACATGAACAAGCACAGAAGCAGGAATGTGGGCTCTGGAAGTGCAGGGCTGTCCCTTGTGGCTGAGACACAGGGAGCCTAGAGGGATGCGGGCCATGCCACACTGGCCAGTGTTTGGGGCACAGTTATGAAAGATCTAATATGACATGCAGCACACTTGGGTTCTTAGTTTGGTGCAGGTCTCAGTTAGGACTGGAAGCCACACCTGAGCAATCTAAATTCCAGTAATTGTGCACTGCAATTGCCAATTGTGGAGGAGCGTGACAAGGAGCTGCCCTGAATGGGCACTGCTCACGCATCCGGTTCCTGGGCTTAGATAACGTATGTGACTGGTCCTGCCTCACCCGGCCCTGCATCGTCTCATCTCCTCTGAAGTGAGTCTTCCTTTACTCCTCTCCCTGAACAGGTGCCTCTGCCTCGGTTTCTGCTTGTGTTTAGTATACAGCAGCTGTCTTCATTACCATCTCCTTACTCCACTGTGGGGGGGAGTTTCCATGGTGATTCCATAGCAAGTCTATGTGACACCTGTGCCATGGCTCTGCCCCAACACTCCCTCCCGGTTGGTGGTTGGGCCCTGTCCCTGGCACTGCTGAGGCTGTTACAGGGTTGCAGATCGCACTTCTAGCTCTTTAATGCATCTGTCTTCTCCGTGGAGATGAGCATTTAGCAGCATGGGGAGCAGATGAGGGTCTCCGGGATCGCATGTGTTTATACTTATTAGCTTGTCCATTTAACACTCGTTCAAGCTTCCAGTCTAGCATTTCCACTCTATTCCCAGGAGTTCCTTGGAATATTAATTGGTATGGTAAGAAAAGGAAGTTTGCATGATCAAGTAATATCGGGAAGGAGCTCAGCTTGAGCAGACCTAAAGAGACTGTCTGGAGTGTGGGACCCCGAGAACATTTGCTGTGCTGGTACATATAAACTCACAAGCTGTCTGGCAGGTCACAATTTCCAAACATATTTGATCACGGGTGACTTTTTTCAAGGCCATCTCAAGAGACTAGCATTTCCTGGAGCAAACTTTGGAAATTGCTGGGATAAGTGATGGAAGGGTCTCCCAGCAGTGAGGAGGGTAGAATACTGAAGAGACTACTCATCCACTCTCTGGGGAAAGGCATGTTATGAATAATTAAGGCCAGACATATATTTTCTTCCACTGAGGATATGGCTTTAAGGCAAAAAAAAAAAGCCTATAATTGTGCTGACAAATTCCCCCGCAGATTTGCATTGTCTGACCTCCGGTGCGTCCTGGGTGTAGCCACGTGGGAGAGAGTCCCTGGGTGCTCTCCTGCGCTGTGCTCAGGCTGCCTCTCATGCATTACCCAGCTCTTAGAAGTCCTCTTCATCCTTCAAGGTCCATCTCAGATGCCACTGCCTCCTGATCTCCCCATTCAGAATATATTGCTGTAGCCCATGTCACCCCAGCACTTTACTTCCATGTCTTCAGCACATTGTCACAAGGCATTCTGCCTTATCTTAATGCTGGCCACCTACTTGCCATCCCACTAAAAGCTCTTAGAGGGTTAGGGCTACGCCATGCCTCCCGGATTCCCTCGTAGTGTATGTATGCAGCAGGTGCTCACTCATTGCTTAGTGAACAAATGAGCACATGCAGCTATGAACACACGAGTGGGTGGTTTTCTCCTACACGAGGGTTTCCTTGGGCAAACTGCCCTGAGCGTTGCTTAGGCCCACACAGAGTCGTGTGGTCAAAGCTACCTGGCCAGGGCTCCAGAAAAGCCATGACAGCCTGGCCCAGTGTTCTGGGCATAACTGAGGCTTGGGAAAGGTCACCTTCCCTGTTGCTGTCATCAGTTAGCAAATACCAGGACTACTCTAGGGAAGAGAGAATGGCTCACCCCATGTTAACTTTCCAGTGTGTGTTTGACAGGGGATTGTGCAGAAATGCCAGGGACGATTAGTGCAGGCTTGGCTTTATTAAGTAAACATGACTGTGTAACATCTAACATCCTGTCTGCACCACGTGGATCCAGCCTTTCCCTGGTGTTTTGCCAAGCAGCTCAAATTCAGGAGCATTAAAGAGAGAAAGAGAGAACAAAAAAAAAAAGGTGAGCGGGAAGCATAATCCCAGCCATCTATTGAGTGGGCGCCACACTAAGCTCGCCACGACATCAGCTCTTATAATTTACACAAAAACCATAAGGTGTGGGCCCCATTATTAATCCGTGTTGCAGATGTGGGCTCTGAAGTCTCTCATACAAGGTCATGGAGTTAATAAGTCACAGTGCCTGCATCAAAACTCAAGCGTCTGGTTCCCAAACCCATGAGGGTGCTCTGTCGCCTCCCATATAAATAGTCTTCCCGAGTATGGTCAGAGCAGGGAGATATTTTTATTCTAGGGAGTCATTTGCATGTGTACAGAGTACTGTAAAGCTAGAGCTGAGAGCTGAGCCTGTTTTTAATTGGGATGGAAAAAGATTGATGCTTATTTGACTTTATAAATAAACTCAGTAAGTGTCAGATGGTGATGATTTGTTCATTCATTCATTTATTCAACAAATATTTACTGAGCACTATTGTGTGTGCTGAGTTCCATCCCAAGCCCTGGAGATACAGTTGGGAGCAATACAGCCAAAGACTCTGTTCTCATAGAGATACACAAGTGATACACAACAGAGAGGCAACAAATAAATTAGCATTATTACAGATTTTGTTGTGAAAAGAACAAAATAGGATAATAAGATAAAATTGATGGAAGGGGATTGAGGGATAAGCCCAGAGGAAGGTGATCAAAGAGTCCTGTCTGAGGAGGTGACATTGGAACTGAAAACTGAATGACAAGATGGAATTGACATAAGACGATCTGCGGGAAGCTCATTCCAGGCAGAAGGACCAGCATGTACAAAGGCCCTGTAGGGAGGAAGGGAAGGGGGAACTGAGTGTGTTGTGTTGGAAGATTTTATAAATGTGGCTGGAATATATTAATAGCAAATCATTGATGGTGTTAATGATTAAAGCAAAGGATAGGTTTTTAAATGTGATCTCAAGAGGGGGGCTTAAGATAGGGTACCATATACTAAGGTTGGCAGATATTTTCTATAAAAGAGTAGATGGTAAATATTTCAGGTTTTGTGGGCCATACAGTCTCTGTCATTACTACTCAACTCTCTCATCATAGCATGAAAGCTATGATAATATATAAACAAATAAGTGTGCCTGTGTTCCAATAAAACTTTATTAACAAAAACAAGCATAGGGCCAGACTTGGCTGTGGGCCATAGTTTGTTGAGTACTGCCAAATACTGCTGTTATTGAGTATATGATATTAAATACTATGTCCGGACTCACACACAATCCTTGATACCATAATTAGTAACATCAGTGTGTTACAGTTGCCCAAGGCTGGTGCTTCTCAAACTTTTCTACTGAAGTTCTCCTAATAGCAGAAGAGAATGGATGCATATCCCACTGAGGGTGTAGCAAGCACAAAATCTCTTTGAGGCTTCATGTTTTTGCTTATAAACTAATGTGAATTTTACATTCTACTCCCCAATAAATTCTTTTGTTTTTGTGTAAAAGTAACTTTTCCTGAAATTTTTGAGAACACGGACACTCCAAGCAAAAGAGCATTATTTATCCTGTAGCTTCCAGAACCTTCTGCCTCTGGTCTGCTGACCACAGTCTGTGAGGGATGGCATAGGTAGGCACCAGGCCCTGTTGTCAGCTCTATGCTGTGCAGGCAGTCAGAGTTGTTGCAGCTGCCTCCGAATCCTTTGTCTGGACTTACTCTTGCACCATTTCCTCCTGTGTGTTTCTTCATGCTGCGTTTTTTTTTTCATTCATTTTCTCGCTCATTCTATTTTCATTTATTCATTCCTTTTATCATGCATTCAGCATTTGCTTATAAGACCCCTGCTCTGTGTTAGACTAGGTCAGGTACTAGACAACAAACATTTCCCAAATTCCTGGGTATTTTGGATTTTTAATACACCTCAGCTACTTATGTTTGTTTTGAACTCTGCTCTGCCACTTGCTACAAATATCTGACTTTTCTTCGAACATGGTTTCAGTCTGGTGGACCTTTGGTTGTTTGCCATTTCAAGAGAGAGCATGGTCATCACCTGGCTTCAGTAACTCCCTGAGACTTCTCTACCACTGCTCAGCACTCAGGCAGGCCAACTCCCAAACTCTTTTACAAAACCTTCTGATCGAATACAGAAAGTTTAGGCTTAATTATCTTGTCTCTCCCTCGTACTGATCACAGTTAGTTCCATTATGCAAAATTGCAACGTTTTGTCTATGTAACAATGCCTGTAGTCTTAGATCAAACCGAACTCAATTCTACAATCATAACAGTGCAATTGTGCTTAACCCCTGGTATCTCATGACAGGTGGATGACAGTAATGGTGCAGGTACTGGTAGAAGGGTGGTGGTGATGGCAGTGAGCATGCCAGCGTGCGATCACAATGCTGGTGGCGGCAGTGACGATAACAGGAGTGAGAATCACGGCAGTGTTGCCCCAGCCAGCGCCAAGGGTGCGGAGGTGACGGTGGTCGGTCGAGGTAGTGGCACCGGTGATATCGGTCAGCAAGGGTGATGTGCTGGAAGCTTCTTATCCAGCCAACCCCCGGGCAACTCCACTCCCCCTTCTGTTTTCTTGCTGCAGTGTCTACAGCAACGTCCTGCAATGACCCCGGGGTCCCGCAGAATGGGAGCCGGAGCGGTGACAGTTGGGAAGCCGGCGACTCCACGGTGTTCCAGTGTGACCCTGGCTACGCCCTGCAGGGAAGTGCAGAGATCAGCTGTGTGAAGATCGAGAACAGGTTCTTCTGGCAGCCCAGCCCGCCAACGTGCATCGGTACAAAGCAGCTGCAGGGCGCACGCTGCCCTCTGGGCCCACGGTTGTGCGCTCCGGCCCCCTCCACAGAAGGGGCGGCTGCGTCTTGAGCCTGAGGCCAGGAGAATTGGACGGATGAAAGTCCCAGAAACCCGAAGTTTACCCTGCTTTGCATGCAAGTGTGCCCATACTCACTCACTCCCATTCACACGCTCATACTCCAAGCACACACAACACTAGGAATTCTTCACTTGCTAAAATGGTCCCAGAGATTGCCATGACAGGCAAGTCTGTCCCTTTCTCTCTGGGACGATGGGTCACCTTGGATAGTGAAGGTCAACAGGCTTCCAAATGGTTCTCTACTACCTGAAGCACTAGCAGGACACCCACAGGGCCAGGGTGTAAAGAAAAGAACCTCACTCTTCCCATTCTCAAGGAAATTAGTGGTTACCTGGGTCCTGGTGCTTTAGATCTAGCCTCAGTCTTAAAATCTCCCCATTTGACAGATGAAGAAACAGAGGCCCTGAGACTTGTCCATAGTCATGTTGTTTGTGAAGGGTAGGTCCTGCATAATCCTGCCTTCTCACTGCTTGAGACAGGGAGAGGAGGACAAGAAAGAAAGAGAAATACAAACAAAAATGTCCAGGTGCTCATTTCCACATGGTTCTTCTGCTCAGGCGAAATAACGAATGCATTTACCTCCCATGTCAGCGCTGGGTGTTAGAAGAAAGCCGATCGTCACTGAGCCCTTACTGTGTGCCTGCCCTATACTGGGCATTTACTTAGGTGACCTCATTTAACTTTCTCAGCCAGCTCTCTGAAATTAGCACCATTTCCTCATTTACAATTGAGGAAACTGAAACTTAGACAAATTTGGATATCTTGCCCCAAATCCCACAGCTAGAATATGGCAAAGCCAAGATTCACACCCACGCCAGGCTGAATGCAAAGCCTCTCATTTTCCTACCTCCCACGCCACCCCCCTGCTGGGGACAGGTGCCAGGGACTACCTTCTGCGCTGGCCCGCACCCCTCTTCACGCGGCTCGATGGGAGGCACTGTCCAGGACTGGCCTTTGCCAGTGGTGACTCTGCGACACTAACTCCTGTTCCTCAGTGAGAATTAGGAGTCACCTAGATATGCGGGTCAGGAGCATGGTGAGTGCACGGGGACAGGAGGTTGACACCTGGGTTCTAGAACCAGCTCGGCTCTTAGCGATGTATTGTGCAGCATAGGAAAGAGCATGGGATATTGAAGTAGGCAAGAGGAGCCAGGGTTAGCTTCTGGCTCTTCCGTTCACTCGTACAGTGGCCTTGGGAAAATTGCTTCAACTCTCTGAGCCTGAATTTCATCTGGGAGGGTAAATGCGCTTCCCTTATGTCACTGCGGGGGAGGACACACCTAACCTTCATCTCGAGGAACGCTAACTTCCCTCCCTCCTTCCTCCCTTCCCTTCTTTGTTTCCTTCCTGCAAGTTTTTGGACTCACTTCCCTTTCCTATGCCAGAATTCCATCTGGCCAAGGGAATTGTGAGGCCCCTCCCAAATTCGGCATGCCGCACGGCTGCAATGCCTTAGCTATTTTGCAGAAAAGCAGGTCCTGAGACAAGACTGTCCCAGGTGGAGAAGGAGGGCCGCGCGGTGTTAGACTGATGAGAGCAGTAAGTGTGCAGCAGGCAGGGCAGAGAGGTTAATTCAGCTTTCAGTGCCCATTCTTCTATGCTCGGCTTTGGGAAATGTTCCTCAGGCAACAAAATAAATGCCTTTGCCTCTTCTCTCAAACAAACTGGAAATCCCAGTGACAAGCTTCTAATTTCCAGCTCCCCGGGCATTCTGCCATGTGGGGTCTAGCTGGCCTTGATAACCCTTCATTATCGAGAGGAGACAAATATTTACCGAGTGTCTCCCCATGATAGGCAGTGGGCTAGACGGTGAGCTACATTTCCACAATTGAAATCACCACGTGGTGAGTTTAGAGCTCAGGATTCCAACCCCCTGGATTCACGTCTGGCTTCACCACAACAGTCTGTGTGGCTTTAGACAGAGTGCTTAACGTCCCCTGTGCCTTAGTTTCCTCTCCAGTAAAATAGAGAAAATAGTAATACTCACCTTGTGGAGTTGTTTTGAGGATTAAAAAAGAAAATATTGCAAAGCACTTAGAACCATGCCTGTTTCATAGTCAGCGCTGCGCGGTTTTAGAAGCCATTGTCATCACTCTTATTTTATAGATGAGGAAATGGAGGCTCAGAGAGGGGGATCACTTGCCCAAATTTGCACAGCCAGTGGGTGGCTTGTCAGAATTTGAACCCAGGACCGTGCAACTTTCAAATCAATGCCCTTTTCACAACTGTCTGCCTCAGCATGGACCGCCCACTTCTTGGCCATGTGAAAGGATTAGCGGTGTGTGCCTGCTCCTGCCGGGGCAGCGAGGTTTAGTAAGCTCAGCTGGACCCCTCAAGCAGCCCTGAGCAGCAGGAGCCCGGGAATCCATCCGGGGCCCTGGGGTGGCTGGCAGAGGGCAGTGCGTGCAGCTCATGCTGGGGTCCTGAGCGGGCAGCAGGTGCCCGCTGCCAGGAGCCACCGGGGAGAAAGCTGTGCCAGGGCAAAGGCCTAGAACCCACACACACTGAAAGCACTTAGAGGGTTGACAGGAGAGTCACAGGGGCAGTTTCGGACACACGCAGACTCCCCCATCTGCGGCGAGCTTGCAGGAAGAAGCCCCTAGGCTGGCAAAGGGAGGTGGAGCCCGGTAATCCCTGCCTAGGATGGAGGCCACATGGTGTCCCCTTTGGAAGGGTCCCTGAAGGAGCTGGGACTTCTGAGAGGACACAGGCTTTCTGCTCTCCCTGGCTACACAGACTCTGTTTCTAGGCTGGCCTGGGCAGGGCCACTGTCTGGGCTGGACACTGCAGTCTTGCTTTGCTAAGTTCAAGGTTCTAGCCCGATGGTACAGGCGTCTGGGCAGTCCCACGTATCTAGCCCTCTGCTCTCGAGAGGGTTCAGTGGAGGAGAGGCGGTGGGGCACAAACAGACCTGACTCAAGGAACCATCCTCACCCACAGGAGCTCTCACAGCTGGGGCTTCTCCCCTGCTGGCCTTCGGGAAGGACCTCTCCTCTACCCCGCAGAGAAGGGAGAACGTTGGACTTCAGAGCCAGGCTGGTGCGGGTTTGAGTCCCAGAGTGACTCTGGGCAAGTTTCACAACCTCTGTGAGCTTCAGTTTTCTCGTTTGTAAATCAGGAAGGATAATTCACCATTCACTGAGTTGTTCATGAGACACAAATGAGATAATGTGTCTGAAATGCCGTTCGTCAGGTCTGACACGTAGCAGGTGCCTACTTGAGTGTTCGTGGTACTCACGATGGTACTTGGGATATATTTTCCCACGGGAAAAAAAAAAAAACAGTGCTCATGGCCACTCAGGTTTTATGTTCAGCCACTTCCAGCTTTTATGTCCTGACCTGAAGGCCAGTCATTTTTTCAGACTCTATTAGGGGCCAGCCCAGCCCTTCAAGCCTGGCCCTGAGGGAAAGCCGCAGCGTGAGGCAATAAAGCCCGTCTTGGCGACAGGCAAGTGCTGCTGCTCGTAACCTTGGTGCTCGGACGTACCCTTTGGCTCCCACCCCGATGTCCTCTTCCTGGATTTCCTGGCCACCCTTTAAATGGCTCTCTGTGCTCCCTGTGGGCTCGCCGTTTGCCAACTCCACTGCCAATGTCCAGTGGTGCCCTGTGGTTTCCAGACTGAGCCATATTTGTAGCCTAAGCCATCTTTTCCTGTTAGCGACACCACACACTTCCTGGCTTCTATGCCGTCCAGTCCTCATGCCACAGTGTGACAGCCTCAGCCTAGTAGGGGGAGACTGCCTCGGGCTCTGGGGGAGCTGCCCAGGAGGTCCCAGGAGGTTGCTGTATGGCCTGGCCACCTCCTCCCTCCTCGCCTGCTTGAAAGGCCTGTCACCTCGGGGGAGGGCACCCACTGCAACTCGTTGGGGATTTGTCACGTCTCCGTACAATGGAGGCACACCGCACTCTTGGATGAGGCAATTTGGAAAGTTGGAAGGTGTCTGCAGCCCGAGCAGACGCCAAGAGCAGTGGCAGTGTGGGAGGCCAGCTGCGCTTGGCAGGTGAACGTGCGCGTGTTTTCCACTCCTCCTGACATGGAGTGCGCTGGAACAGATACCCACAAAGCCCACCTGGAAACTGGAGTGAGGAAGCGGAAGGAGACCACATATTCCGTATGTCTAAAGACAGTGACATCTGTGCATCTTGACTCTTTATACCAAACGCTTTAGCAGACGTCTCCAGTAATCTTTACAGCCACCCCACAGAGAAGATATATCTCTTTTTATAAGGTGAAATGCCCATAACATAAAATTATCTATTTTTAAATTAACCATTCAGTGGCATTCGGGACATTCAAAATGTCGTCCGACCACCATGGCTATCTCCAAAACGTGCCCATCGCTCCAAAGCAGAACTGCATCATTCCACACTCCCCTCAGCCCCTCAAGCCAGGGTGTAACTTTGTCCTGTCAGCCCCCACCCCCGCTACCGTGCCTTACCACATGGTCAGTGGTGAGGGTGACCGCCTTACTCTCTTCCTCTGTCCCCAGCTCCCTGCGGGGGAGACCTGACCGGACCCTCGGGAGTCATCCTGTCGCCCAATTACCCAGAGCCCTACCCGCCAGGCAAGGAGTGTGACTGGAAAGTGACCGTCTCGCCGGACTACGTCATCGCCCTGGTATTTAACATGTATGTACCTTTCCCCGGGTGGGAGACAAAGGGTTCAGAGCAGCTAGCGGGTCCAGCCCCGGGTCTCGGGGTGAGTATGCGCAGGTCTGTGAGCAGAGGTCTCATTCCATGGCAGGTGAAGCAGTTGACAGGGAGAGAGAGAAACTGGCGGTGACCGAACATCTCCTACGTGCCGGACACTGTTCTCAGTGGTTGCACACATGTTATCTTACTTAATCCTCACAGTCACTTATGGAGTAGCTGTCATTATCTCTGTCTTACCTCTGAAGACACCAAGATTCAGAGAGGTGGCCTGTGCCGGCCCCTCGCCCCCCTGCTGCGCTCGCCCCCCAGCTTGGCACAGCCCCAGCCCCCATCCTGCTCCTGCGCCCTTTCATGCCTCTCACGGATGAGCTCTTCAAAAGGACTGCCTCTGCCTTCCCTCCTCGCCCACCCCCGTTCATTCCCAGCCCCCTGGAATCTGGCTCTGCCTCCACGGTTCCACGGGAAGCTCCTCTGATAAAAGCCGCCCACGAACTCCTGGCTCCAAACCAAACAGAACCGGCCGCCTTTCATCCCACTCCGCCTCCGGGTCACCCCTCCGTCCTCACGCTGCCTCCCGCCGTCTGCGAGGTTGCTCTCCCCGGGTGCTCCACACCCTCCCGTGACTCCGGTGGCCTGTGGTCACCCCGCTGCCTTTGCCAGACTTTGTCTCGGCCCCTCCTCTCCTTCCCGCCCACACCTTCCTGGAGAGGCCCAGCCACCCGCACGGCTGCGCTGCCCTCCTGTCACAGGGACTCCCCTCTGCCACCCGCCCCCACGGCCTCTGGAGCCCACAGCGGCTCCCTGTCCAGTGTGGGCTCTGTCGGGCTGCAGGCTCCTCACGTGAGCACCTTTCTTCTCCCCACACGTGGGGCTCCGTCCTGAACGTCAGGCCTGGCCTGGCGCCCACTCTCCTACTTCGCCACAGCCTGAACGCACCTCGAGTTCTTCCCTCTTCTCCATCCCCCCACTGCCGTTGGGCTCTCGTCTAAATGACGGCCCTCATCTCCCCACGGGGTGCTCTGCCCCCTCTCGCCTTCCCTGCCGATCTCTCCCTCAATGAGCTGTCAGAGTGATCTTGTCACTCAAAAATGCTGAAATAACCACCCCAGTTTCCATTTTAACTTCCCATAATGATAGTGCTCAGCAATAAAAAAGAATGAACTACTGATACATGCAACACCGTGGATGAATCCCAGAAATATTATGCTGAGTGAAAGAAGACAGACACAAAAAAGCACGTAATGTATGATTCAGCTCATATAAAATTGTAGGATCGGCAAAACGCATCTATGGTAAAGAATTCTGATCAGTGCTGGCGTCTGGGCGTGGGGGAGCTTGGCTGGGAAGGGTCACTGGGACTTTCTGGAGTGGTGGGACAGTTCTGGGTCCTGATATGCATGTGTCAAAACTGAGAGGAATGATCATTTCATAGTATATAAACCATATTGTGATTTAAAAACAAAGAAACAAATAGATCCTTTATTTTTAAACCCCATAATAGTTCTCTTGCTTATAAATAAAGGCCAAGCTCTGGAGTTTCATTCCAAACAGGCTAGCCCCTGCCCCCCTCTCCAGTGAGTCCCCAAGCCCGTCCCAAGCCCTGAGCGCCAGCCAGCCTGACTCCTTGCGGTTCCAGGGCCGCTCAGACTAGTCGTGCCCTTGTGACTTTGCCTCTGCTTCTTCCTTCAGAGCGATTTCCTTTGCCCTCCCTTCCACCCTCTGAGGGTCTTCTCAACTGCCAAGACTTGGCTCAAGCCTGACCTCCTCCGTGAAAGCTTCACTTTCACGCTCCCCACGAACCTTGTTTTGTGCTCCTGCTCTGCCTGGGGCAGGCTGTGTACTTCCCTCTGTTGTTGACACATCTTAGTCCTTCACCCCATGTGCCCCAGGGTAGGAGGCATGCGTTCTTCTTGCACCCCATTTTTATTTCCAAACCATTACTCTTCTTTTCCCCTTTTTCTGTGAGGGTCATTCCTGGCTCTGCTTCGATCTCATAACCTCACTCCTCACTTCCTGCAGCACCGTGAACTTCCCGAAGGCAGGGGGGGTGTCTGGCATGTCTCCGGGTTCCTGGCACCTTGCACAGTGCCGGACATATTCAGGGTGCAAATAAAATTTGATGATTGAAGGAAGGGAGGGACAGACAGAAAGATGTTATTTAAGAAGTGGCAGTGCCATCATTTGTGACCAAGACTGACTCACTCCAATCCCTTCCCTGGTGACTTTTGAAAAAATAGATGGGTAGAAGCTGAATTACAAGTGCAAGAACACTGTGTCACCCGGCAGCCGACACCAGTGTGAGAGGGGCAGAGCGGGAGGAAAGCCGGCGTACGGCTGGCTCTGTGCCCCTCCCCAGCTCTCCACCCTGTCTCTCCAGCCTTACCCTGAGCTGCAGAGATGTGTGGCCTCCTCTCTCTACTGTATGTCTTAGCCAAAGGGTCAAATCGCCATTTCATTCTCAGGCCAGCCAAATGGCACACAGGAAGTCCTCGTTTCACATCATTTCCAAGAACCTGCCACTTTAAGCCAAACAATGTACAGCAGGTCTTCAAATAATATTGTTTCATTCAATGTCATTTCCTTGTAACACTGATGAGGAAAAAAATTGGTTTTGTTATATGTCATTTAGCTTTACGTTGTAGTATCCAGTAGCCTATTGATGTCCTTGAGGACTTACTGTACCTGAGTATCCCAGCCCGTGGCTGGGCATGGATGGATTTGCATCCAAAATCTCTTCTCTGCAAGCTCATCTACTTTTCTATTGCTGCCATCTTGGCACACCTGCTGGGTATCGATTGCTTCTGTTGGATATAGACTTAAGAGTGGAATGCTGTGTCAGAGGGCAGGCATGTGTTCAGATTGGTAGCTAACAACGAAACAGTCTTCCAAAGTGGTTGAACCCATTCACGCTCCCACCAGCAGGGCGTGAGAGCTCCAGGGGCTCCACGTTCTTGCCAACACTTGGCATGCTCCATCATTTTCACTCCAGCTGTTCCAGTGGGACGAATTACAGTCTTGAACTCTAGTATTCAATTACTAAACTAAGACAATTTTTAAAATGGGTTTTCCTCCACACCAGGGCCAGGATAGCTAAAAGAGAGGCATACCTGTGGGCGCGTGGAGTGGGATGGTAGCAGCCCCAGGGAGAGCAAGAGGACTGGCTCTGGATAAAGGCACAAAGCCAGGCTCCTTCGTGGTCACAGGCCCCTTCCTGCCTGGGACTGGCTCCCAGAGTGTCTCCCTCCCTCTTAGGAGAGGAGATACACAGTCACACAGTATAAAAAACGTTAGTGTCAGGTGTGAGACCTGCGTTCTGGACCCACTTACGCTAAACACTTGATGTCTAGAGTGGGCATCTCATTTTCCCTTCTGTGTAAGGAGGACATTAGGTTTTCAGCTCCAGACTTTTGGACGCTGACTGTGGACTCTGCCTCCTCTGCCCCTAAGCCTACCTTGTCCACCCTCTCACCTGACCGAGAGGTCACCGGGGCTTCATCCTCACCCGCCCTCCAGCCAGTCCTCGGGGGTTGAGTGCCAGTGGGGGGGGCTTGCTTTCTGGGAGGCCCCATCCTGTGGTTGAGCCTAAGGCCCCAGCATGAGCCTTCATTTGACCTTAGTGGGTGGGGGTGGGATGTTTTTGTTCCCAGCTTTAACTTGGAGCCTGGCTATGACTTCCTCCATATCTACGACGGACGGGACTCTCTCAGCCCTCTCATAGGAAGCTTCTACGGCTCCCAGCTCCCAGGCCGCATTGAAAGCAGCAGCAACAGCCTCTTCCTCGCCTTCCGCAGCGACGCATCTGTGAGCAATGCTGGCTTCGTCATCGACTACACAGGTAAGGGCCCTGGTGCCAGAGATTGCTGAGGGCAGGACCAGCAGAGGGGGAGAGTGCAGTGCAGTGAGGAGAGCACTGGGCGGGACCACAGGGTGCCCATGCCAACCCTGGCACTGCTGCCACCCGCAGAGAACCTGCCTTCCCTGCGGTCCCTAGCTGGCCTAGTCCTTCACTCCCACGTGCCCCGGGGCTGGGAGAGAAGGGCACCAGCATTCTCCTGGCACCTCATTTTTACTTCCAAACCATTACTCCTCTTCTCCCCTTTTTCTCCCATTTTCTCCCCTTTTTCTCCCCTTTTTTAGAGGGTCATTCCTAGCTCTACTTTAGTCTCATAGCCTCACTCAGTACCTCTCAGCTAATATCTTCCTGGTCACTCCCTCTCATTAAGGAGGGTTCAGACATGAGGCTCAACTTTCCTCTCTATCCCAAAGCCCCCCACCATCCCATGTGACTTCAACACCCATATGAACAGCCCATCCAATCCTAGGGTCACAATGCTTGGACCTCTGTCCCCAGAACACTCCTTGGCCATACTGTGGCACTTTGTCATAGACTGGTCACTTTCTGATACTTCCTGATCACATTTGCATATCCTTCCAGATGTCTTGCTCCCACTGCACCTTTGAACTAATCAAGGCAAGCTCACAGTGTAGGGATAAGAAGCAGGAGTCAACAATTGTTCTCTTTAAGGTAGCAAATATTGCAGGTTTGTCTGTTGCAGCTACTCAGCTCTGCCATTGTAGGGCTAAAGCAGCCACAGACCAAACATAATGGCATGAGTGTGGGTGTGTTCCAGTAAAAATTGATTTACAAAGACAGCCGAGGTCCCTGCCTAGTCAAGAGCATAGACCGTCAGATGGAAAGTTCATGTATTTATCTAACCTCTCAAAACCTCCATTTCTTCATCTGTACAATGATGGCAG
Organism: Microcebus murinus; assembly: GCF_040939455.1. NCBI lineage: Eukaryota > Metazoa > Chordata > Mammalia > Primates > Cheirogaleidae > Microcebus > Microcebus murinus. The sequence continues at coordinate 23,773,624 of NC_134105.1, read as the reverse complement.
GAAAATTCCTCTCTCACAGAAATATTAATATTGTAAAGATCAATGAGTCCATGCATTAGAGCCCTTGGTGTGGTGCCTGGCACGTATCACACATCCCATAATGTTTAAATATTATCAGAAGCCCTGCGAGTTGTTCCAGGCTCTCGAGCACTCCACTTTCTTCTACTCTGTTAATCTCTTTTTGACCTTTCATTCTTCCCTAATTATCCCAAACCCCATTACCCAAATCCTAGCTCCATTTCTTACTTGATTTGTGAGCTTGGCAAGTTATTATCTCTTGGAACATCGTCTACAAAATGGTGGCAATAATAATTATATTGCAGAAGGCTCAGATTAAAAGATATTTTACACGTGCATATTTTATATGTATATGTATGTATGCATCATACCCATGTGGACTAACACTCTGCAGATACTCTAGAGATGATGGATTTTGTTATTTCTACTATAACCCAAGTTCTCCCTGGCCTCATCAGCCTGTGTGTACAAATGGGGTCACATTACCAGTTAAAATTAAAAAATTTCTGGCTCATATTCCCCACTTGCATAATGTAGGACCTCAGCCACCTTTTAAAGTGTCCCTTCATTAAATATTTCTGAACCCCTGGGAATATCTCACATGAGCGAGCAGATAATGCTCCTAACCACAGCTAACTCTGTGTTTACCAACTGCCAGCGCAACCCTAAGTACTTTACATCCATCAATTCACTGAACTCCCATAGCTCTCAGTTGTCTGCTGTTCTTCAGGTACTGTTCTGGAGTATTGGTGCACAGGATAGAGAATGTTTTGCTTGTAGTCCTCGTGTCCCATGGGGCTAGCGTGGGGAATGGATATTTTGCCTCCTCGCTTCCTCCAGGTACCTGCCATTTGGCAAACCTCCATATCCAAACCCTTCTCCACGTGCTGATATCAGATCAAACAGTCAGATCTTTTGGAATTCTAACAGAAGGCACCTGACTTAGACCCAGCCTGGGACCCCCACTGCTCTACCCACCACCATTCCCACTGCCATATCATCATCACCATTTTGTTATCATTCATATCTTTATCCAAATTCTCATCAGTACCCTCAGTTTTCCTGCCCACTAGTCCTTCTATTGAATAAACCATGCAAAACTGCACCCTTTGTTAAATCCACACCTAAGCGGCTGAGGACAGCTGAGTAAACATGATGCTTAGAGCCACCACAAGTAATGTCCTTTAACCCCAGCTAAGCCTTAGTGGCCACCAAAGATGCCTCTGACTTGTTACAATTGAGTTCTTCTCCTTGGCAGAGATTCCAAAATTTCACCCCAAATGGCACCACTGTCAGCCTCATTCGTATAAGATGATTTCATTTCCTCTTCCCTGGGTACAGAAAGCTACTGGGTAGAGATTCCCTCAGCCTCCTCTCCAGTCACCTGGTTCAGGGCAACCTGGCTGTGGCCATCTCTCCCCCAGGTTTTCTCCAGGGAAATTCATGGGCTGAGAGCCACACCTCCAAGTCCTCTGTCCCAGTGGAGCTCTTTCCACTTCCAGCTGTCAGCCCAAGATGGCATCTAGATGGGTCCTCAAGTCCAAAACACAGCCCAGGGAATAAGGTCTTCCCAGCTACCATCGGAACCAGCCAAGCAACTGAAGGAAGGCCGGTTACCAGGGAGAGGCAAGAGAGGAGGCACAGCCCACTGGCTCACCCTCCCCCACTGCACTAACATACGCAGTACAAGTGCCAAGATGAAGATAAATGTGGGTGTTTGGGGAGTAGGGGGTGCCTGTTGAGAACTTCAAGCTGCCAGCCTGCCTTCCCAGACTACACACCTTCTGATACTAGTCAGAAGATAACCCCCACTACCTCTGATAACCCATTTGGTGGACAACACGGGGGCCCCTGACTTACCCTATGTTGTCCCTGTCTCAGAATCCCTGAAACCCTGGAATGGGTCTGCTTTGCTACCAGATCCCATGGTCCATATCTTTCTCCATAGGGTGGGCTCCACCACTTATTAGCTGTATGGCCTAAAACAAGTTGCCTAACCTCTCTGAGCATCTGCTTCCTCATCAGTCAAAGGGGGGCAGTGACATGAGATAGAGGAGCCATTGTGAGGGTTGGTGAACAGGCACAGCACCTAGCAGAGTGCCCAGTACCAGCAGGTGCTTGGCATGCACTTTGAGCCACTCTTTTCCATCCCACTGCCTTTCTCCTGTGTAACTGGTATTTCATTTGCTGTGTCCTTGTTGAGAAGAGAGAAGGGCATGGACCCCTCTTCATGGGACTAACCCAGTGGAACACAGTACATTTCTTTTTTGTTTACTGAAGGCATAAAGTGTGAGCTTATGTTTTGCACGTGTACATGTATGAGGGTGGATTATTTGTAACATGGGAATTTGTGATATGTGTGTTTGTATACTCCTCCAGTCCATAGCAAGGAATTGGACGTTCTGCACTCTGTGTGTCTGTAGAACACCGTAGATGGAGATGTAGCCCAGGAGGACTTACACATGAGGCAGGGCTGGATCCTGGGGAGGAGAAAAATTGGCATCTGGAAGCCATCTATGTCTGTCTTTTAGAGAGATTCTGGCCTCTGCTAATGCTGAGTCTCCTGGGAGCTGTGGCTTCAGGGGTCCTGCTCTGGGAGGTCAGGGGAGCCCACGAGAGCCCCATCTAGCTAGATATCGCCGGACTCAGCTGGGTTTAGCGCCGTGAAAACCACTCCAGGGTCAGCCCTTCCTCCATGCAAGGCAGTGCGACCAGGGGCCTTTCCACGTGTCCTACCAGCTTCCCAAGGGGGAAGCTGAAACATAGGAAAACAACTAACAAGCAAACTAATTTAAGTGAAAAAATGTTCTATATTTTAACAATACAGATAACAAAAATTTCACTCTAACACAAAAAGGCAAAATGTTTCTAGAATACAAGAGCTCCAGGGCAGGAAGCGTAAGCTCCCAAGGGCCTAAAATCAGGACCTGAGAGTGAGGTTATCACCCACCCCCAGGACCACCCTGTCTCCTCCGCTCCTTTCTGAGCATTTGCTGCGTTCTCTTCTCCCTGCAGATCAGTGTTCCTGGCTTCTCCATTCTCCTGGGATAAGCGTGGCTGCCGCATTCTTGACTTTGAATCACATCCCAGTTCATATCCCAATTCCAAATCCCAAAGAGATCAGCAGAGAGTCCAGGTTTAAATCGAGTGTCCACTGAGCAGTGGCCTGGGATGAGGCTTTTGGATAAGGGGCAAGGGCAGATCCGGCGTTTTTATTCATTTGTTCATTCAGTACATGTTAATTGAGCACCTACCATGTGCCAGAGGTTGTTATAGGGGTTGAGAACAGAGCAGGGAACCAAAGTCTCAATGGAGTTCATATCCTAGTGACAACCAGACCCACAGGCATTTCTCCTGCAGATGAAATGCTGGAGGCTCACCTAATTCTAAGTCAAGGAGGGCGAGTTTTTAGATGTCTCTGTTCAGTTGCCTCTGGAGGTAGCTGTGGTGTCAGGAAGGTCCCTGGCTGGACCTTCTAGGAGATGGTTCTGAATGCAGCCATGCCATCTGTGGACTTCTAGGAGGCCATTGCTCAGTGCCACTTCTCATCTGAATAATTCCTGCTGGGTAGCTTTACCCTTGCTAAAAGGAGACAAAAGGAAGAGAGAGGACCCTGCCTTTTGGATACAAGTCCCAGGGAGGTTCATTATCTTTCTCCAGACCAGAGATAGCAGCAGAAGGGGTTGAGGTAGGGAGACTTTCGTTCTCTTCTTCCAGCATGTGCGGCGGCCTCCACTAGGCAGGGACAGGATAATACGTTCATGCATGCGCACGCATGAGACCCTTCAATGGCTCAACGAATGTTTAGCGAACTCTTGCTTCATGCCACGCCCTGTCCTGGATACTGAGAGCACAGCAGTGAGCAAATGGCCATGGTCCTTACCCCAGAGTGACTTAACGATGAGTGAGGGAAACAGACAGTAACTGAGTAGACAAGCAAGAAAAAATAAAACAAAAACAAAAACAGCCTACTTTGAGGAAGAAAAACAGGGTGCCCACTTCAGAGTGGTGACAGCCTGTCTGAGCAGGGGCCACTTAGAGCTCTACCAAGTGAGTAGAAGCCCTCTCTGTGCAAGAGTGGGGGCGCAGGGTGTTTCAGAGGGAAGAGTTCCAAGCATGTGTTAAAGAACCTGAAATAACTCAGGAAAGGCCAAGGCAAATCAATTTTTACCAGAAGGTACTAAAAAATATCTATTTTTCTCTTTCAAGCCCTTGGAAGTAACACTGTGGGCCTGGGAGCTACGGCCAGATTTCCACACCTGCTACCACCCTCATTCCCACCACCTGCTCTTGCCACGGGTCATCCTTTTTAAATTCAAAATGGAAATATCTTCATTTTTTGCCTATTTTTAAAGTAATACATGTTTATTGGAAAAATTCAAACACTGTAAATGCAGAAGAGATATACTCTTAAGAACTTAACATCCTCCAGTATCACCATCCCCTGAAGTATCATTATTAACAATGTGTTATCTCATTTCAGGTATTTTCTATAAATATAAAGTAATATAAATGCTATAACCAGGGGTTAGCAATTTTTTTTCTGGCCAGGGAGGCAGTACTTTTACTCCAGATGATCTCAGTCGCTACTACTCAGCTCTGCTGATATAATGCTAAAGCAGCCACAGACGATATGTAAACAAAAGGCCGTGTTCCAATAAAACTTTATTTACAAAACCAGGCAGCCAGTGACCTAGGCTGAGCAGTTTGCGGATCCCTGCTCCGTATGAATGAGATAACGCTGTATGTACTAATCTGCAATCTGGTTTTTTTGTTTTTCTGTTTTTCCCCCAACAATAGATCTTGGGCATCTTCCCATATCAGTATTCAAAGATTTATGTTTTTTAAAAGCTGCTTGTATTTCAGTGGATGGCTCTGATCCAGCTGTTGCAAAGTTTGGAAGTAAGCCTTATCTGTTAGGACCACAGAGAAACTGGTTCTTTTAATTTTCCCATTTTGGAGGGTTTGGGTTTATTTATTATCGTCATCATGATGTTTGAGTCATTTAGTGTTATCATGGCTGAGCCCTGGTCTGGCAGACTAAATACCCGATTTGGGTTGTAATTCCACCTCTAAATAGTTGAATGGCTTGGGAAACTCATTGTCCTCTCTCATCACCACATTCTTCATCGATAAGCTGAACATGAGCATACCTGGCCCTGCTTTCTGCAGAGGGTATTGTGAGACACAAATGAGATAACAGATTGGAAAGTGCTTTGGAAATTATGAAGTGATACTCCTATGTAAGGGGCTATCATCATCATCATTATCCTTGTCGTTGTTATTAATGTGATAATGCTTGGAATGATGAGCTCATCTGCTCTGACACATGAGTAAATATAGAACAGAGTTTTTAGATGGAAGCATTGATGTGGTGGTTGATTTTCCAAGCCTCAAAGTATTCAGCCAGACAGTTCAGCAGCCATTTATTAAGTCTCTATTATGTGCCAAATATGGCCAGCCCTTGTGCCAAGTGCTTTGCTAGTTACCAAGGTTATGAGAAGACTAGGTGTTGGCACCTGCCCTCCAAGTGTTCAGAGCCCAGTGGAAAGAAATACACTTATCAAGCCTACCAGTATGATATGATGCATGCTATAGCCAGGGAAAGAAAAACAGAATTCTGCTGGAGAGAAGGCAGAGTTCAGGAAACCTCAGAGAGGGTGGCACTGAAGAGTGTATGAGTTTGCCACACAAAGTAGGGAAGAAAGGACATTGTGGTGTCTGTAAAGTTCTGGGGCAGTCATACCCAGTGGGGGTCCAATGCCAATGCAACTGTTACCCAAAAACACAGTTGCTTAAACAAGGTAAAAGTTTATTATCCTTCTCGTAAAGGAAGTCTGGAGGTCATGATTTAGGGTTGGTGAGGAGGCTCCACCTGGTCTCCGTCTGTCCTTCTGCTCTCCTGTGCTAGTCCCTGACCCCAAAATAACCTCAAGGGTATCTTGGACCCAAGATGGCAACCAAGGCTGCAGCCATCAGGTCTGAGTTCTAGACTGAGGGAGCAAGAGAGGAAGGAGGGAAGGAGGGAAGGGCCAGCGAGCATTCGTCAGCTGAGTCAACTTCCCTTAAGCAGACTTTCTAGAAGTTCCACATGAATCCACGGAAGATATTTATTAAGTGCATACCATGTGTCAGGCACTGGAATACAGCAGCGAACAAAACCGAAAAGCTGCCCTTCCGAGACCTGCATTCTAGTGGAGGAAGGCAGAAAAATATAAGGTAAATATATAGGAGATGAGGCAGTATTAATCACAGTGGAGAGAAAGCAGAGAATGGTGTCAGGGAGCGTTGGAGAGAGGAGTATTGCAATTTGAAATAGCTGCTCATGGAGAGTCACTGAGGAAGAGACACTGAGCTTAGTCCTGAAAGGGGTGAGACAGGGAGCCATGCAAGCCGGGGATTGTCCCGCACACAGAGGCCAGTGTGGTCTCAGCAAACTTCACAAAGGGATGACAGGAGCAGAGGTCATGGAGGGGACAATTGGGAGCCACATGCACAGGGCCTCAGAGGCCTGAAAGGATTTTGGCTTTTTCTCTGAACGAGACAGGACACTACTGGATTGTTTTCAGCAGATGGGGTCTGACTGGTGTTTACATCTCTTTGGCCGGACCTGGCTTCCCAGGAGGCTGGGAAATGTGGAATTCAGCTAATGCCTTGAGGTTCTGGATAAAATCTGGGCTCTATGATAGAAGGACGAAGAGGGGAAATGGATATCAGGGCCACAGCTACTTCTGCCTCTTATGAGCTGTGTGAACTTGCTTCCCAGTTACTTAACTTTTCTGAACTTCAAATAAGATTTGACTCACTTTGAATGTATAAAAAGGATAGATGAAACCTAAGAGATGGTGATAGTTCCCTGCATACACACAAAATGTGGATATATTTTAACATATAAAAAATGTTTCCTAGTTAAATAGATACATCCACATAAAAAACATAATAATTAAATTCTAGATATTTATACTAAAAATGTTGTAGCCTTGTCTGCCAATGTGTGGCGGTCTTTTCCTCAATAAAATAGAAGAGTTACCTATGTATATATGTACACACACATGTTCCCTTATCTCTGTGATTCACATATGGGTCACCCAATGGCCAGTTATATTCTGGCCAGAGCCACTAGGCTTACGTAGAGGACAGATTTAATGAAGGCAAGTGACCAATGTCTGGGTCCCACTTGAGTTTAAATGCAATAGTACATCCAGAACTGCTCCACCCTCAGTTATGGGTGAAGACTTAAAGACCAAGATGGTCACAAGGGCTCAAATGCAAGAGTAGCTAGGCTCGACAGGATCATAGGCTCTCAGAGTCCCACCCGATCCACCAGCTGCCTGATTGGCATCTGAGTGACAGCCTCAAGCAGCGGCTGCCTCCTGTGCAGGTTGTCTAAAAGGTACCCAGGTGACAAGGACTGCCCTCAGCAAAATTTCTCCTGAGCCATTCATCTCCAATGAATGAACTCTGATCCCTTCTGTTCTGGCTCTTTCCTCCTTAGCTCCACTCTTTGAATTTCTGAATCCTTCTGCAAGGACTGTCAGCACCTCTTTGTGAGCTCCCCTCTTTAGACCTCTCTGGTGCCCCCCATAGCGTAGCCTCCAGGACTGTAATAGAAACCTGATTCTCAGTGCATCTCCCTGGTACAGTCTGGCCTCAGCCATGCCCTGCCACTGTCCAGCCCTGAGGACAGGCTTCTTGACCATCAGTGAGCTTATTAGAAGGGGGCCTGAGGAAAGCCATAGTGGATGGACGTGAGCATTGGCTCAGAGCTAATAGTGAGGGACGTATAGAGCTAGTGCTCCCAGTCCTCAGGCAATGTCAAGTATGTTCTTGTCCGGTGCAGAGAGACAGAACAGATGACAATTGGGCACATCTACGAGATGACTGATTGGGCAGACCATAAGGATCAAGAGGCAAATGGGGAAATCCTGAGGTTTTAATAACCTGGCAAGTACCCAACACTCTGTGCAAAGCCCTAGAAAACCATATTGGAGTCTTCGACTTGTCCCAGAGGTTGGAAAACCCTAACCAGAAGGGAAGTGGGGTTTCCTGCTTCCTCCCTGGATCTAAGTATGGGGACCCATGCACTCCGCAGTGCTCGCACCAGGCGGATGTGACTGGGCCTGCAGAGCAGGTGCCAGATCCCCCCTAGCCAGTAGTGTGTGGGGCAGAAGGAGAGGGAGACAAAGAGCCGTCTCCAGAGGCATGCTGTCCGCCCTGCTTCCCAGCTGGAGACAAAAAGTCCAGGAGGCCTGCCACGCTGGGGGTGGTGGGGGTCAGGGCTGAGCAGGGGGTGGGCTGCACCCGCACACTGGCCTCTACCGCAGTGACCCTCCCTGCAGCTGAGATGGGTCGGGCACCGTCAGCTCCCATGCTTCCTCCGGGACAGAGCCAGGGGGGCATGAGAGACAGCCTGGGAGGTTTGGCTGGAGCTCTTTCCTCTGTGCACCACAGTGAGAACATGGGCAGAGGAGGGGGAATCTCCCTCTTTAATATGATTTCCAGCCTTAGATTTCTAACCAAATTTAGAGGAGTTTCTAGACCCAAGGGAACAGGACCAACAGTCTTGAACCTCATGCGCTCTCTGTGGCTAACTAAAGTCGGGTTCTCCTCCTGGGTGCTGCACCGGAGAAACAGGCTGCTAACAGGCCTCTGTGCGTGTGCATGTGTGTGTTTTTCTTCTTCCCAGAAAACCCGCGGGAGTCATGTTTTGATCCTGGTTCCATCAAGAACGGCACGAGAGTGGGGTCCGACCTGAAGCTGGGCTCCTCCATCACCTACTACTGCCACGGGGGCTACGAAGTTGAGGGCTCCGCCACCCTGAGCTGCGTCCTGGGGCCTGACGGGAAGCCCGTGTGGAACAATCCCCGCCCAGTCTGCACAGGTGCCGGGAGCCAGGGATGGGGTCTGAGCAACCAGGGGCAGAAGGGGCTGTCGGCTATGGGAAGGGGCCATGGTCCCCAAGGGTGGCTCCTCCCAGCAGGGCCTGACAAACCTGGGTTTGCTGTAGAGGAGAATGGCTCATAATTCACCAGGTGTGCAGTCCCCGTCAAAGTGTCATCTCTCTCAGGTCACATAGTGTCCCCACCCCCATTAAGACAGATGCTCATGTCCTCAACAGAGGCCCCCAGACATGCCACACCAGGGAGCTCACTCCAGGGAGAAGGGAGTTTAAAGGAAGCCCCTGGACTTGCTCCCAGGCATAGGGAAAATCACTCAGGGATCAGATGTGTCCAAGTAAGGCCTACAGAGTAGGCTGATCCCAGGTAGGTCTGGGTTAGCCACAGAGGGGTCCTAACAAGAGGCACAGAAATGAGTGTCAGAACCCCAGAGCATGGTGACCTCCCAAGTTGAAGAGCCCAGGGGGCCTCCTTTGCCCAGGTGGGAGAGGCAGGCTCTGAGGCCCACCCATGTGGAAATCAGACACCATGGAAGGGAACAGAAGGTGGCTGGGTTGCACGGGCTGCCGCTCCCTACTCACGCAGACACTGACTGCCCAGGTGTAGACATTGGCCATGGGGCAGCAGATCATTTCTAGACCCCACTTGTAAGCAGAAGAAGTTCCTACTGTGTCCTTCAAGGCTGTCCCTTCAGGAACCATTGCTAATGTTAGTAGTTAGAGAACACGGGCTGACATCTGCCCAAGATGGCCCTTGACAGCATCAGGGTGAGTTTCAGGCCCTGTACCAGGCGAGGGATGCATGTCCTTGGGCAGGGCAGGGCGGCGTCCTCAGACTTCCCTTCTCCACCCACTTCGGGGCAGCCCCACCTGGGCCAGAAGCTCAAGCTGGGAGCAAAATGAAGGATGGACAATTGGTGAGAGGCCCACCGGGTCACTTGTCTCTCTATCCGGTTTCTCTTTCAGCTCCCTGTGGGGGACAGTACGTGGGTTCAGACGGAGTGGTCTTGTCCCCCAACTACCCCCAGAACTACACCAGTGGACAGATCTGCTTGTATTTTGTCACCGTGCCCAAGGACTATGGTATGAGGTTTTCTTGTTTATGTTCTCTCTAACTCCTCTCCCTCCTTCCAAAACGGGCAACTCCTCAGGTCCTTCCCAATTATCCCCTCCCATCGTGGGAACAGCAGAACAGTCTCCCAAACAGAGCAGCCAAGTGCTGATGCTCTGAAGCAAGCTGCGGGATGCATGCCTGACACAGAGGAAGACGGGCACAAGTGAGCCCAGCAGGAACCCAGGATGCAGAGCTGGTGAGAGAATGGCCAGGATGGAGGAAGGCAAGGTGTCCTTGGGGCCTGCCCAGCACAGCCCCAGTCTGAATGGAGCCGCTGCAGACCCAGGCCTGTTGAGAACCCAGGAGCAGGTGGCCAAGGAACAGGAAGGAAGAAAGGAATGGGATGGAGGGAGATGGAGCCACGTCATTCTGATGTCCCATCTGAGAACCAGAGCCTGGTCCAGGTTATAAATAGGACAAATAAGAGAAAAGCAAGGAGCAGGCTAGTGCCCTAAGAAGAGAGAGAACCCTCCAGATTCAAAGAGACGCAGGTGGAAAGAACCAGGCTCATTACCTGGTTGGCAGTGGGGATATACAAGAGTCCTGCCAGCCCTGCAGGTATTCAAGAAGATCTTGAAAGGCAACCAGGGGACTGGCCTGGGCTGCTCTCTCCCTGGGTCTCCTCTTTATAGGAGGACTAACAAGTATTTCTAAACATAGTTGGTGTTGGGTGTGGCAAAGGGCATCAGTATGTCCTAATCACCTAGAAGAGGCTTGCGGCAACCTACAGAGACCTGGTTGCTTATTCTCAAAGCTGGGATGGGTAAGAACAGGCCACGGCCTGATGCTTGAGTCATTCACCAGACATTCAGTAAGCACCTATTAGGGGCCATGCACTTGGCTAGGTCCTTGGGCTACAGAGATGAGCGAGGCATGTCCCTGCCCTCTGTAAATGCCCAGTCTCCTATTCACCCATAGCTCCAGCCATCAGTGCACCCACTCCTGCCCCAGCACCTGCACACTTACGTGCACTTGCACACGCTCCCCAACATACTGATGTCACAGGAGTTTTAGACATGCCGGATCACAGTTAGAAACGTCCTAAAAGGTTGTCCAATCTGATGTGCTACCCAGAGCAGACTCCTTGATAAGTGGGCATGCAGTTTGTGTTTGAATTCCTCCAGTGGCGAGGAGCTCATGCCTCTGCAAGCAGCCAACCCCAAAGCTGGTCAGTGGCATTGAGCTGAAAGCTGTGGACATCTGTCCCAAGCATCTTCTCTTTGCCAATGATGCTGAGCCCGGGAATGGAGGGCAGATTTTTCCTTCTGGGTCTGACTTGGGCCCCAGCGCAGGTCTCAGCACCAGCATCATCTTCTCAGAGGTCTTTCTTTGCTTCCCCATCTAAAGTGGCCTGCCTCGCCCCATCATTCTATCCATATGCCCAGAACTTAACACGAGCTAAGATTATCTTGTCTATTTGCTTACGCATTTGGTTGAATTTTGGGGGAGGTTTTGACTGTCTCTTCCCACTAGAATGTACACTCTGTGAATGCAGAGACCCTGCTTGTCCTGTTCGCCACTCAAGAGGAGAGGACGGAGATACCCTTGCCACCAGCCCTGACTCAGTAGCCACTTTCAGGGTGCGGGCATGTGCTCTTCCTCCTGCTCTTCTGCCCGTGATTTGAGAACAGTGAATCTTACATTCCATTCACTACTGTACTCAACATTGTAAATGCTTTTTTTATCAGGCAGTCTACTCCATGGCCTAAGTCCCTCTCTGCTCTGACATGTGTATATACACAAACACACAACACACACAACATATATATGTGCACACAACATACACATGTACACACAACACATACAACACAACAACACATGCATATACAACATACATAATGCATAAAACATACACAATACACACAACACATGCTCATAACATATACAACATACACACAATACATACAGCATATACATGACATATGTGAGCACACATAACACATACACAAAGCACAGACAGCATACACCGTGCATGATACAGACAACACATATGACATGCAAACACGTGTGAGAACACACAACATATACAACGCATGCACACAACACATACTATAACACATATGATATAGCATGTGCATGCATACATAACATACACAACACATATGAATATACACAACACACAGCATGCATAACATATACAATACACACAACATATACAACACACACATGTACATCCTACTTCCTACATGCTGAAGGCTCTGAGCCAAAGTGGAAAAGGGTCTGCCCTGGCTCTTGCCCTCGGATGCACCAGGCCAGCTAGGAGACCGGTGCTGGCAGAGTAACCTGGGGTCTGGCAGGTAGCTGAATGGGAGCTGTGCCCACTGTGGTCCGGAGTGACCTCAGCCTATGCAGCAGGAACTGGCAGCAAGGGGAGGGCTCAGGAAACCCCTTGCAATGTATAACTGGGGCCTGAATACCCATCAAATGGCCAGGACCTTTGACCTTGTCTGATTGGGGACTTATCTGGGCTGTGGCCACTGGCTTTTCAGCCGCCCGCCCCACATGAGCTGAGTGGCCCTTGGGAACTCTCTTAACCTCTGAGCCTCAGATTCTTGTCTACAAAGTATGGATAATATCCAGAAGAGTCACGGCCAAAGAAAATGATATACATAGCAAGTATGGTGCCTGGCACTCAGTAGGTGCTTAATAAATGTCATTTTCCCTCTTCCCTCTGAGCTTTGCCAGAGGGAGCTGAGAGGAGCTATTGCCTGTTCCAGGGACAGTCGCTCCTCCCCAGGAGGAGGCTGCTACTCACCCCCCCTTCCTCTTAGCTGTGGGAGAGGGGCTGCCCTGTTCTGCCGGACCTTTGAAGAAAAGCAAGGGAGAACATGGGGTCCCAAGATCGCACGGACAATGGGGCATGGTACTGAAAGCCTGTTCATGGGTTTATTCCTGGGAAAGAATTAGGTTAGTGCATTGCCACCTCCACCGGCCAGACCTTTGGGTGCAGTCCTCACTCGATGTGTCAGCCCAGGCCTCCCCAGCTGCCCGCCTCCCTGTGCCCGGGAGTCCTGCCAGTGTGCTCATCGCCCAGTAGAAAGGCTCAGCGAGCAACATGAACCAATAGCTTCCTCTGGGTGGCCCTCCTCCTGGCCTGGGGCCCCCAGACCCCCTGTCCCCTCTGCTCGCCCGCAGCGCCTGCCCTGTCTTCCACGCTGAGCTCTCCGCACCGTGTCTCCCCGCAGTGGTGTTTGGCCAGTTCGCCTTCTTCCACACGGCCCTCAACGACGTGGTGGAGGTGCACGACGGCCACAGCCAGCACTCGCGGCTGCTCAGCTCCCTCTCGGGCTCCCACACAGGTACCTGGGGCTCGGCCAGCATGGGGACGGTGGTGGGCGGGGGGCGTCGTGGCTGGTTAAAAGGAAAGAGGCTCTGGAAGCACGACGACATGTCCACGTGAGGTGGAACCACACAGCTCTGTGTGTGTCATGCCCTGGTGCTGCCTCTATGACAGGAGCCACCAGCTCCTGGGAGCGCAGCAGGGGGCTTCCCCCAAGCTGTGTCCACACGCCCCCAAGTGGTGTAGCAGCATTTCCCAATTTTATTCTAATTGTAAACATTGCATTTTCACTGTATAAAACTTAGGGACAAAACTAAATAACCTACATAGAGAATTAAAATAAAGACCTCCAGAAAGAGCCACCAATAAGATGTAGTGTATTTCCTTCCAGTCTATCTACTTAGACCTAATCTTTTACATATTTTATTGAACAAACCAATATACATATTTTCATTGAAATATTCACTACGAGCTTTATGCTGTCATTTTTTTTTCTTCTAGAATAGGATTTTAAATTCTGCACAGTAATCTCTCACATAGTTATTTAAAATTTATGTGATGGATTCCCCATTACTGAGCATTTAGATTGTTTCTAATTTCTCACGCTATGGTCAGTAATTCAAAGTGTCAGACATATCTCTTCATACACATCCGTGACCTGAGAATAGCTAGAAGTGGAATTGGCAAGTTAAAGAATATGCGAGGTATTTAAGGCTTTTTAAACAGATTGTCAAGTGTCCCTCTGGAAAGATCTTGTCACTTTGTTCACTGACAATGAATAAGAGGGCATATTTTATTCTCACAAAAACCAGGTAATTAAAAAAAACAAAAGTGTCATCAGTTTGAAAAGTGAGAATTGTATCTCATCTGATTTTGCTTTTTTTATTACAGCTAGGTTAGCCTTTTTAGAAATGTTTATTGGCCCATGCATTTTTTATTTGTGTATTTATTTGTGAATTTGTGCCAATTTTTCTATTAGCATTTATTTTCTTATTTATAGAATAGAGGTCCATATCATTATAAACTGTATTTGTTATATGCTATAAAAAGCCTTCCCCTCCAGTTTGTCATTTGCTATATAATTTTCTTCAGGGTGCTTTAATGTTAGAAAATGTAAATTTCCCATGATATCAAATCTATGAATGTTTTCTGTTATAGTTTTCTCCTTGGCTTTTATGCTGATCAAATAAATAATCCTCTGTGTTTTCTTTTACTTCTTAGTTTCATCATATTGCTGTAGTACCTTTAGAATTTATTTTGATTTTTTTATTCGATGTAGGGAATCTAATCATATTCTTTCAAATATAGTTAATCAGTTATCCTAGCAGAATTTTCAAAATGCCAGATTTACATATACTAAATTTTTATGAAGTTAACAGTCTGTTCGTAGACTTTTTATCCATTTCCTCTAAGGGTCTGGTTTATGTTTTGAGGTTTTTTTGTTTTGTTTTGTTTTGTTTTTTTGCCTTCTTTCCTTTCTTGAAAGGGTCTGTTTATTCTTGTTTAAGTTTTAGTTGTTGTAACACTACAACAGTGTTTACTATTATAACAATTTTAAACTTATGGTACTAGAAGTCCCCATAGTCATTCCTTGTTTTGAATTTTTTATTGACTATTCATGCTTACTTTTGCCTCTAAATAAAATTTAGAATCATTTTGTCAGGTTAAAAACATTGCATCAAAATTTTGACTGCGATTTCATAAAACACATAGATTAAGTTAGGGAGAACTCTGGTCTTTATAACATTAACTCTTTTTCCCATCCAAGAACATGGTATGTCTCTCCATTTATTTATCTGTTGTACCTTCGGGAAGGTGCTATAATTTTCATTTAGGCAGTATTCCTTTTTTAACTTTATTCCTAGATATTTCACGGAGATTTTTGTTGCTGCTGTAAATGGGTCTTTTTTCCCCTGTTATATTTTCTAACTGGGCTTTGCTAGTATATTCAAAGACTGGCATTCTTGGCATATTCATTTTATAAAGTCATTGGACTCTTTATAATGGTGCTGATATTACCAACTCATTCTCCTGACCCCTCCAGGCAAGAAGCAATTTCATCTGCAAATAAATTTGTCTCATTATTTTATCTCCTCCTTTTCAGCGATTTTTATTTTATTTTCTTCCATGGTTATTGGTCTATTCAGGTACATTACTTTAATATAGACGTTGACATTTTATCAATTGTAAAAAATCCATTTCATGATTTCTTTTAAATTTAGCAAACTAGTTTATGTAGTACACTATGATGTTTAATCTCCTTTTATTAGTGGTCGATCCCTGCCTTTATTTATTCTCCCAAATGCTGCCTTCATAGTCCCATTTTTTCTCAGTTGTGTCAGATGTTTTGTATTTGTTTTTTGTTTGTTTAAATTCTGATTGCTCCAATGTATTCATTCTTGTCCATTCTTCTGTGGAGTTTGTTATTTTCTGATTAACCTCCACCTTTATTTCATAATTTCCTTTCTCCTTTTTTCCTCCAGATTATTTTTTTCTTCTTTTTCTAACTTCTTGATTCGAAACCTATGTTCCTTATTTTCTCCATAGAATAAAGGCATGTTTACAGTAATATATTCACCTCTCAGCATAGTTTTGGCTTCATGCCATAAACTTTGATATGTACTATTTTCATCATCATTACTTTCTAAATAGCCCATGATAACACGTGTTGTTTTAATCATTTTGCCCAAGCGTTGGTTAAGAATGTCTCTTCTTTTCCCTCAAGGACACAGATTTTATTCTTGGTGCGTTAAACTTTTGTGTTAATTTCTCATTTTATTGCCATATAGTTGGAGAATATGACCTATACCACTTCTATTATACTTTGGGGGTTTCATGAGATTCTCTCAGTAGCCACGGACATTTGTTCAGTTCCCTCAGTACCTGGGAAGAATGTGAGTCCCCTGCAGAGTCGAGAGGCAAGACTGCAAGCTGAGGCCCTGCAGTCACACTAGCTGGACTCCAAGCTTAGCTCTCCTACTTGCTGGCGAGGCGACTTCAGGCACGATGCCTGATGGTGCTGAGCTTGTTTCCTCATCTGCAAAATGGAAAGAGTGAAAGTTCTGCCTCCTAGAGTTATTGTTAGGAGTGAGTTTGGTAGCAGCATTAGATCAGTCTTACTCAGTTTTGTTATTCAAATCCATTATATCAGTGATTCTCAGTGACATGATTTTTTAATAACACCAGCCCCCCCACACACACCCAACCAAGAGTATAATTCAGGTTCTCCCAGGGTAGGGTGCTCTATCTCTTGATAGGTAGGTAGGTGATAGAGATATATAGATATAAGTATAGCTATAATCCTAGCACTCTAGGAGGCCAAGGTGGGAGGATCCCTTGAGGTCAGGAGTTCACGACCAACCTGAGCAAGAGTGAGACCCCATCCCTACTAAAAATAGAAAAATTAGCCAGGTGTGGTGGCACATGCCTGTAGTCCCAGCTACTTGGGAGGCTGAGGCAGGAGGATCACTTGAGGCCAGGAGTTTAAGTTTGTTGTGAGCTAGGCTGACATCATGGCACTCTAGCCCAGGCAACAGAGTAAGACTCTGTCTCAAAAAACATAAAAAAAATAGATGTAAAAGTATTGCTTCTCTGCCTTTTGGCTAAAATCAAGTGTAAACAGATATAGGTATAGCTATAGACATAGACATATAAGGATAGGTAAAAGATCTACAGGAAAAGAGACAGGTATACATTTAGGACCTGGAGATATAAATATAGATGTAGACTTGGTATAGACCTGGGTGTATAGGACCAATAGAAATAGAAATGTAGATAGATAGACTGAGGTATGAGACTTACAGATACCAATATCAGTATACTCAGACAGTGAGTCTCTTTCCTTATCTGGACAAACACTGGTAATGAACAATGGGTACTAATGAGAATGAACAGTGTCTCTGAGGTGTGTTGGGGGGGAAAAAAGCTTAATGACCACTACTCAGCAATCTTTATGTTTTCCTATTTGAGATATCAAAGATTGAGAATGTTGCATTAAAATATTTCCCACTACAGTTGTGATATTTTGTTGTCTTGTGTTTCTAACAATTTTTGTATCTGTGTTTGCCTAATAGATCTTCTCCTATTTTCTCCAAGAGTCTTTTTTTTTTCATTAGAAGTTTACTTATATACTTTACAAGCAAAATATTTGCTCTGATACCTGTCATCTTATTTTGTTCTTTCTGGGTTTCTGTTGGTGTTGTTTTGATTTTGCTTCCTTACGTTTTCATTCATACCTGACCCATCTCTGATTTCTAACTTTTTTAGGTATATTTGGACTTTTATATTAATGTTATTAGGAATTAGTTTTAAATTGTGGAATTCTTCCCCAAGAACAAGTGTTTACATTTGCATTTAGTTTTGTTACCTCACTAACAATAGTTATTATTGTTATTATTGTTATATTGTTATTGTTATATTTATTCCTGCTAGTTCTTAAATTTCCTACTTTAGGTTTGCTGGGGTTTTTTGTTGTTTTTTTTTTTTTTAAGTAAAGCTTATAACTGTGCAGTACTTTCTGTCACCTTGCATATACGAGAATGCCTGCCTTTTGACACATCATATAAATGACAACTTGATTGCAAATCAAATTATGAGTCACAAACTTTTATCTTTCAAAAATGCAGTCAATGTTCCACTATAGTCCAACATTTCATCAGACAGACAAATTGGGGTCCAACCTGATTCTTTGTCCTTATAAGTAACCTATGCTTTTCTGGCTATATGATTTTCACATTCTTCCTTTCTTTTTAAAATTAAAAAGCCCTCTAGGATGTGTTGTGGTGGAACTCTCTTTTCACTAATTAGATCTGGCACTTGGCAAATTTTACTTCAGTCTGAATCCAAATTCTTAGGAAAGGTATCTTCTTTCTTAAATTATTTTTTTTTCTCGAACTTCAATGTCTCTGTCTTCTCTCTCTCTGGAATTCTTGATATATGCGTATTGGATTTTTTTCATCTATTTTCCATGTTGCTTGTCATTTCTCTCGTTATTTTAATCTCTTTATCCTTTTCCTGTGGATTCTGGGAGAATTTCCCAAATTTCATCTCCATTTCACTCTTTAATTTCTGTGAAATCCAGCTGCCCTGTGCTAGCATTTCTCATTTCTTTGTGGCTTTTATTAATCCCAGATCCTTCTTCCTCTGACTTCACAGACGCAATGCTAGATTTAATCTTGTGACAACCATGACTGAAACTCTTCTGAGACTTTTGCCTGTTCTTTGTTGTAATTCTCATACAAGTATTTGCTCTGACTTCTTAGGGCGGTCTCCTTCCTTAGAACTGAAATCCTCTCATGCCCAGTGAGTTTACGGCGCGCTTTCCCGTGGAGCGGGAGGCCTGCGTGTGTCCAGGGCCAAAGCCAACGTGGGGTCTGTGAGAGATCAGGGGGCCCCAATCCCCCTCCGTCAGGCTAAATGACGTGCGGATGGAAAAGCGAGGCTTCGCTCTGCTCACCTCCACTGGGAGGAGGCGCTGGCGGTGGCGGTGACCATGAAGACAGGCTTTGTCTTCCTGAGTTTCTTTTTGCTTTGGCGGTGAGAAGTTAGCTGAGGCAGTGACTCCCAGCCAGGCTCAGCCCTCTGGGTCACATGTCAACCTAAGGAAACTTTGAAAAAGGCTCTTTGCTCCCATGGTCAGTAGCATCACATGGGCTTTCTGGAAGCACTGGTGGGAACCTCCCAGGGGCTCCTTGGTGAGTCCCTACACCAGCCCTCGCTGCAGTGGACATTAGCCTGGCTCTCTGTGACCCCGACTTCCTTTCTGAGAGTGGGCCCATGGCCCTGCTCAGGGGTCCCGAGAAGCAGCGTGTAGAGGGGCCATGCCACTGCCTCCACCGTGTTCTTCCTGAGCTGCTCCAGGAAGGTGACTACATTCCATGGCTGCTGGTACTCTTGGGGCTGTCTGTCCCCTGGGCCACCTGTATCACACCAAGCAGAAGATATGCCTTCATCTTCTGCTACACAGGCTGTCTGCCTCCACCACCTTCCTGTGCCCATGCAGGTTTTCCCCCAGTTTGTGTGCCATTGGTTGAGTATCAGGACATCCTGGTTTGCCTGGGGCAGTCCCAGCTTCCATTCGGTTGTCCCAGCATAATTATTAATAGTACTTTGTTTGACTCTCAAGTGTCCTAGTATGAGCAATGAATTATGCAATAGCTCTGTTATTGATCATTTTGAGGGGTGGCGGGGCATGGTCTGGGAAAGGCCAGCTGCTTGCAGATGATCACTTGACCCTTTTTCCAGAAGCCAGTGCCTTTTTTTTAAAATCAGATTGATGTCAGTTTTCCAAATAAACCACTGAGTCAGCTTGGTGTAATGGTCACTCTCTCCATTCTGTGGCCCAATATTTAGCAGCGTCTCTTCTCTCTAGCAGGACATTTAATCATTCTGAACCTCCCTTTCATGCTTTATTACATGAGGATGCTGAGCCCTGTCATGCCAACTGACCACGGGTCACACTAAGACCATGGGTGCAAAAGCCTTCTGTAAACTTTAAACTGTAAAGTGCAGTAAAAATGTGAGCTTTTACTTCAGGAAGGCCTACAATGTGGAAGGGATTGCTGCGTGGGGTATTGCCAGCCCCCGCTTCCTGGTGGGATTTTATCTGCTTGGCCTGGACTCACTGTCTTCTTCTGCTTCTCGCCCCTTATCTCGGCAGGAGAATCACTGCCCTTGGCCACCTCCAATCAAGTTCTCATCAAGTTCAGTGCCAAAGGCCAAGTCCCAGCCAGAGGTTTCCACTTTGTCTACCAAGGTATGCAGGATGCAGATGCCAGAGGGGAAAAGGCAATCTCTGTTCTTAGGGCACTTGGTGACCAAAGAAACAGGGATCTTTGACCCCTAGTCTCAGCCTCTTTCTCAGGGTGCGTGGGGGCAGTTACTGGATTGCGGGGCAATTTCCTGAAATTCTGTTGAATCTTATGCATTCGCTTATCCAGCAGACATTTCTTAGACCAATGTTCTGTATGTCCAATGAGGAAGGAAATCAGACATGGGAAACTAATTTCTTCCTACCCCTCATATCCCATTCCCCCACCCCCCACCCAGTGACTGGTGTGGTCCAGATGGCACTGGGGACACCAACCCAAGCTCTTCCCTAGACTCCCACCTATGGGCTTGGTTTTGTCTGCAAGGCACAGTACAGGGGTGGGCAAATAGAGGCTGTGACATGAGGTGGACATAGATCTGAATTGCAGCCCACCACCTGGGCACCAGGCACTCCACATCTCCAAGGTCCAGTTTGCTCACCGGTAAAATGAAGATAATAATGTGCCTCTGATAGGATTAAAAGAGAGTTCGTGAAATAGCTGGTACAAAGTAACTCATCCATGTTAGTTCTCTTTCTTACTAGCCCAGAAAGGCAAAGTTTGGAGCACCCGGGCTTTCACTGGCAGGCCCAACTTCCCCTCGTCCAGGAGAACATCCACTTTTGTAGGGCCCAGGGTCTAAGCATGGTCCTGTTCATTTGGCTCTGCCCAGGATGACTGGCATTCCCTATGTGGGGCAGTCCTGCCATAGGCACAGGGGCAGTGCGCTCATAGCCCCAGGGATACTCCTCCCATATGCACAGGGGTAGTCCTCTCATAGGTGCAGGGGAGTCCTGCCATAGGCCCGAGGGTAGTTCTCCCATAGATGTAGGGGTAGCCCTGTCATAGGCACAGGGGTAGTCCTGCCATAGGTGCAGGAGCAGTCCTCCCACAGATGTAAGGGTAGTCCTCCCATAGGCGCAGGGGCAGTCCTCCCATAAGCGCAGGGGTAGTCCTCCCATAGGCGCAGGGGTAGTCCTCCCATAGGCACAGGGGTAGTCCTGCCATAGGTGCAGGAGCAGTCCTCCCACAGATGTAAGGGTAGTCCTCCCATAGGCGCAGGGGCAGTCCTCCCATAGGCGCAGGGGCAGTCCTCCCATAGGCGCAGGGGTAGTCCTCCCATAGGCACAGGGGTAGTCCTGCCATAGGTGCAGGAGCAGTCCTCCCACAGATGTAAGGGTAGTCCTCCCACAGGCGCAGGGGCAGTCCTCCCATAGGCGCAGGGGTAGTCCTCCCATAGGCGCAGGGGTAGTCCTCCCATAGGCGCAGGGGTAGTCCTCCCATAGGCGCAGGGGTAGTCCTCCCATAGGCACAGGTGTAGTCCTCCCATAGGCGCAGGGGCAGTCCTCCCATAGGCGCAGGTGTAGTCCTCCCATAGGCGCAGGGGTAGTCCTCCCATAGGCGCAGGGGTAGTCCTCCCAGAGATGTAGGGGTAGTCCTCCCATAGGCGCAGGGGTAGTCCTCCCAGAGATGTAGGGGTAGTCCTCCCACAGATGTAGGGGCAGTCCTCCCATAGGCGCAGGGGCAGTCCTCCCACAGATGTAGGGGCAATCCTCCCATAGGCGCAGGGGTAGTCCTCCCATAGATGTACAGGCAGTCCTCCCATAGGCGCAGGGGCAGTCCTCCCATAGGCACAGGTGTAGTCCTCCCATAGGCACAGGTGTAGTCCTCCCATAGGCACAAGTGTAGTCCTCCCACAGATGTAGGGGCAGTCCTCCCATAGGCGCAGGGGCAGTCCTCCCATAGGCACAGGTTTAGTCCTCCCATAGGTGCAGGGGTAGTCCTCCCACAGATGTAGGGGCAGTCCTCCCATAGGCACAGGTGTAGTCCTCCCATAGGTGCAGGGGTAGTCTTCCCACAGATGTAGGGGCAGTCCTCCCATAGGTGCAGGGGTAGTCTTCCCACAGATGTAGGGGCAGTCCTCCCATAGGTGCAGGGGTAGTCCTCCCACAGATGTAGGGGCAGTCCTCCCATAGGTGCAGGGGTAGTCTTCCCACAGATGTAGGGGCAGTCCTCCCATAGGTGCAGGGGTAGTCTTCCCACAGATGTAGGGGTAGTCCTCCCATAGGTGCAGGGGTAGTCCTACCACAGATGTAGGGGCAGTCCTCCCATAGGTGCAGGGGTAGTCTTCCCACAGATGTAGGGGCAGTCCTCCCATAGGTGCAGGGGTAGTCTTCCCACAGATGTAGGGGCAGTCCTCCCATAGGCACAGGTGTAGTCCTCCCATAGGTGCAGGGGTAGTCTTCCCACAGATGTAGGGGCAGTCCTCCCATAGGTGCAGGGGTAGTCTTCCCACAGATGTAGGGGCAGTCCTCCCATAGGTGCAGGGGTAGTCTTCCCACAGATGTAGGGGCAGTCCTCCCATAGGTGCAGGGGTAGTCCTCCCACAGATGTAGGGGTAGTCCTCCCATAGGTGCAGGGGTAGTCTTCCCACAGATGTAGGGGCAGTCCTCCCATAGGCGCAGGGGCAGTCCTCCCATAGGCACAGGTTTAGTCCTCCCATAGGTGCAGGGGTAGTCCTCCCACAGATGTAGGGGCAGTCCTCCCATAGGTGCAGGGGTAGTCTTCCCACAGATGTAGGGGCAGTCCTCCCATAGGTGCAGGGGTAGTCTTCCCACAGATGTAGGGGTAGTCCTCCCATAGGTGCAGGGGTAGTCTTCCCACAGATGTAGGGGTAGTCCTCCCATAGGTGCAGGGGTAGTCCTCCCACAGATGTAGGGGCAGTCCTCCCATAGGTGCAGGGGTAGTCCTCCCACAGATGTAGGGGCAGTCCTCCCATAGGCGCAGGGGCAGTCCTCCCACAGATGTAGGGGCAATCCTCCCATAGGCGCAGGGGTAGTCCTCCCATAGATGTACAGGCAGTCCTCCCATAGGCGCAGGGGCAGTCCTCCCATAGGCACAGGTGTAGTCCTCCCATAGGCACAGGTGTAGTCCTCCCATAGGCACAAGTGTAGTCCTCCCACAGATGTAGGGGCAGTCCTCCCATAGGCGCAGGGGCAGTCCTCCCATAGGCACAGGTTTAGTCCTCCCATAGGTGCAGGGGTAGTCCTCCCACAGATGTAGGGGCAGTCCTCCCATAGGCACAGGTGTAGTCCTCCCATAGGTGCAGGGGTAGTCTTCCCACAGATGTAGGGGCAGTCCTCCCATAGGTGCAGGGGTAGTCTTCCCACAGATGTAGGGGCAGTCCTCCCATAGGTGCAGGGGTAGTCCTCCCACAGATGTAGGGGCAGTCCTCCCATAGGTGCAGGGGTAGTCTTCCCACAGATGTAGGGGCAGTCCTCCCATAGGTGCAGGGGTAGTCTTCCCACAGATGTAGGGGTAGTCCTCCCATAGGTGCAGGGGTAGTCCTACCACAGATGTAGGGGCAGTCCTCCCATAGGTGCAGGGGTAGTCTTCCCACAGATGTAGGGGCAGTCCTCCCATAGGTGCAGGGGTAGTCTTCCCACAGATGTAGGGGCAGTCCTCCCATAGGCACAGGTGTAGTCCTCCCATAGGTGCAGGGGTAGTCTTCCCACAGATGTAGGGGCAGTCCTCCCATAGGTGCAGGGGTAGTCTTCCCACAGATGTAGGGGCAGTCCTCCCATAGGTGCAGGGGTAGTCTTCCCACAGATGTAGGGGCAGTCCTCCCATAGGTGCAGGGGTAGTCCTCCCACAGATGTAGGGGTAGTCCTCCCATAGGTGCAGGGGTAGTCTTCCCACAGATGTAGGGGCAGTCCTCCCATAGGCGCAGGGGCAGTCCTCCCATAGGCACAGGTTTAGTCCTCCCATAGGTGCAGGGGTAGTCCTCCCACAGATGTAGGGGCAGTCCTCCCATAGGTGCAGGGGTAGTCTTCCCACAGATGTAGGGGCAGTCCTCCCATAGGTGCAGGGGTAGTCTTCCCACAGATGTAGGGGTAGTCCTCCCATAGGTGCAGGGGTAGTCTTCCCACAGATGTAGGGGTAGTCCTCCCATAGGTGCAGGGGTAGTCCTCCCACAGATGTAGGGGCAGTCCTCCCATAGGTGCAGGGGTAGTCCTCCCACAGATGTAGGGGCAGTCCTCCCATAGGGGCAGGGGTAGTCTTCCCACAGATGCAGGAGCAGTCCTCCCATAGGGGCAGGGGTAGTCTTCCCACAGATGTAGGGGCAGTCCTCCCATAGGCACAGGGGTAGTCCTCCCATAGTGGATGCCGTCCTGGAGCCGGGCCGATGGGTCCCAGCCACCAGTGTGGGCAGAGGGAAAGAAGATTCAGGTCATGGAAGGCAGGCCTCCGGGAAGGATCTTAAGGCGCATGGGGAGCACAGCAAGAGGCAGGGCGGAGGCATTGAAAGTGGGGGAGGAAGGGCAGTTCATTCTCCTTGTCGGGGACTGTGGGACCCCGATCAGTCAGGGGCATCACTGGGAAGGCAAAGAACAAAACTGGGCCTAAAGTCTGGGCCGGGGGCTCATGTTGTGTCTCATCGTCTCCAGCAGCTGTGCTGTGACACTGGGTGTCCAAGCGTGTCTCAGTAACACGGGCCTCGTCCTAGACAGTCCCCACCCCTGACCTGGGAGCCTCTCGGGGTCCCCTCCAGACTGTCTGTGTTCCAGTCCCATGCGTGTCCGTCCCTGGGCCAGGTTCTAGAGGGATGAGGCCTGCCCCTCAGTGCCCTTGTCCCCCACAGCGGTGCCCCGAACCAGCGCCACGCAGTGCAGCTCTGTGCCGGAACCCCGCTATGGCAAGAGGCTGGGCAGCGACTTCTCGGTGGGGGCCGTCGTCCGCTTCGAGTGCAGCTCCGGCTACGTCCTGCAGGGGTCCCCAGAGATCGAGTGCCTCCCGGTGCCTGGGGCCCTGGCCCAGTGGAACGTCTCCGCGCCCACGTGTGTGGGTGAGTGCCTGGACCGCGGGGCTGGGGCCGGGGCTTTCTCCCTGGGGGCGGCAGCAAGTCCCAGCAGGTGCCCCGAGGCACACAGCAGCCCCTTCCCACCAGCGTGACCTAGGCAGAAAGCCCGTCCAGGCCGAAGCGCCAGTCCTGCGGGTTGGTGTGAGACAGCCGTGCGTCCTGGGGCGGGGGCGCGTGTGAAGGGAGGAACCGGGGTCCAGGTCCCTGAGGGGGGCAGAAAACAGAGCGAGAAGGCGGGACTTGGCACGAAGGAGGAAGCCCCACGGGCAGGGGTTGCCAGCAGAAGTTGGCCCCGGGGAGCAGTCCGCTTGGGGAGCCTGTGACCACAGCTGCCCGTCCCCGCAGTGCCGTGTGGCGGCAACCTCACGGAGCGCAGGGGCACCATCCTGTCCCCCGGCTTCCCGGAGCCGTACCTCAACAGCCTCAACTGCGTGTGGAAGATCATGGTCCCCGAAGGCGCTGGCATCCAGGTAGGGGCCTGGTCGGGCGGGTGGCCACCCACAGGTGCTGGCCGTTGCCAAGCCCTGAGCCAGGAGGGAGAAGGAAGAGACACAGGCTGCCTGACCAACAGTGCCATCCTGCTGCCTCCCAGATTCAGGTCATCAGTTTTGTCACGGAGCAGAACTGGGACTCCCTGGAAGTGTTTGACGGTGCAGATAACACTGTAACCATGCTGGGGAGTTTCTCAGGTAAGGTGGCTTCCAATCTGGAGGGTCGTGGTAGACATTGTCATCATAATCATGGAGACATAATTCACATACCATAAAATTCATCATTTTAAAGTGGACACTTCAGTGGTTTTTAGTGTATTCACCAGGTTCTACAACCCTGACGACTATCTAATCCCAGAATATTTTGATCATCCCCCAAAAAAACCAGGCACCCACTTTCACTCACTCTCCACCCTACCTGCCCCCCACACCCCAGCCTCTGGTAGCCACTAATCTGTTGTCTGTCTCTGTGGGTTTGCCTATTTCAGCCATTTCATGTGAATGGAATGTTTGCTTCTTTCACTTAGCATGATGCTTCCAAAGTTCATCAAGTTGTAGTGTGTGTCAGCACTTCGTGATGTGGATATACCATATTTCGTTTATCTATTCACTAGTCGATGGGTCATTTCCACTTTTGTGCTATTGCAATTGATGTTGCTATGAACATTCATGCACAAGTTTCTGTGTGAGCATGTGTTGTCAGTTCTCTTGGGTATATACCTAGGAATGCAATTCCTGGGTCACATGGTAATCCCGTGTTTAACTTTTTGAGGAACTGCCAAATGGTTTTCCGAAGTGGCTACATCATTTTCCATTGCCATGGCAGACTTCTGATGTAGCATGGCGCATGCTTTTGCATGCCAGAGTCTTTCTGAAGGTGGTGGGGAGGGGACCAAACTCATAGGCCTCCTGAGGAGCTCACTGTCCCACAGGCACACAGCTCTGCCACTGCTCATCTTGCGGGAAGTGCTTTGGGGTCTCTCCTCCCTCGGCCATTGGAGACCTAGCCCTCTGAGTGGTGTTAATTTGTCATTTAGTGAGTTTGATCACTGGGGACATTTGGGAGCCTTGGGAGCAGAATGTCAGCAGGTGGCAAAAGCAAGAAGGACAGGGAGGAGGGTGGGGGCCTGGAAGAGCTAAACCTCAATGACCCTGGTGTCCTTGCCCTAGGAACAACCGTGCCTGCCCTCCTGAACAGCACCTCCAACCAGCTCTACCTTCACTTCTACTCAGACATCAGCGTGTCTGCAGCCGGCTTCCACTTGGAATACAAAAGTGAGAATCTGGGGTCCTGCTGTGTACAGTGTTCAGGGTGGAGCTAAGGGTTACCAAGTCCCCACTCTGAGCTAATATTGGGGCTGTGTATTCTCCATCCCACTTAAGCCTGACCACAAACCTAGGTGAGGATGCTGAAGCACAGAGAAGGCCTGAAACCTCCTCAAGGCTGCACAGCAGAGCTGGCTTCTCACCCAGATGCCTGGTATTCAAAAACCTATGTTCTTGCTCAGTGTCTACACCAGGAGTGGGAAGGGGACTTGGTCACTGGCCTAGGCCCCAGTATACAATTTAGAATATAAAAAGATGGAGGTGCTTTCTTCCCCTAATCCTAAAAACTGGCCTCTCTAACCTCTAGCTCTGAGATGCAGTTATCTTTGGAGTTCCTCCCGTCATTGGATACTTCACTCCTCTTCTACCTGATTTCTCCCTGCAGGCTCTAACCCCTACTTCCTGGCTTCCAGCACCCCTAAGGGCTCACTACTGAATACTCAGAACAGAAAAGTTGTGGATGTGTCTTCTGGGGAGACTGCTTGCATCCTGGGACTTCCTGCTCCATCCCCTTTCCAGCAGCATTTATTCCACATTTGTTTAGCAAATACTTATTGAGCATTTACAATGCACCAGATGCGATGCTGGCTTTTGCCAGGATTGCATAACATTGAGATGGGTCTGTCCCCTTAGGGTCCACTAGGGAGAGGCAGACAAATAGACAGAGAAGTGCATCATAGTATTGCATGTGCTCCCATGGATGTCTCTAGATGGTAGAACAGTGGTTCAGAGAATGGTCACTTCTTCCTGGGGCAGGTAGAAATGCAAATGTCAGGAAGGAACATTGAGCACCCGCAATGCGCCAAGCCCTGTGTTAGGTGCCCACAGGACAAAGATGAATAAGGCAAAGTCTCTGCCTTCAAAAGCACAATGTCTAGGAGGAGAGAAAGACATGGAATTAGTAATTTTAGTGTGGCCTTTAGACACTTCGGAAGTACAGAGGAAGGGAGCTAAACCTAGCCAGGTAAGCCTTACAGACTGGTATGCCAGAGATAAGTTTGGGATGAGAAGTAAGAAATGCAGGAAGGCATGGCTGGCTTGACCATCCAGGACAGCATGGGCCCATGCAGACAGAAGGCCCAGCTGGTGCTAGGTGCCTGATTGGTCAGCACTATCCAAAATGAAAGAACTTTATCTATGTGTTTGGGGAGGATTACCTGGATCCCAAGAAGCTCATCACCTGAAAGGACTGCCATATGCCCCTGTCAAGAAAGACCTAGGACAGCCAAAAGCAAAGTCCCTGAGGGGTAGAAGGTAGGACAAGGACCCCTGCGACTTCCTTCCTGCAGATGTCTAAAACTTCACTCACCTGACAAAGTTTCCTGGGTTTCTGAATAAGTCACATTTTTTTCCTTTTACCCTCTCCTCTCTGTTTTTGCCAGTTTTATTTCTGTATCAATATTTTAATTTGAGTCTTTGAATGTTTCTTAGAATCTTCTCTGGTCTTTCTTCTTCCAAAGGTACATTTCCTTCCTAAATCACTTTGTCATTCTACTACTGCCTCATCCCCAGGAAGAATTCACCTCTTCTCAGTTGTCTTTGTCCAGGGGAACTGGCAGTTTTCTCGGTAGCTGACACTTCTCATGTGCTGTCCACACACACGGTGGGAAGAGCTAGGGGGAGAACAGAGGTCCTCATCGGTATATACAGACTGGAATTCCTGGGAGCCAGGACCCTGTAGTTACATTTTGTCTTGTAAGATAATCTACAAAGAGGGCACGGAGGCTGGAGAGTTAACTCTATCATAGAGGCAAATGGTTTTGAAGGGTACTGAAAAGTCACATCCACGGCTGCGATTCATATTTAATGTTTATTTAATTGGAATGGAAATGGAGCAATATGCTTTCAAAAGTAATAAATTACATATGATAAAAAATTTTTTTCTTTTGTTATAGCGTAGCTTAAATAAAATCAAGCTGTGCAGTGTAAGAGAAATTAGAATGGGCTTTTCTCCATCTGCCTCCTTTGTTCTCTGGCCTCACCTCTCTCCCCATTTCTTTTTTCCTCCTACCACACTCTGTTGTCCTTGCTGTGTCCCTTTCTCTCTCTGCCTCTTCTTCTTCTGTCCACTGCCTTTCCAGTAAGTGGGTCTCTAGTGGCTAGGTTGTGACCACCCCTCTAAACCCTGAGTTACTTCTACTTGGCATACAGGGGAGAAAGAGACAAAATGACAAGACTAAGGGCTTAAAGTAGTTTGATGATTGTTTTAATGCTTATCTTTGAGGTCTTTTGTCTCAGCTGCTGAGATTTTTGGACATAGGCCCCAAAGAGCTTTGATTTCTAAACATCACATCCACATCGTAAAAGCACGTGTAGGCCAGAAACTGCCTGGGAAGAACGTGAGGGAATCTCCAGGGTGATAACAATATTCCACGGTGTTGGTAGGGGGGGTGGGTTATACAGGTGCAAGTTCAAATCTCAGCACATGTGCACTCACAGTTATGTCAATTACAACATGGATGTGTATGATTTGTGTATTTCGCTATACATAAATTTCCCTCAGAAGGAAACAAAAGCACATGTAGTTGTCAGAGTCTCATCTCATCTCAGTGTGGCATGAGGACCCATCACCTGCTGCACAAGAAGGTGGGCTGGGGGCTGGAGCCTCAGCTGACCAGTCCTTCCCTGTTCCTTTTCCACGAGCCCCTGGCTCCCTGCAGGCACTGGGTACACATGGGTTTCTCAGGGAGCCTGTATCCCCCAAGGGAGCCACTAGGAGGGCTGAGGCTGCCATCTCACAAGCTCTCTGGGCCATGCTGGTGCCCAGGGTCAGACCCAAACCCACAGTCCATGCTCCTCTCTTTTCTGCCGCCTGTGGTGAGGAGGACCCCTTGGGAATTGGTGGAGAACTCGGTTTGCAGCTACCCTGTGCCTGCCCCTGAGTCTTGCACCCTTGCCCCTGGAGAGATGCCCTGCAAGCCCAGTCCAGCAACACATGGAAATTTACTTAGTGCATCCAAAGCACCTGCTCATGTAGGTGGGCTTCTGTGAGGCACAGGAGAGGCAGGAAGCCCCCAGTCGGGAGCTGCTACATTCCCGCTTGCTGTGTGGGAGGCGGCAGGAGGGGACTGAAAGCAGGAAGAAGGTGATTTCAGGAGGGGAGGCAGGCAGAGCAGGGGCAGTTGAGCTCACGTGGCCTCGGGGTTTGGCCTTCACTTGGGCAGACCCGGGGGCAGGCTGGGCTTGGTCTGAATCCCAGCTCTGTGGCTACTAGGGGCATGTTCCTGGGCCTCTCTCTGCTTGTGTCCCGTCTGTAAAACGGAATGCCAAGACCCGCTTGAAGGGTATGAGGGGACATGTGTGAGTCACTGGCCCCCACTGCTCATGGGAGGTGCTCAGTGAGTGCCCCTGGGATGAAGGTGTGGCAGGCGGGGAGGGAGAGGAGGAGGAGGGTCAGGGTGGGGGTTCTAGCAAAGCACTGTGTACCATGCCAGGTACAGAATAAGGAATAAATGAACACGGTTGAATTTGAAGAATCAAGAAAGGAAGCAAAGGAGGACTTGAGAGTCCACGGAGGTGATCTTGAAAAGGGACCAGGCCAACATGGTGAAGGTCGTAGATGTCAAGATGAGAAGGTTGGATCTATGTAACAGGGACCAGGTTCACATTGCTGAGCAAGGCAGTCCCATGATCCAAGGAGAGATTTTAAGGAACGCAAGTTGCCTGTGAGTTCGGAGTGGTCTGGATAGCGGTGGCTATCACTGCGTAGTGACAAGGGGGGGCCTGTTATGGGAGCCAGGGCTAAGTGAGGCCAGAGCTGGCCATGGCAGGCGAAGTGTCAGCGGCCCCCACTGCATCGCCCCGGAAGGGGCTGGCTTGACCTTGAAAACAGAACGTGGAGAGTTACCCACTCGCAAACGTGCCCCAGGACAGTCTGCCCAGAGCATGGGACTCTGGCTTAGCCCAAGCATTGCTGAGATGCCCTACCTCCTTCTCACCTTTCTTCTGCCTCTCCCCACGTCTCAGCCCGCAGGAGCTGTCTCCTTAGAAAGACAGAGGGAAGTCAGGAGTAGGAGGTAGAAGCCCTACAGAGAGGTCTGAGAGTTTGCAGGGCTGGGCAGCTCTGTAGCTCAGAGCTTGGTCGAAGGGCAGGGCACCCAGAGTCGCTGGGATGACACCCTCCTGCCCCAAGGAGCTTTGGCCTGTTGAGCCTGTGTGCCTTTTAAACATTCTGTTTTTCTCCATGTGCTGCAAGGTGAAGAGGGCTGGGAAGCACCAGCCCTGAGACTGAGAGAAAGCACAAACTGGAGGCCCTCCTTCTGCTGCCAGCATCCCCGGCCTGCTGTGGCGCTGGTCTGCTGGGCAGGCTCGTTCTCCTTTCTGACCGTCTCTGTCTTGTCTAGCGGTGGGCCTGAGCAGTTGTCCGGAACCTGCCGTGCCCAGTAACGGGGTGAAGACTGGCGAGCGCTACTTGGTGAACGACGTGGTCTCTTTCCAGTGTGAGCCGGGATACGCCCTCCAGGTACCTCCCTTTGACACGCAGGACAGAAAACAGGTGTCCCCTGGGATGTGGTTGGCCAGCCTTGCACCAGCCGAGTACAGTCACCAAAGAACAGGGAGCAGCCGCCAGTTCTCTTGGGGACCATTATTCCCTCCTGGAGCTGTTCATGCAAAAGACAAACTCTGCTGACTTTAATAATTTGGCATCAGCCAGATACCAACGTGTTCCTGCAAAGTTGGGTTTGAGTCGGCTTGGGAAAATTTAATTTCCCTTTGAAGGCCATCAGAGAATTTAGTAATTAAAGGAACCTCACAAGGAAACCTCTAGTAATGAGAATTCTTTAGTGATGGTTGTTAATAATTGTCCTTCCCCCAAATCTCTCTCCTTTTGCCTTACTGCCATCCCACGGTGGATCTGTGTGTCTTTGCGTATCTTGTTCCTTAACGTGAGGCCCCTGAACAAGCCCCCTGTTGTGGGTTGCACATGCAGTCCTGCCGCGAGGCAGCTAGCCCACCCCTCTTCCTGATTCCTCCAGGGCCACGCCCACATCTCCTGCATGCCCGGGACCGTGCGGCGCTGGAACTACCCTCCTCCGCTCTGTATTGGTAAGAGAGCCCAGACCTCACCGTTCATGCAAATCCATTTCCTCCCAGGGATTTGAGTTCAGGGGCATATCATCAAGTTCAAGTTCAAACCGGAAGAATGTTTCTTATTCCAGGTTTGTCCCAAGTCGATAGTTGTAGACTGATGTTTTTATGACCTCCAACTCTCATTTAAGGCTGCCATGACTTTTTGAATCCTCTGCCCAGCAAATGAAAAATTACAGGAGATTTGTTCATTTGAAAACATGGTGATGATCATTCTGATTCCCCATGAGCTTATCTCCAGACCCCAAATGAAACTTCTGGGCACTTTGGGCTTACCCCTATGACTTTTTGTGGGACGGACAGATAAATCCACTACTAAAGAAATGCCAAGAGTTAAATGTGAAACAAGGACATAGGTCAGTTTTGTTTCTTACCCTATGCTAAAGCAATGATGGATGAGGAGATCAACAGATAGAAGAAAGGACAGGGTCTCCCTCCTTGGGGGCTTCTGGTCAGGGTAGACAAAGGGGAAATGCATGTTTATTGAGCATCTACTATATGCTAGGCAGGGGTTCCATGTTTCCTGAGATACCTTCAGGGGAGGTATGACTTACCCTCCATTTGCAAATAGGAAATCTAAGTCTTTTAGGATTAAAAAGAAAGTGGCAGAGTCAGGAAGAGAAACTTCGGGTTCTCTAGGTGCCCAGGTGACAGTCAAGTGCCCTAAGGCTGACCTTGGGGTAGGGAGTGAGGGGAGGCAAGGGAGTGTCACTTGGGCACAATGGCATTTTCCTTCTGTGATTTCACCAGGATGCAGGATCTGGTCATCTATGCAGCAGGTCAGAAATGTGATGGGCCAGCACAAGGCACTTCCCCCCATCATACGACTGAGACCTTGCCAAGGTCGTCATAGTAACAGCAGCTGCTGTCCACCGAGGCTTTATCACGTCTACCAGCCCTGTCCCACGTGAAGCGTGGCACTTTCGTAACAACTAGATAAGTGCTGCAGCTGGATAAGTGCTGTGCTAGTTCCATTTTACAGTTGGGGGAAACTGAGGTTTGGAGGGGTTTAGAACTTGCCCGAGGCCTCATAGGAAGTGAAGGTGGGATTGTGACCCAGGCGGTCAAGGCCAGCGCCTGCTCTGCACTGTTTTCTGGTCCATCTGCCGAGCCGCTTTCTCCCCGGAAAGCGCTTGCCTGGACTTGTGCTTCCCACCTCTCCGCTCCTGTCTCTGGGCCTCCGTGGCTGGCCAGCCCCTTTCCGCTCACACAACCTCTTCCTAATAAGACATGAAAGCACAGAATTGATGCCGACTGACCAGGCTGCAGTGGTGCCCCAGTCCTGCATCCTCAAATGACCCTGAAATCACTTCTACTGGCGTGTCAGATGTCCCCAAGCCCTCAGGTCACTCCTGCGGTTGGTTTCCATGGAATGCTCATCACAGTCACTTTTCCGAGGGGTTCTGGTGGTGAGCCTCACCCGCTGACCACCTTGCCACCCTGCCCCATGTACTACGTGTTTGTAAAGAGCCCGGCACGGTGTGTGGCCCAGGGTAGGCAGAGGAGGAGCCCTTTCCTTTGTCCGTTTTCTGCCATCTTGGAAGAGCGTGTTAGGCAGTGAGGAGAGGGAGCCCTGGGGGATGGTCAGCCTTGGCGCAGGCCACTTTCACCTTCCTGTGTCCTCACTAAGGGCACTGACCTGTGAAGGGTATGCTCAAGCCCAGGAGTCCATAACTTGGGTTTATAGACTCCTAGGCAGTCCTAGGGTGTACTTCCCTTCTGGAACCTACATATTCAATTTTGCCCGTGTGTGCAGTTTTCTTTAGGGGGATTCCTGTGGATTCTCAAATGATTTCTGAGTCATGAAAGGTTAAAATCTGCTGCTCTAAGGGAGCTTCCAAATGCTGGCAGGGCCCTATACCCTGTCTTGAGGTTGTCCTAACCCCTGTCTTGTGTCATTGTCACAGCACAGTGTGGGGGAACAGTGGACGAGATGGAGGGGGTGATCCTGAGCCCAGGCTTCCCAGGCAACTACCCCAGTAACATGGACTGCGCCTGGACGATAGCACTGCCCGTGGGCTTTGGTAAGTGTCCGCAAACCCTAGACGGGACAGGGGCCTCACACCCAGGCCCCTGAGTGTAAAACAACTATCTGCCAAAATCCCTCTGCATAACCTTGGCCCACTCAGTTTAGCACTCTGCCTCTCTGTTTTCTGGTCTGTCGACCTCTTGTACGGGCATGAAGATCAATTAGGAATGGCAGAAATGAAAGTATGGGAGGGATGGAATCTTAGGGGGTTCCATTATTATGGTTTGAGTAATGAACTAAAATCCAGGAATGTGGAATGAGTAATTACTCAGGGATGATTAGAAAAGAAAAAAAAATGTGTTTTACAAGGGACTGGACCTCAAGTTGTGTTTTAAACTCCAATATCCAATTTATCATCCTAATTAAATTGAGCCAAAGCCAATAGGAAATTGAGTTTGCATTCTTCATACATACATTCTAGCTGGCCCAGAGATGGGAAAGAGTTTTTTTTTCCTTTTGGTGGAGTGTGCCAGGCATGGAGGTTGTCAGGGGGTGGAGGACAGATGTGGATACAAAGTTAAATTGCTGGTGATCCAGGTGTTGTGCACTGGGAATATAATTTAACCCAAAATATGTACGTTGAAGTGATAAAGGCTTTGTGCTGATGTGGGATGGATGGGCTGTACACATACCTCTTGCACAAGTCGTTGCTCTGCTCCTAGGAAAGAAATGTCCTGAGGGGATTATTCCTGCACAGGCCTGGGAGGGCCCAGTCTGTGAGCCTCAGAAACCAAGTTCACCCATTTCATCCCTTATTATTCAGCCTGGAGTGTGTCTTCTGATTAGAGAGGAGGCTTTCAGGAGAAAGCAGTCTAACTGGCCTTCTAAATCTGATTGGAGAGGAGGAGAGAGGTTGGGAACATTCTGAAGGATGGAGTCTTCTATTCTGTACCATCTTCTTAAGGAAAGTGGGTACAAAGTAATGACAACTTTGGCAGCCTTGGGAGACTGTAGATTTTGAGATACTGAGGAAAGAGGATCTGGGAGACCCTATGTCTCTGCATCAAGTCTTGGGGCAGAAGGACCTGAGATGATAGAAGGTGGGGAGAGGGAAACATCCAAAGGCAAACAGAAGTTTAAATAAGATGACTGTTTGCTGTGAGTCCTTATGTTCGGCCCCTGAGATCTCAATCTGTAAGTTGCAGGTGCTTATTCAGGCTTTGGGGAATAAGTCTACTGCAGGGTCCAGTCACAGAGGCCAAGGTCCCATGCTTTCAAATTAATGTTGGATTCCAACCCAGTCCCTAATATGGCACCTGGTTTCAGTGTGTAAAGAGTCACTGCATCTACATGCTTCTGCCACTAGATGTCGGTCACAGTCCAGCTCTTGCTGCACAACTCCATTCAGAAATACTGCAATCCTTAAAGAGCCCCTTGGAAGGGCATGCCGTCCACAGTGTTCTTGTGCAAGGGTACGATGCACGGGTGGGGAATGCAGAGCGAGGGCTCCACAGATTATATGTACGAAGATGCTTGCTCATTGCAAAATTATCTGGAATTTGGAAACAATCTGCATGTTCATTAGTAGGGAAGTAAGTCGTGTGTGGTCAGATAATTCATAAAATGGAATTAATTAACATGTGGTTAAAATGAATGCACTATATTTTTGTATATTAACATGAATAAACCTCGAAAAACACAATAGCATGTAAAAAATAATGTATGTACAGTATAATACCATTTATATAAATGTTTAAAACACATAAACCCAGATATATTTAGGAATCCACAACCATGAACTGGATGGATATTTTCCAAATTCGTGTTAGTGGCTGCTTCTGTGGAAGGAAGGAGAGGATTGGAACACAGCAGGAGACAAAGGGGCTTCACCACTAAATGTCAAGTCTTTATTTTATTCTTTAAATAACCAGATGCAAAATAAAAAAGCACATATGTGCTCATTCTGAGCTAATTAGAAAGTACAGATGAGCATATTTTTACAACGAAGACCCGTCTGTAATCCCATCATGCAGAGATAATCACTGACGGCTTAGTCCTCTGCCATTAGAGTGTAATTCTCATGAAGACAAGGGCTTCCTTGATCCTGTTCATCCCGTGTGACGTCTAGCACAGCCCTGCTGCATGGCAGATGTTCAGTAAATATTGTTAGCAAATGAGTGAATATTCTTCCATGTTTTTAATACAAAAATTATAATTGTATACCGCATACCATTTTGCTCTCTGATTTTCACAATTAACAATACATTTTGGGCATTTCCCTATGCTTAGTAAATATATTTATTCAATAACATCATCCATAGTAATCTAATTTTGGAGAATCTTATCAGTAAACATATATTCATGTTCACACCTCCATTCTCCAAAGAGTATATTAATATATACATTAATAGCTTAATTAGAATCATTTAACCTGTCAGGTTGCTAGGAGATCTTTATTCATCCACTAAGAGCCCAAAGTGTAAACTTCATGTGGCTTCTTATTGGAACAGGAGGGACAGTGTATGCTTCTAAGCCTGAAATTTCTGAATTATCTTAAGGTTTTCAGAAAATAGCTTTATTGAAGGTCATGTCTTTGAATTAAGCAGAGAGGGCGTTATTTTAAAGTAAAAAGTTGATTTTAGCAAAACTCTCTTTATACTGATACTAGACATATGAATCGCAAACTAAAACGTGTGTTGACCCTGAACTTTGTTTTTATTAAAATAAAATGGGCTCCAATGGAGCTCTGAAATGACTGATGCCTTTACTTTTGAATTAGTAATATACTCTTAAGATCAATCCTGTCTGAAGGCAAGAGACTTGGCTAGACCAGCAACTCCCAAAGTGTGTTCTGGGAGCTGTGATTGGGTGGGAAGCCAGCAGTAGGGACTCGCGGGCTCTGGCGAGAGATGCTTTCTGCCCCCTTGAAGCGGGACTGTGTTGCTTTGGGCACTGTCTGCCTCTCTGTCTTGCTCCCAGGAGCTCACATCCAGTTCCTGAACTTCTCCACCGAGCCCAACCATGACTTCATAGAAATCCGGAACGGGCCCTACGAGACCAGCCGCATGATGGGGAGATTCAGTGGGAGCGAGCTCCCTGGCTCCCTGCTGTCCACGTCCCACGAGACCACCGTGTATTTCCACAGCGACCACTCCCAGAACCGGCCAGGATTCAAGCTGGAGTACCAGGGTAAGGACAAGGGGGGCCGCGTTAGTGCCCCTGCCCATCCCAACCCCGTACCCCCAACTGCCCACCTCCCCACCCTTCCCTGTGGGGAAGATGGAGTGCCAGAAGGGGCGGGGTGGGTGGCAGGCCCGTCCAGGGACACTTCCTTTCCATGGTGGATGTCTCTTGTCCCCAAGGCTGTCTCACCCGTGTGACAGCTTGTTCTCCCACAGCCTCTTGCAGGGTGGCAGGCCCAACAGCACCCTGCGAGGTTCCGCCTCTGTCCAGACCCGACAGCCGACAGCTTTCCCTGGGCAAGTGGCCGTCTGTCCCTTCTAAGGCATGCCCCAGCGTCCAGCCAGCCCCTTCCCGGCGGGCTTGATAGACCGAATTACTCCCTCTGGGTCCTGCCCTGTGTGTCAGGCCCGATCACTCTCAGCAAAGCTCTTCCTATGACAGGACGGAGATTCCAGCTACAGCCCTAACAGCCTTGCGCTGTGAGACAGGGTTTTTCGGTGTGGGGCCCAGCCAGACTCGCTGTGGCTGTACCTTCCAAGGTGGAATCCTGTGACAGGGCCCACTCCGCCTAGCACTTTCTCTGGAAAGGGCCCCATCCACTCCAACTCAGGCTTCCCCTGTGCGGTGGGCCTAACATCACCTGTGGGTTTGGAGATTGTGCCCAACCAGTGCAGCTGTACATGATGAGCCATCTTTCTCCCTCAGATGCTTCCTGTTGTGACTTACGGAACCCCTGGTTCTAAATCCTTCCCCAGATTCTTCTATTTTTTAAATATATTTTTAGATTTTTTAACCAATATTAATATATGATTGTAAAAAAAAATTAAAACATATTGGACGTGGTGGCTCATGCCTGTAATTCCAGCACTTTGGAAGGCTGAGGCAGGATTATTTGAGACCAGGAGTTCAAGACCAGCCTGGGCAACATAGTGAGACCCTGTCTTTACAAAAACAATTTTTAAAAAAATTCGCCAGGTACAGTGGTGCACCTGTAGTCCCAGCTACTTGGGAGGCTGAGATAGGAGGATCCCTTGAGCTCCAACACATTGAGATCTAAAAAAAAATATATATATATATATATATATATATTACAAGTAAAGCCAAAGCTTTCTTTGTCTACAGCCTCTAAACCCATAATAATTCCCCAGAAATAACTACTGTTGTTTTCATGTGACCTTTCCAGACCTTTTCCTGTTCCTTGGCATACATATATTATATGTACCTGTAAAAACTCTGTAATGTCTTACAGAATTTTTTGGCCACATTTTCTATATAAATAGTACCACACTATGTGCAATTTTCTGAAACTTGGTTTTCTCATGCCAAGAGTAATAGGGCATGGAACTCCTCCGTCGTCAGAGGGGAATACTGAGCAAGGATTAGGTTTGTCATTTAAGGAAAGCCTTAAATGGGGTGGGTGCAGTTGGACCAGTTCTCCAGAGGGCTCTTCCTCACAGTGCTCCCAGGCCTATCTCAGGGAACATGTCAGTGGGTGTGGCTGGGCTTGTCACCTCAGGGGGAGCCTCAGGAGGAACTGGCCTCGCACCCAGACAGCGGTAATGAAGCTGCCACCCCCAGGGAAGCCTCGTGGGGCTTGTCACTGAGGCCAGCCTTACCCAGGAGCGTCTGTGCCCATCACACGGGAGGTGCGTGCTTATCAGTCGGGTCCTGACGCTTCAGACAGATGCCGTGGTCTGCCACAGGACTTGGACCCGTGTGGTCAGTCCCCTGTCAGGGACAGATTCACCACCTCACACCAAGACTCCCCCTGTGTCTTAGTTTGCTAGGGCTGCCCTAATAAAGTGCCATAATCAGAGTGGCTTAAACAACAAAAATGTGCTGTCTGACGGCTCTGGGGCTGGAAGTCCAAGACCAAGGTGTTGGCGGGGTGGTTTCTCCTGAGGGTTGTGAGGAGAATCTGTTCAGGCCTCTCCCCTGGCGTCTGGCGGTTTGCTGGCAACTTTGGAGGTCCTTGGCTTGTGACAGTGTCACTCTCACCTCTGGCTTCGTCTTCACAGAGCATTCTCCCTGCGTGTCAGTCTGTCTCCAAATTTCCACTTTTTATAAAGACACCAGTCCTATTGGATGAGGGCTCACCCTAATGACCCTATTTTAATTTTGGTAAGATAGGTAAAGATCCTATTTCCCAATAAGGTCACATTCTGAGGTACTAGGGGTTAAGACTTCAACACATGAACTTAGAGGGGGCATGATTCAACCCATGACACCCTCTGACAGGCCCGAGTGCACGCTCCCTGAGGATGCTCCTCTCTGATAAGCGTAAGGGTTGACAGTGCCGTCACTGTGACAAGGCGGCTGCCCTGCGCCCACCCACACACCTAGTCAGGCTCAGCCCACTGCGTCCCTTTGATGAGACCGGCCACTCTCGCTGTGACAAGCCACTCATCCTGGCTGCTCTCCCTGAGGATCCCTTCTTCGGGGAAGTATTAATACTGATTCCTCCTCTCAGGGTCTATTTCTGCCCTCCAGACCCGACCTCTCCCTTCTTCCAGGGGACAGACTCTGAGATCCTTCTCAGTATCGAGGCTCTCTCACTGGAGTTTCTGTCCCCTTTGAAAAGCCAAGATCCTTCCACTCGAGATGCTTCCTGTGAGAGAGGCCCCGCCGCTGTCAGCAAGGCTGCCCCGGCTGCCCACACGCAGCTACCCCCTTAGGCTCCTCACCACCTTTGGTTCCACATAGTCCCCAGAGGCTTCCTTAAAGGCCCGACTCATCCCACTTGGTGGCCTCCCTGAGCGAGTCTCCCTGCTCCCCCTAAGACTTTCGTTGCCAGATCGCCCAGACCCCCTCTGCCACCAGGGCCCCCCATGCCTCTCCTGCCACTAACCAGCCCCCACTCCCACGTGGCGGCTCAGGACTTTGACACACTCAGTCACCACAACGATTTCCCAGGGAAACCTGCCCTGTTCCCCCCACTGGGACTCCCTATATGATACTAAACAGAAACACATAACGCAGCCACCATCTTTGAGTGCTTACGACATGTTAGCTTCAAGATCATTGTTATTTATATTGTTATTATCTATGATAAATGCATCCACTTCCATGGAGCATTCATTCCATCTCAACTGCTTCCACTAAGAACTGCCACCGTCAGAACACTCTGTCTCTTCCCACTGCCGATTTCCAGTGCATAGCGGGCCCCATGACTGCCACGAAGGCTGTCCTGTGTCCTGTGGACCCAATTAACGGAAGGCTTTGCTCGGGGAGTCCCTCAGCGGCCTCCCCATGGACGGGCCTCAGCTGCTTCTGCTGAGACATCTGCTCCTGCCGAGTCAGCCCCGCCCATTCTCGCAGAAGCGGCTTCTCTGCTCTCTGCAGGGACTTGCTTTGCGACAGTCACGCATTCCTTTAGCCCGGCTATTCTCTCTGAAAAGCTTCACTCCTTGCCACAGATTTGGCATCTTCCTGCCAGAAGTCTTCCTTCCCAATAGGTTGGAAAGACCCTACTCAAATCCAACCTCCACTGTTTCCTTTGTCCGTGACCTTGATCCTCACCATGAAGGTTCCGTGAGATGAGCAACATGAAAGGGACCCAGCCTGCGCCTGGCCCCACACGCGGCTCAGTGAATAGAGGTTCAGTTCAGCAATTTTTCCTTGAGCCTCCTTCCCAAGAGAGTACTGCTAATAATAACGTAATATTTATTGAGCACTCACCATGTGCCAGCGATGTGTAAAGAGCTATGCACATATCACCCTATTTAGTCCTTACCTTAACCATTTTATAAATAAGAAAACTGAGGCATTGAGAAGTTAAATAACTTACCCAAAGCCAAGGACTAGTAAATGACCAAGGTCCATCTGAGTCTAGGTCTTGGTGCCTTACCATTCTGATAACTCTCTGCTGCTCCTGTATTCTGATTGGGAAGAAAATACCCACAGAGAATAAGGTAACCTTTTCTCCTGATCTTTTCAAGCCTACGAACTTCAAGAGTGCCCAGACCCAGAGCCCTTCGCCAATGGCATTGTGAGGGGAGCTGGCTACAACGTTGGACAGTCAGTGACCTTCGAGTGCCTCCCAGGATATCAACTGATCGGCCACCCTGTCCTCACCTGTCAACATGGCACCAACCGGAACTGGGACCACCCCCTGCCCAGGTGTGAAGGTATGTCCCTCCCTCGTCCCTGTTCATCCTTCCTGGGCTAGTCCTGGAGACTGATCCGAAGCAGCCCCACATTCCACCTGCCTGCTCCGTAGGGCCACCAGTGCTGGAGGTCCAGGCACACCTGGGTCCCTCCTGTTCTCCTATGGGACAGGGTCCTGGTGGCAGAGTTCAGGGAGATGTGGGCCCCACCGAAGGGAAGACACATGCAGCCCTGGGGGAGATCCAGCCTGATGGTCTAGGTGCCCCCAGTGGAAGGACGGGCTCCACACGAGGGTGCAGGAGCCCAGCAGTGTGCTGAGGGGCAGAGAGGGAGAGGGAGTCATGGCACCGTCCTGAAGGCAGGAAAGAAGGAAGCCTCTTTCTAAGAACACAATTGCCCCCTTTTACCTCAAGGAGCTGGAGGTGGCCCTTCCTTGGGTCTTCCTTAGCCAAAAGGAGGATGGAAGATGACAGAGAGATTATGCTGCCCCCACCCTTGTCCACACACTTCGGTTCCATTTTCCTTCTGTCTTCATCCTGACAGTCCAGCATTTTCCTGAAGGAGAGGCAGGAGCTGGTCTTGAAAGGGGAAGGTTTGGCAAGACAGTCACCCAGGGGACAGCGCCTCACTCTGGGGACAGATCCCGCCAGGCTCCATCCCTAACCGCCCTGCCTTTCTGAGCTTCAGTTTCTTCTGCAGCAAAATGGGACATCTCATCTCTGATTCTCAAGAGCCAGGGCCCCCACAGAGGACTCGCTCGCAGACACGAACCCTCGGGGTTAACTCTCCATAGAAAAAGAGGTCTTGTTTGCAAAACTGAGCTGTTCTGATGTTGGAATACAAGACTATAATTTCTAAAACTATTGTAGCCTCGGTTCATTTTATCAGATTTTCAGAGCATCCGGTGCATAACCAGTTGATCATTCTGGAATTTTTGGCTGATCACGTGCTATGTGACAAGCTTCATCCCCCTTGTTCCCTTCGTACTCCTTGCTTATCTTTTTGCAGCCTCACAGGAGAGAGAAAGGGCAATACGTCCTCAGTCTGCCGTCTTGAGCCAGAAACTCTTCTCCCTCCTGAGAAAGGTTCTTCCCTTGGCATCTTTGACACCATATTCTCTGACTTTGCCAGCCTCCTTTCTGCCTGTGCTGCCACCTTTCTTCATCATCTCTTCCTCTGGCTGCCCCTGAAGTGTTGTTATTCTTTGGAATTTTTCCTAGACTCCCTTCTCTTCTTTCGCTCATCCACTTCCATGTCCCCAAATGCCACCTTAATCTGCAACCTCTATCTCTTCACTGAGATCCACACCTGTATAGCCAATGGCTCACTAAATGTCTTCCTATCCAGAGGCGTCTAGATCCCAACATATTCACATTGAACTCGTTGTCTTTCTGCCATTAAACTGAAATCCCTATCTAGCAGTGGGCGCCTACAGTCACCGGTTACTCAGCCCTTCATTCAGACACCCTCTGTTTTTCCCTACCTCCCATATTCACCAAGTCCCGCTTCCTACATCCTAATTATCTAACAAAGGATCCAGGCTTAGCTGAGTGCCCCTGCGGTCTAACCTCACTCCTCACTGCCCAGCTTTCCTCCATCTTAACGCTCCACAGTGAGCAGGAGCCCTGGGAACACCCATAGGCCCCAACACCCCCTGCTCAGAAGCCAGCAAGGCATCCCCGTCTCCCTCAGGGTAAATTCCAAACTCTGAATGTAGCACAGTGTGTCGCTCTGAGCCTGGTCCCTGTTTACCTCCCAGGGTCTCCATTCTCACACACCAGCGCTGAAGCGCTTTCCGTCTTCCCGCGTGCTGTGCTTCCTTGCCTCTGGTTCTTAGCACATGCTGTTCCTTCCCCTTGCGGCATTCCCCTCTCCCACCTTGCTTACTTAGCCTAGCCGTCTGTTAGTTCTGAGTACAAATGTGAACTCTACCAGGAATCCTTCCCTGCTCTCACAAGACCCAATGAGGGGCTCCCCCAAATGTCCATGTGGCCTTTCATGATAACAGCATGCTGCAGCCTGCCCTACAGATGCTGGAGTCTGGCTGTGTCCCCCCAGCGTGAGTGCCATGGGACAGAACTAGAATATCCATCTCCTCCTGGCCCCGCAGGCCATGTTGAGGGATGATGAGTCCCTGTGTACTACTTTCTGGATTAATTTACATTCGCAGGACCCCTGTCCTCTGCCGGGAGGCAGCTGGGATTCTCTCTCTTCAGTCTCGTCTGCCCCTGTCCAGACGTCTGCTTGGTGCCCCCATATCAGCCAAACACACTCGCTATTCAGGACCAGGGTGTTCAGGGTGATTTTTGTCCAGCATCCCTGTTTATTCTGTTCCCTGGTGACTGAGTCCAAATACCATGGAGACCTCAAGGCTCTCCATCCACCTGCCTAAATCCTAAATCAGAGTGGATCTTAAATCGGGTATTGCCCTTGGGGAAGCCAAGGATAAGGAGGGAGGACGCCACCTGGGTGGCGAATTCTTCCTCTAGGAGCAGGGCCCTGGGCTGAACGCTCCACACTCCTCATTTCCCCACACCACCACCTTCCGATGAGGGAGGGCTTCCTAGTTCCCTTCTACAGGTGAGGAACTGGGACTCAGAGAGACCCAACTACTTGTCTAGGGGCATCTGGTCAATAAATGATTTCACTATGATTTAAACCCAACCCCAGCTTCACCATAAGAACCCTCAACTCTAGGTCAAGACCAAAAGTACCACTGTAGAAAGAGCACATCAGAGAGAAAGAAAGATATTTTCCCAGTTTCTTAGCTCTTCCTGGCAAAAACACTGCAGCCCTAACCCTAACTTCTGCCCTCTCCCATTCCTGGGGAGAGAGAGGGGTAGCTTCAGTGTGACCTTCCTTCTTGGCAGGTCTCTGCCATGAGAAAGAGACAGAGGGTGGCTGCAGGTGGACCAGGCCCACCAGTGTGCATTGGGACAGGTGGGCAGAGCCAGGCACGGCCACCCCCAGCCCAGGCTCCTCTCCCCCATCCCGCCTAACCTCCTCGACAGGATGGCTGGTGCTGGGGGCTGGGAGTTGGTTAGGAAGTCCCTGAATCCTCAAGTGGGGTGGGCCCCTGCACTCATCTGTGTGTCTGTGTTCCCTCCCTGGCAGTTCCCTGTGGTGGGAACGTCACCTCTTCCAATGGCACCGTGTACTCCCCGGGGTTCCCCAGCCCGTACTCCAGCTCCCAGGACTGTGTGTGGCTGATCACCGTGCCCATCGGCCATGGCATCCGCCTCAACCTCAGCCTGCTGCAGACAGAGCCCTCCGGAGACTTCATCACCGTCTGGTAGGGCTGGGTGCCGGGGGCTCTGAACTGGGTGACCCATCGGAAAACTAAGAGCTGAGTGG
Source organism: Microcebus murinus (assembly GCF_040939455.1). NCBI lineage: Eukaryota > Metazoa > Chordata > Mammalia > Primates > Cheirogaleidae > Microcebus > Microcebus murinus. The sequence continues at coordinate 23,729,131 of NC_134105.1, read as the reverse complement.
ATTTAAATGGCTGTTAGCTTTCTGGGTTTCAAATAAGCATGGTGGAATGAGGCTCAGCTTCAATTATCCATTATCATTCCTTAAAGGGAGAGGAGCACGAGGGCAGTGGCTCCCAGCCTGCTGTTCTGCCCGGGCCAGGGAAGGTACCAGTGGGTGTGTGAATGGGAGTGGGTGTGGACATACAGACTTCTCAGCATTTCCTGAGTTCAAACCAGCATTCTACTTGTACCTGAGATAAGCTACCCAGACTAACAGAAGAGGTTTGGGGTGGAATTTGCTGGTCATCTCATGCTGAGCCAGAGCTATCCCAGAACTTTCTGCAATGATGAGAATGTCCTATGGCTGCACTGTCCAATATGGTGGCCACTAGCTGCATGTGACTAGGAAGCACTTGGATGTGTCTAGATTGACTGAGGAGCTGATTTTTAAATTTTATTTAATCATAATTAATTTAGACATAAATAGCCACATGTGGCTAGTAGTTACTGAATTGGACAGCTCGGCTCTCAGTTATATAGTTATATGGTAGAACTTGAGTTAATATGACAAGTTAGAAAATGGGAATACAAATTATTATTTGATAAGTATGGTTTCCTGGACAGTTTTTTTCAATCCACTGGATCTTTAGACAAAGATATAATTTTACAATTCCTTTGTTTGGAGGTTACTGCCATTCTGGGAATCATCAGAGGATAGTGGGATTGTCTCCCAAAGTTCCCAGGGCCAGATATCTGTAACCAGACTTCTCTGGGTTGATTTTAGCTTGATTTCCAAGTAATAGCTAAAAACAGATGAGAGAGACTAGAAAAGGTTCCAGGAAAGAAATCCTTTGCCTAAAAAGGCAGTGTGGGGATAGCTCTTAGCCTGGGGGACAAGGAAGTGGGGCCAGCGTGGATAGCAGCAGGAGATTCCTAGAGCAGTTCCACAGCCCCGTCGTGGTGCTGAGAGGACCTGTGGTGAGACACGCAGCCTCACTCCACAGTGCATGCATTGCCCTAGAGCCCACTGGCTGGCGAAGCATCCAGTGAATGAAGAATCAGCGTGAGCTTCACTGATTCTATCAAGTGCGTTGGGATACTGAGTCAGGGGAGGTTGGAGAGAGGTGTTTAGGCCACTGGGGAAAAAGTCTTGGGTGCAAGAAGAGTCACAGTCCCCACTCCAGGTCTCTCTTAAGGTCACTGAGGGCACCAGATGGAACAGGCAGCCATGGTGACTGGTGACATGCCAGGACCTTCTTCCCTACATGCAGGGATGGGCCACAGCAGACGGCTCCACGGCTCGGAGTCTTCACTCGGAGCTTGGCCAAGAGGACGTTGCACAGCTCATCCAACCAGGTCCTGCTCAAGTTCCACCGCGATGCGGCCACAGGGGGCATCTTCGCCACAGCCTTCTCCGGTCAGTATGGAAGCCTGGCGGGGTGGGAGGGGCCAGGCCCTCCAGTCAAGCCTGGGCTTGGCTCCTGGCTCCACCATTCGCCAGTCGCGTGACTTTGAGTGACTTGTACAGCCTCCCTGGGCCTAGGTGTCCCCAGAGTGATGATAATTAAATGTATTAGCCTGTGTGAGCGCTCCTCACACAGAGCTCCGTAAATGTAAGTTCTCCTCCTCTTCCACATGACCAGGGTGGAGAGGCATATGAGGCTGATCCTCGGTGCCAGGTCCACTCAGTCTCATGACTCACTGGCTGGGTTGTCTGTTTACCTGAGCCCCAGCTTGTCCCTTAGCACCTTCTAGAGGGTTTTCCCTCTCCAAAGGAATCTACACCCTTGACTGACCTCACACAAGTACTGTGTTTTCATGCACGAATGAAGGCATAGTGATTCCAAGTAGGAAGAGCATGATCAATTTAGGGTGGGTTTGTCTTTATTGGCAGTCTTTTTTCTTCTAAGAATTCCAAGTTAGGGACCTGGATGATTCCTCATATTTGTTACAGGGCAATTGCATAGGAAAAAAATATGTAGAAAGTTCTCTTGTGGGCTTATGGTATTAGGAGGTAGGGTCTTTGGGAAGTAAGTAGGTCATGACAATGGAGCCCTCGTGAATGGGATTAGTGCCCTTGTGAAAGAGGCCCAAGGGAGCTCATTTGACACTTCCACCATGTGAGGACACAGCCAAAAGACAGCCATCCGTGAACCAGTAAGGAGGCCCTCACCAGACATCCAATTTGTCAATGCCTTGATCTTGGACTTGACAGCCTCCAGAACTGTGAAAAATAAATTTCTGTTGTGTATAAACTACCCAATCTAGGGTAATTTGTTATAGCAACCCAAACAGACTAAGACAGCCCTTAAATACCAGCTCAGATCAAGGCCTTACTGGTTGTTTTGTGTGAGAGAATCTGCTTATTTGTAGGTAATACATGCCAAAGTATTCTGGGGTCATGGGGCATCATGTTGGCAACTTGCTTTCAGATGGAGCATGGAAAAGTTTTTGTGCTATACTTCCAACTTTTCCTATACCTTTGTGATTGTTTCAAATTAAAACTTTATTTATAAGAGAAGCTAGATAATAAAAGAATAATAAGTCTGAAAAGAAATGCACGGGCATAGAAATTGGCAAAGAGCAGAGCCAGCACTGTCGGGAAACGATGCAGAGGACAAACCTGAAAATCTCAACCCAGAGAAGGGCAGAGAGAGGATGGAACACGAGGAGACGCAGGGACAAGAGCTAACATACAGGTAAAAACGTTTAGAAAGAAAGGAACCAAATGGATGGAAGAGTAATGAATAAACAAAACTTTTCTGAGATGAAAGAAAACTTGTGTATATATTAATAGAATAAAAGAGCTTGCTGTTTACCAGGAGAAACAGTAAACAGCCTGGCAATTATTTCGATTTATAAAAGGAAATCTACTAGAATCCAGACTGAAAAAGTTGACTTCAAAGGAATGCAAATCAGACAATTCTCAGAGTGATTTTTGGCATTAGATTACAGAAAATAAAGAAGACATTTCTATAGATGTTTTAGAGGGTGAAAAAGTTGGGGGCTTCACATCTGCAGGATTCAAGAGCTTAAAATTAGTGCCACCCTAGTCTCAATATGAACTTTTACTCCAGGATGTAACCACCCAGAGAGGGACGAGCCAATAACTAAACATAGAGAAGATGGATAAAAGAAAAGATAAAAATGGGAAGCACTGATACTAGCTAAGCACAGACTTTAGTAATAACTGAAAACATAAATTCAAAGGAAAATATAAATACAACAATTCTTAGAGTACTAAAAATAATAATTTTATAATTTTATGTTAATAAATGCCCGAGTAGATGGAAGAGGAATAGGAGAACGTCCTGATCTTTCATGAAGGTGAAATCAATATGTTTTATGTTATTCAATTGTTGAATTTGATAATTAGAGAAATAGAGGTTTTGAATATACATTTTGGAAAAAAAAGATGAATATACATTTTGCTCACTAATACATTTAAAATAAAGCATAACACTTCTAAATCACTAAAAGAAAAAGCAAGCAAAACATAATTCAAACATAAAAGCTAGAAAACAAAGAAAACCATTTAGAAGCAAAGATATAAGAAGCACGAGATAAAGCAGTAATATAAAATCATTCCACTATAATGAAAAATGCAAATTTATTAAAGTCCAATTCCCTATTAAAAAAGCAAAGACTCTTAGATTAGGCTAAATAATATTCAACTATATTTTTTATGCCAGGAATATGAGACAAAGTGACACAGTTTAAACATAAAAGAATGGCCAGCGGTGTATTAGGCAAATAAAGACAATAGTAACAATCAACAAAAAATATAGAATTCAAAGCAAAAAGCATTATGGAAAGGGTGAATTATTTTATACTGGAGAATTGCTATAACCTGTAATGATAATTTTAAATTTTTTTTTATTTTTAACTATGATAAAATACAGCTAATATAAAATTTACCATCTCAACCATGTTTAAATGTACATTTCAGTGGTATTAAGTACATTTACATTGTTGTACATCCATCACCACCGTCCATACCCAGAACTTTTTTATCTTGCAAAACTTAAACTCTATACCCATTAAACAACTCCACCATTATCCCCTCCCCCAGCAACCACCATGCTACTTTCTGTTTCTATGAATTTGACTACTCTAGGTACCTCATATAATTGAAATTATACATTCATTAGTCTTTTTGTGACCAGCTTATTTTACTTAGCATGATGTTCAAGGTTCATCCATGTTGGATTAACAGCATGTGTCAGAGTTTCCCTCCTTTGTAAGGCTGAATCTTTTGTATGTGTATGCCACATTTTGATCATCCATTCATCCCTCGATAGCACTTGGGTTGCTACCTTTTGGCTATTGTGAATAATCCTAGAAACATGAGTGTATGAATATGGAATGATAATTTTTTTTAATGAAAATCCTATTGGAAAGTTTGCAGGAAGATGCCCCCTTGGTGGTGGGCAGCTTGAGAATACATACCAACAGTCTTAACACAATGTGATTAGCTACATATCAAAACTCACTGTGGTGCCTACACCACTCATGATGATTTCCTGAACCGCCCCATCTGTGGGCACTTGGCAGCTGTGTTTATACTTCATGACACCCCTCCGCACACACTCCTGCCCCCCAGCCACAGTAGCTTGGCTGTGGACATCTGACCTGACTCCAGCAGGGATAATCAGATGTCCTCTCTTGGGAACTTGAAATTGGACCTAAGAGATTCTGCTTGTACCTGGCCCCATCTCCTGAAGACAGAAAACATAAACCCAGGTGCAGTGGATTGCCTCCCTCTATGCTCCATGTGGACCAAGAAGTAAAACAATCCAGTGTGCAGAAAGAGAATGATTGAGACATGGGGGAAATTTTGCCTTAGTTTCTGGTGGCTCTTCAGTTCCTGTCCTCTGCTTTTATGAAGTCTGGCTCCAAATCCACCCTTATGTTCTCTTTTATTCTAGCCTGAGTTGATAGATGTTATTTGCATCCAAAGGTTACTATTTAATACAACAATCTAGGACCCAGAAATCCTACTTGTGGGAATTGTGCAAAGACATGTACATAAGAATATGCCTTGACATGTTATTTATATAACAGGGAAATTAGAAATAATCTAAATGTAAGATAATAGGAGATTGGGTATATAAATGTTATATATATGCCCAGAGTGAGAGAGCTAGGGGAAGATATAGTCATGAAAAATCATTCATGTAGAATACAATTCATTGATATAGAGAAATGTTTATTTTATATTGTTTAGTCAAAAAAAAAAGATAATTTTTTTAAACCCCAGGTAATAGTATAACCAGAAAATGCAGTGCTTATTGTCTCCCACCCTCCTTGTGAGGTTCTTGAGAAGGAGATATATACAAGGAACAAAGTCCAAGGAAGGCATTTTAATATTAGCTGGGCATGGACCCCAAACTCAAAAGCAGAGCCCTGAGTCTTCTGCTAAGTTTAAATCAACCATGGAAACTTACATTTTTTTCCTAAGCTTATTTTGGCTTTAAAAGTTTCAGATGAGCCTATAATCGTAGCACTTTGGGAGGCCAAGGCAGGAGGATTGCTTAAGGCTAGGACTTCAAGACCAGCCTGAGCAACACAGCAAGATCCCATTTCTACAAAAATTAAATAAAAAAAAAATTAACAGGGCAATCACTTGAGCCTAGGAGTTGAGGTTGCAATGAGGTATGATGACGCCATTGCACTCCAGCCTGGGCAACAGATCAAGACCCTGTCTCAAAAAAAAAAAAAAAAAAAAAGGAAAATCACAAAAAAGCACACAAAAGCTAGAACATACCCAGAAAGAGACACAAGAAAGAGTACATTATGCAGTTGCCCACTGTGGCTGTTGTTGATGGTTGCTTAACATAAAGCAATGACCCCGCCCACCCACCAGCTAACATGTTAATATGTACTGGAATCTGATGAATCTGTATTGATGCCTCCCCAACAAGGGGAAGAAGGAGGGTAGGCACAAAATGAAATGGAGGAGTCAGTCTTGAATGTCCCCTGCCCTAGAGTTCTGTAGCAGTAACATGGTAGATACAGTGGAATACCAACTATGTTGAAAGACTGCGTGTGTGTTTGGCAAGGGCAGTAATGTCTATAAAAGATCAAAGGTCAGACAGCAAAATGTCCACAATGCTTATGCCTAGATGGTGGGATTTCAGGAATTTTTGTTTTATTGCTTTTTAACATTCCATAAATTGTCTGTAGTGAGCAGAAATTTGTAATTTTTGGAAAAATAATTTTAAAATGTAGTGGAAAATCACCCCAATCAAAATAGCAATCACAGAACATAAAATATCCAGTCTATGTTTAAGTGATTTCATTTTATTGATTTCTTTTCTGGATAAGTTTAGTATGCCTTAGAAGTTTCAAAGGTTAGTATGAGACTGAGAATGGAAGATATAAAAATTCTTACAGATCCTATTAAGGGAAATGATAATTGGCTAAATAAAAATTTAACACTTGTACAAATCAAAAGCATGGCATAACTAAAACTAAACAAACAATAAACTGTGAAAATATAATTAACAGGCTAAGGTCAATATTGAATATTCATAGAGTTCTTCAAGTTTGTAAGAAAAATAAGGGCAAAGGACATTGATAGACAGTTAAAATGAGAAATGCAAATAGCCCATTAAAATATGAAAAAAATGTTTAACCTAATTAGCTATCAAGTGCCAATTAAAAGAAAATAAATTCTGCCTTTTTGTATTTCAAGTTGACAAAGATCAAGATTGGTGACTTCCTTCCCCAGTGCGCTCTGTGTTCTGTGAGGACTAGGGCTGTATCTGTGCTGCTCATTCTTGCATTCTCAGCACCTGACACGGTGCTGACTCAGGCTGAGCCCCCAGCAGATAATCATTAAATGAACTGGATGAAAGAAGAACGGTGGCACCCAGTGTTGGAGCAACTGTCACTCCATTGACAGTATCAATTGGAGCAGTTTTCCAGGACAGCACGCATCAAACGTAGACGAAGAACTCCCTGGTTTATGTTAAATCAACGTGAAACCCTCTTGGCTACCTCAGGAGTGCTTCTTAGTTGTAATCCCCACACTTCATAAAGTTTACATACCTCTCAATATGACATTTTTCAGCCAACACAGCCATAGAAGAAATTTGTAGTTAGATGCCCAAAACATAACAACACTTTAAATAAATCTACATGCAGGAGAAGTCTCACGTTACATTCCAGCTTCAGTTGGTGAAATGTCAGAGTCCCACGTGAACATTTGGAAAAGAGCCCCAGCTCCACCGTGGGCTGTGTGTCTCCAATGCTGCCGGCTCTTCCACTTTGTGCCGGTGCCGAATACACCCCACCCCCCCACCCCACCCCACCCCACCCCGAGCCTTTCGTGTTTGATGCTTGTTTCTGCCCAGAGTCTCTCCGCGGAGGAAGTTGGCCTGGCGCGCTGAATGTTCATGGTGCAGTGTGCAAAGTGTGTGCGCCACAACGCACGAAGCCACCGTCTCGTTACAGCCTGAATTGTTGGGTGATCATGAAGTGATGTTTTAGGCATTTAACTTCTAGCATAATGGTTCATTGTGTCTATTTAAGTATTTTATTGTGCTTTAATTGCTTTTGGGGTTTGGGATCGACGTACAACACGTTATAATGTTCTCCCACTAAAAACAGGCTCCTAGTTAGCATCTGTACACAGAGCGTCTGATTTCCAGGAATGCATTACTGACGTTCAGCAGGAGATGCCTGTACTTTTAAAAGGGCCATGTGCTTTATTCATTTCTAGTTTAAAAAAGAAGAGGAGAACAATCATAAAAGATGCATGTATAAAGGATTTCATCACAGTTTTATTTGAAATTGCAAGACTTTGGAAACCTAAATGGTTAGCAATAGAGTATCTGTTAAATAATTTCTAGTTAAGTCCTTATGATTAAATCTAATGAAGTCTCTTGATTCCCAGGTCTTAGCTAAAGAAATAATAATAATAATAAATCCAATGAAGTCATTTTAATCATATTTTTAAAGAAATTTAATTATATGGAAAAATTCTTACAATATGATAGTAAGTGTACAAGGATCAACACAAAGTATATAACATATGATGCAAATTGTATAAGAGAAAAATATTTATATATTCAGAAAATAAACACCCTAAGAACGTAAAGTAAAAGGTTAACTGGTTATCTCAGAGCGGGCAATAGATGAGTTTGGCTTTCTTTGCCAAGGCCTTCAAAGAAAATCTCAGCATTTCTTTAATGACAGTGTATTACATTTGTATTTTTAAAAAAAGAACACCATTTTTTAGAAACATAGCAGGGGGTGGGGTGATTTGGGGAATGGTAATAATAATAATAACAGCAATAGCAATTAAGACTTGTATAGTGCTTAACTACGTGCCGGCCAGTGGAAGCCAAGTTATGAGCCCGCACTGAGCTTTGCGGCAGTAACACCATCCTGCCCACCAGCACTGTCCAGACTCTGCCCGTAGGGGCAGACTCCAGTTTAGAAAATTCTCAGAAGCCAGACGTGCCTGGCTTGTCTGGCTTGCAGAAGGGTCGGCTTGTTAGCGGACTTCAGGGGGTGCTCACAGAGGCCACACACAGTAGGTAAAGCAGGGGGAAGAATACTGGATTTGGGAGTAGCCAGACCTGGATTCAAATCCTGCCTGTGCCACTTAATTCCCGTGCGACCTTGGAGAAGTGACTTCACCTGCTCACGAGTAGGGTAAAACACCTCACAGCGTGGTCAGCTGTTGAGGGGCTTGGAGGGCAGCCTTTGGAAGTGCCTGATCTACAGGAGGTGCTCAGCAACTGCTCCTCTCCTGCCCTCAGTGTGCTGGTGCCTGTGTCACTGGCTTCCTCCTAGATCCCCCCTCCTTACTGTTAATTTCAGCAAGGATTACAGAAGATAAGCAAAGTAGGACTTGGCTGAACTTGCCCTGCGTACAGACAATACTCATGAGCATCTGTCGTAGGAGTGAGTGAGGAATGAGAAAGTGAAGAACTGAACAAATGAGTGGCCACGTGTCCCGAGAATGCTGCTGTCACCCTGACTTGTCTGCTTGTATCTTTTCAGCTTATCCACTCACCAAATGCCCTCCTCCCACCATCCTCCCCAACGCCGAAGTCGTCACAGAGAATGAAGAATTCAACATAGGTACCAGTCCCAAGCCCGCAGGGCTGGGGGAGAATGGGGGAGGGACCTGGTAGAGGTGGGGCCGTCTCCCCCTCCTCCACAGAGAGAGAAACAATAGGCCCCACGCCAGAGGGTTGGTATTGTGTCAGCTGACCGTGCACCCAAAATACAGTCACCTTTCCTTTTAGCCATACCCTGGAAGAGGAGCTGGGAAAGTGCTTTTCTTCTGTGATTCAAGTCAGCATGTTTTTGAGAAATACATCCATGCAAGACAGTACAAAATTTCCTGGACTATGAAACATTCGTAGGTTCAGGCAAGGCTGGGCCATGAGAGGGGAGCTAGTTATTCAAGTCCAAGCAGAACATGACCCGTCACCGATTATCTTGTGTGGAAGAGGGTTCAAGGTAACTAAGGGGCACCCATCAGCCCTATCTGGACTTCTCCAGAAAACCCCCATGCTGGTCTCTCTCTGACAGGTGACATCGTACGCTACAGATGCCTCCCTGGGTTTACCTTAGTGGGGAGTGAAATCCTAACCTGCAAGCTTGGAACCTACCTGCAGTTTGAAGGCCCACCCCCAATATGTGAAGGTAATCGCGTGGAGCCGTGTCTCTACTGAGCCCTGAAGTTCCTCCTGAACAAAGTCTTTGTTTTCTTCTCTTTCTATTCCCGTTCTTAGTTCAGTTGCTGCCCTTGAACGTGAGAGGTCACCTATGCCTGCTGTCTGATGAATGAATGAGTGAATGAGGAATGAATGATGATGACTCTAGATAGATTCTCTGCCCCGTTCTGAGGTCTGGGGCTGTGGCTTGGCCACACTGGCCACATTTATTTCTGTCTTCCTTTTCTCTTACCTGGCTACTCCTTGGAATTGCATACTGAGCCTTGCATACTGAAGGAGGAAGGAATTGCATACTGAAGGAGGAAGTCCCTCCCTGGGGCTTCCGGGAGGGGTGGGCTCACACACCGACCCCTCCTCGCTGGAGTGCCCAGGCTGTCCTCGAGACCCTGTGTGCCGCGCTAGGCAACCCAGGGCCACAGCAGTCTTCATCCCAGCGTACTGCCTGCGCAGAACATGCATTTGCTGCACCCAGTGACCCCCGCTAAGATCAGAAACAATATCCTCCACTCACTAGGCATCTGAGCTAGGGCAAGGTACCTGCCTGTCCTGTGCCTCAATTTCTCTCCTGTAAAATGATGAGAATGACAGTACTTTAGGCTATGGGTTTATCATGAGGAATTAAATGGGTTAATAATGTAAAGCAGTTTAGAACTATGCCTGGCACATAGTAACGGCTCCATGTTGGCTGGGACAATTATCACCCATACTGCTACTGCTTCTAGAGCTACCAACAAATATTCAGTAGCCTACAGGGAGACAGGCCAGCCTTTCCCCCGCCCTTAGAAAGCAAGAGTAGGAGGAATCTGCAATATAGATTGTTCATGAGGAAGGGAGGAGCTGCAAGCTGCTGAATTAGGCTGCCCAGTCCACTGAGAAATTCAGGCTGACCCACACACATGCCAAACAACAGCCCCCAGTAACAGTGAACTTCAGCCTTCATCCTGCTCCAGAACCACCTCGATTTGCTCCAGCCTCTCATCGCTGGTGCTGTTTCTGTGTCTACGTAGCCCCTGTCTTCTTGGCTTTATTCCCCATTCTCAGTCCTGTGCTTTCCTCTGGGATTTCATGTCATTCTTGCTTCTTCAGATGTGACCTTTCAGTCTTTTTTTAATAGCAGCTCAGTGAGATATAATTCACATGCCATGCAATTCACCCACTTAAAGTGTACTATTCAATACCTTTTAGTGCAGGCATGCATTGTTTAACAACAGGGATATGTTCTGAGAAATGCATCATTAGGTAATTTCATCACTGTGTGAACATCATAGGGTTACTTACACAAACCTACACGCCTGGGCTGTATGGTACAGCCTATGGCTCCTAGGCTACAAACCTGTACAGCATGTTACTGTACTGAATACTGTAAGCAATTGTAACACAGTGGGAACTGTTTGTGCATCTAAATGCAGAAAAGGTACAGTAAAAATACAGAAGATAGAAACTGGTACACCTGTATAGGGCACTTACCATGAATGGAGCTCGCAGGACTGGAAGTTGCTCCGAGTGTAGAGTGAATGTGAAGGCCTAGGACATTACTGCCTGCCACTATAAACTTCATAACCACTGTACACTTAGGCTACACTAATGTATTAAAACTAATTTTTTAATAATAAATTAACCTTAGCTTACTGTAATGTTTTTACTTTCTAAACTTTTTAATTTTTTTAACTTTTCTACTCTTGTAATAACATGGCTTAAAACACGAACATCGTACAGCTGTACAAAAATATTTTCTTTCTTTATATCTTATTCTACAAGTTCTTTTGGATTTCAAAATTTTTTTATTTTTTACTTTTTAAAATTTTTTTGGTAAAACTAAAACACAAAGACACATTAGCCTAGGCCTGTGCAGGGTTGGTCTCATCAATATCACTGCCATCTTGTCCCACTGGAAGGTCTTCCGGGGCAATAACACACATGGAGCTGTCACCTCCCATGACAGCAGTGCCTTCTTCTGGAATATCTTCTGAAGGACCTGCTGGAGGCTGTTTTACAATTAATTTTTTTTTAATAAGTAGAAAGAGTACATTCTAAAATAACAATAACTAGGTGTGGTGGCTGACATTTGTAGTCCATCTACTCTGGAAGCTGAGGTAGGAAGATCACTTGAGGCCATGAGTTCAAGACTAGCCTAGGCAAAATAAGGAGACCCTATCTCTAAAAGTTAAAAAAAAATTAGCTGGACATGGTGGCACGTACCTGTAATCCCAGCTACTCCAGAGGCTAAGGCAGGAGGATCTCTGCAGCCCAGGAGTTCAAGACCAACCCAGGTAATACAGTGAGACCCTGTCTCTAAAAATAATTAATTAATTAATTAATTTAATTTTGTTTAATAATGATAAAAAGTATAGTATAGGAAATACATAAGCCAGTAATGTAGTCATTTATTATCATTATCAAGTACTAGGTATTGTACATAATTGTACATGTTAGAATTTTACATGGCTGGCAGCGCGGTAGGTTTGTTCACACCAGCATCACCGCCAACACGTGCTCCACTGGCTCATTACAATGGCTACATCTCTGGGCAACAGGAAATTTTAGCTTCATTCTAATCTCATGGGACCACCATCATACATGTGAGCCATCACTAACCAAAAGGGCGTTATGCAGCAAATGATACCAAAAATGGTCTCATGGAAGAATACCACTATATCTTAAAAGACCAGATAATCTTGAGCATAAGGGGAAAAAATGAAACGTGTAAACACTAATGCCCAAATCTGATAAAGTTGCACACCAAAAGGAAAACCCACGGACCAATCTCATTTGAGAGCATGGTCATTCTCTGTCGAGAGAGGCAGTTTCAGGTAGAAAGGTAAAGAACATGGGGAGTGGACCTCGGGGAGGTAGGAGAGGACCATGAGGCCTCAGGGAACTTAAATATCACCACACCCCAATGACCTGTGTCGGTCATCAGGTTAGTGAAATAGGGAGCATGTCAACAGCCAGGTGGGTTTCCTCCTAGAAGGCATTTGCTTTCCTTTTCCTCTTACACGATAAAAAGGAAGCTCTCCCAGGACTGCTCAGGAGTCATCCTAACTGCGTCCTGTGCAATTCTGAGCCACAGCCAGCCTCGGGCTCGGAGCCCTTTCCCAGGGACAATAGCAAGCCCTGCTTCTGTGAAGTGAGATGGGTGCAGAGCCCATGGCAAGGTCTCCTCCCTAGAGTAGCAGCACCCGAGATTACAATCCAGGGATTAGTCCTTGGCCTTGCAGTCCCAGAAACTCCCTTTTATCAGTGATCCAGAATCCAGCACACTCAGGAAGCCTGTCTACAGGTACATCTATTGCAACATACCAATTTCTCCATTTGCAGTGATGGGAATACAACTGTTGTCAATGGCATGCCTTTTTAAGGTATAAAGAAGTTAATTTAGTCCTCAGAACTTTGCTTTGGAGTCCTCAACCCCAGCAACTGGAGGTGGATTGTCCTAAAATTTGTTTCATGCATGGCATCATGACACTTCCCTGTGCCCCAGGACAGAGCACCCCCTCAGTGCCTGCTAAAGGCCTCTCTGAACCAGCATCTCCCCTACCCTTCATGGTGACACCAGAAAACCCAACCCTGCTCTTCTGGTTCCTCCTTTTCTAATTTGCACAGGCAATGCCTTCCTCAGAGTGACTTTTTCTTTGATATGTTTCTACTACTAATTAGGCCACAGCCTAGCTCTGAGATCCTTTCTATTCAAGATGCAGTTATCATCACTATCATCATCTCTACAGTTTATTGAGGCACTGTGTTGCATGTTTACATATATTATTTCACATGATATGATATAATATTTTATATGATACAAAAGCCCTGTAAGGTAGATGCTATCTCTCTGTGTTGGAGATGGAGAAGCCATTACACAGAGAATAAATAATTTGTTCACAACCACACAGGTAGTAAGTAGTAAAGGTAGGCTGTAAATCCTGGTGTGTTTGACTCAAAGATCCCATGTCTTATCTCTGCCCTATACAGTACTACTTTTGTACAAATTGAACCCATTTCATAGATGACCTCTTTCGGACTTGGGGATGTCTACTCCTATCTGTATGTATGTACCATCCCCGCCTACTCCAAAGCCAGGTAGTGTGTCCACAACTGAGCTTGGAAGTGATTCTAACCAACTGGTCTGGCCGGAGTCCCCCAAATACTGTGACATTCACATAAGATCTGAGGTCACCTCCTGTCCTAGAGCAGTACAATGAAGGGCATATGAGGTCTTGTTTGAATGTACCCAAATACTGATTTCCCAATGATTGTCTTTTGTGCTGGAGAAAAGCAAATGTGTTGGCCCTGATTCCATCTCCACCCAACATATTTCTATTTCTTCCTCCCAGTGCACTGCCCAACGAATGAGCTTCTGACAGACTCCACGGGCGTGATCCTGAGCCAGAGCTACCCCGGAAGCTACCCCCAGTTCCAGACCTGCTCTTGGCTGGTGAGAGTGGAGCCTGAATATAACATCACCCTCACAGTGGAGTACTTCCTCAGCGAGAAGCAGTATGATGAGTTTGAGATCTTTGATGGTAAGTCAGTCAAATGCTGAATGGTGCCTGCTTCACATGGCATGGGCTGGCTCCAGAACCTAGGAGTCTGTGCTGCTGTTCTCCTAGTGGAGCTCGCCAGAGAGGCTCCACATGCTGTCCTTCTCTGCCACAGAAACCCCGATACCATGGGATCTGATGGGTTGCATGGCCCAAGCATCAGGGCTGCTTGTATTGGAGCTTGGAACTTGTTACAGAACCCTTCCTTACTCTAGCCCCCACTTGAAGCTAGCATCCTTGAATGTCAACCAACAAATGAGTCATAATAATATTCTACAGTGAAGAGTGTGCTGCTTCCAAGCCCCAAAAAGGTTGACCAAACACTGTGCTTCCTCTTTGGTAGCAAGTGCAATAATTTGCTCTTTTATTTGCAAGGAATGTCTCAGCACGCTCCAGTCCACTAGACCCGAAAACCTCACTGCCAACTTTGTAGGATTTATCTCTTACCCTCTGGAGCACATGTATCTTGCAAAGGCATCTACACTAATTGTCCTTTCTCACTCATCTGATTCGATTAAAATGATGTCCTCAATATAGTGAACCAATATGCTATATTCTGCAGGATGTCCAGATGGTCCACATCCCTACATACTATATTATGACAGAAAGCAGGAGAATTAACATAGTAGCTCTGGGGCAAAACCATGAATGTAGACTGTGTCTACTTCACGTGAATACACACTGCTTCTGATCCTCCTTTCTGAAGCATATGGAAAAGATTGCCAGATTAATGCTGCATTCTGCATAACCAAGACTGTGTTAACCTGCTCTGATTAAGATACTGCCTCTGAAAATAAATAAATAAATAAATAAATAAAAATTTAAAAAATAGATACCGCATCTGGCACAGCTACTACAGTTGAGACTCCTACTTGGTTAAGTTTGTACCATGTGAGGGACCTGGGCCAGATCCATTCATAACCACCCAGCTCTCCTCCAATAGAGGAGCCATGGTATCACTTTGGGTCCCCAGTGTTAGCGTTGAATTCACATCCTGTATCCAAAAGTCTTAGGTATTTCTGAACATTCCCTTTTCTATAATATTCAGTTGCCTGATTAAATAGTGGCTGGTCATTTGGGGAAAGAACTGGAGGAATCACTACTACATACAATTGGTGTCTTTTTGCAGGGTCCTTTTTCATAGAGGACCAGCCTCTTCCCCAGCCAAAGTGTTCTGGAATGGGAATGAAACCTGGCTTGGGTCTGCAAACTGGGCAAGGCTTTGGGACTTTCCACTGGGGGAAAGTCCTACCGTCTGGTTATGTCCTCATGGTCTCTTTTGTTTTGTTCATATCTTCATATATGTTTTTTTGGCTGCCCATCTATTCTGCCCTTAAGAATACCATGTTCTATGAGCCATCTCTGTAGATCCTGTAGGTGAGGTCCTTCCAGTTGCCATTCCAACCTTTCTGCCCATTTTAGAAATTATGCCAACCTTGCTTCTGACGGTTCAGTGCTCCCACCTGGCCTCTGTACTCTGAGCTCTCCTCATTGCTCCCAGGGAGCCCAGTTCTGTCACAGCATCTCCTCCTATCAGTTTCACCTGCAGAGGACAACCTGGACCCAGGTTTTCAGCAATGCTGGTGCTCACCTCCTCACCAGCTCCCCGCCTCCTGATTGCTCCAGGAAACAGTGTCCTCGGGGCCCTCCTGAGAAATACAGTTAGCTAGTGGGTGTCCTGCTCTTACACAGCAGACCTGTTTGTGTGCCATTCCTCTGAGCCTTTGCCTCCTTCCCTCATAGTTTGCCACACAGTTCTGATGGCTCGACGGTGCTTAATGTGGCCCATTACTTTCTCCAAGCTCCTAGGGTCTTAGCAGCACATTACACCCATCACTTAGGGCCTTTCTCAGGGTGATAAATCCTGTGTTAGGGATTATCCAGCTTTATGTTCTGCCTCCCTTGAGCCAGCCCCCAGGATGCAATCCTAGGCAGTTATGGTAAGAAAAAGGAAGAAGGAGGCCTTTCTCACAGAGCCTTAGAAAGCAAGATTGGGAATCTCCATTACTAATGACTATCAGATATGACATTTTCCTCCAGCTTTATTGCTATATATGCATTCAATAAATACTTTTTTATCTGTGGCTGGCACTGAGCTGTTTTTAGCATGCACAAGAGAAATAGGGCAGCCAAGTGAAGGGAGGTCCCAGTTTGAGAACCAGCTGTTCATTGAACCAGCTGCTTGACCTTGGTCAAATCTCCACATGGCAAACAGATTTCATCTCACCTGCCAACTCCTAGAGGTGGGAAGAGACTTGCTAGAGCACGGCTTTAGCACCGAGCTCCGGACAAAAGGGCACCTTGAGCAAAGCCCATGGATGCAGAGGGGAGTATGGGTACAGATGGTTTTGCTGACGGCGAGCAAGCTGCCCAATCCCCTGAGCCCTAGTGTCTTCACTCGAGCCTGTCTGCCACAGCTCTGAGGCTCTGCAATCCTGCTTCGTTCTCTCCCCAGGGCCCTCAGGACAAAGTCCTCTGCTGAAAGCCCTCAGTGGGAATTACTCAGCTCCCCTGGTGGTCACCAGCTCCAGCAACTCTGTGTACCTGCGCTGGTCATCTGATCACGCTTACAATCGGAAGGGCTTTAAGATTCGGTATTCAGGTGAGTAACATGTGAGGACTCATGAGAAGGGCATGGCCCCTGAGCCCCTTATGCTGCTCACCCAAAACACCCACATGTGGGGACTGGGCAGCCTTTCCCCTCCTCTAAATCGCCCTCACCTAAAGCTGCCCTGGTAGTCCTTGGCATTTTCCTACCTCTTTTTCTTTTCCTTTCCCCACTTTCAACTGCTTCCCTCTCTTCTTCTCATACTGCCAGCCTGGCTCTTTAGAATACACTTAACTGTTATATTTGATCTCATGATGCTGAAAGGTGATCCTGTCCCATTAGGAAATTCAGGAAATGTTACCAAAAGTTCCTTAAAACTAAAAAGCCCTAAGACACGAGTCTCTAACAGGCAAATATCAGATGAGCAGCAAAGGATGGGCTGTATTTCAAGGCCAGGAGCATCTCTCTTGCTCTGTAAGCCTATCTTACAGGCACGGTCAGATCCGAGGCCAGGCCGGCCAGAGGGCTGAGGGCTGACCTGGGCAACAATCTTTAAGGAACACAGAAATATCCTGGGAATATAATGTCATGGAGAAAATGGGATTTATCTGAACTCCCATGATGGGGATTACTGTCTGCTGTTGGAAGAAAACTTACGCTGCCTGATGCCCACCTTGGAGGTGGTTGAGTCCAGTGAACTGCAGGCTGGGCTCTGCAAGCTTGGAGGCAGAATGAATTGCTTAAGACCATGAGCGGTTCCAGATCCCCCACACCAGTTCCCTTCAGCACTGTGCCCTGCCTGCATTTGGCCTCCATTCCAGACAAACGTTTGAAGAATACTGATTGGAAGGGATGTCAGATTATAACCTGCCTGAGGTACTACTTGCCTCGATCCATTGCCTAGTGGATCTCCCACTCATGAGAGCAGCCGAAACCTAGAGGCCCATTGAACAGCCTTATAGAACCCTTGGTGTGGCTTCCAGGGAAGAGCCACCCAGGCGACGCCAAGAGGAGGAGACAGATCTTTGCTATCTAAGAGTCCGTATCCTCCACACAGTCTGCCCAAACCCTCCCTTCCCCGGTGCACACAGGGTGGGGGGAAGGTGGCTCCCCGGCTGAGTGCCCCAGGGACAGTGACAAGCTCTGTCACTAACTATTAATAGCTATAATCCTATTAGACAAGACCTTTAACTGCTTTGGGCCTCAATTTCCTCATGATGAAATAGAAACCTGAAGGCCAAGGCTTGGTAGCCCATGACTGTAATCTTAGCACTCTGGGAGGCCCAGGCAGAGGATCGCTGAGGCCAGGAGTTTGAGATATCCTGGGCAACACTGAGACCCTATCTCTACAAAACATAAAAAAATTAGCCAGGTGTGGTGGTGCATGCCTGTAGTCCCAGCTACACAGGAGGCAAAGGCAGAAGGATTGCTTGAGCCCTGGAGTTCAAGGTTGCAGTGAGCTATGATGCTACTGCACTCTCTAGCCCAAACAACAGAGGGAGACCTGTCTCAAAAAAAAAAAAGAAAAGAAAAGAAAAAAGAAACCTTACGGGACCTCTCAGGGGTGACTCAGGCTGAGTTGCTTGTAGCATCTCACGCAAAAGGGAAAAATAGCAGTTGAGCAGCAATTCACCATGATGATTGCTAAATTAAGAACTAAAAGCTATTAAGGAGTTACTCTTTCCTTGATGTTCTAAAGGTTAACATGTTTGGGGATAATGAATCAGTTGTAATTACAATACATATGCCATGTAGAAAGTAAATTAATTACATGGTGCAACAATTAGTACTTAATAATTAAGATCCAATAGCCCTGGGTAATTTGCACCTGCGGCTGTCACTGTGACTAAGCATACTTTATAGCTGAGATTCTTGTTCCTGAGCCAGGTAGGCACAAAGATCCGAAATACATAGAACACAGGGGACAAAGGAATGCAACACATCTTGAGCAAGGGAACCCGACTGGCTTGCGAGGAGGCGTTTAGCTCAGCAGTGTCCCCGGCAGCATGTGATCAGATCAGAGGCCGTCGGCCCTCTCCGTGAGGAGGCTGTGAGGGCCACACGCCCAATCCTGCCTTAACCACGGCTGCCTGGGAGACCCCTCCAGGTCGGCTGGCGCAAACGAAGGGGCTGTTCTGCGTGGTGTTCGGTCGTCCCTCTTTCTCGGCCTCACAGGTTCCCCCGAGGACACCTGGCAGGGTTTGTGATGGGACTTCTCCTCGCAGGCTGGGATTGCTGTCTGTTTTCTTCATTGTTGTATTCCCAGCACTTAGAACAACGCTGGGTACAAAACAGACGCTCAGTATCTGTTGAATACGTGAATGAAACAAGTGGAAGCCGTGTGCTGGGGGAAGTAGCACTGTCGGGGTATTTGTTTCCTGCGCTGCCACAGTTCCGTCTCGGCCCCTTCCCCTATGTGACAGGAAGAAGGAGACCGGCCGCTTACTGAGCACTAAGAGCCCTGCTCTGCGCTGGGGGCTTTATATACTATTCAAATTGTCCCAAAACCTGTGAGGTGGGCATCACCGGTCCCAGTTCACAGGGGAGGGGACTGGAGCTGAAGGAGCTCCCGTGGTTTTTCCCGAGTCACAAATGAGAACTGAGCCCAGGCCTGCCTGACTTCTACGTCCACACCCCCGTGGTCACACCTTTCTGGAACCAACCCCATCGGGTTCTGCTCTCTGAGCCTGAGGGGAGCTGAGGGGACTTGAGAGCCCGAACTTGGCCGTGGAGTCGGTGCTACCTCCAGGCTGCGACAGGACCCAGCGCTTCCCAGAGCTGGTTTTTATTTCCCTTTGTTTAGTTTTGGCTTTTTGCTAAACCAACTGGCTGTTTTCAATACCAACCACATGGTACTGAAACTCCTTAATAGCTTTTAGTTCTTAACTTAGCAATCAGCATGGTGAATTGCTGCTCAACTGCTATTCTTCCCTTTTGCGTGAGATGCTACAAGCAACTCAGCCTGAGTCACCCCTGAGAGGTTTCTTTTTTTTTTTTCTTTTTTCTTTTCTTTTTTCTTTTTTTTTTTTTGAGACAGGTCTCCCTCTGTTGCTTGGGCTAGAGAGTGCAGTAGCATCATAGCAACCTTGAACTCCAGGTTGACCTCCCTAAGTGGCAGAGGACCTGGCAGGGGTGAAGACAAGGACATGGGGAGAGAAGGAAGGGGAAGGGCCAGATGAAAGGCCACGTCTCTCTCTCTGCCGGTACTGAGTCTAGTCTTGCTGTTCAGCTCCCTACTGCAGCCTGCCCAGGGCTCCTCTCCACGGCTTCATCCTGGGCCAGACCAGCACCCAGCCCGGGGGCTCCATCCACTTTGGCTGCAACGCCGGCTACCGCTTGGTGGGACACAGCATGGCCATCTGTACCCGGCACCCTCAGGGCTACCACCTGTGGAGCGAGGCCATTCCTCTCTGTCAAGGTGAGGAACAGGCGGGAAGCAGGTCACAGGGTGGCTCGGACCCAGTCCAGGACCAGCCACTTCCCCGTGTGGGTTTCCTCTTTGATAATTAATTCATTCTTTCAGCAAACATTTATTGAGGATCCATAATCTCTCGAGCCTGGGGCTTACATGTGCGTAGCGGTCTCAGTGTTGTGAGAGTCACGAGGAAGGTGGGTTTGTGAGCACACGGATGCAGCGTGACCACGGAAGGGCGTGCTGTATCAGGAGCTCAAACGGTGCGGGAGCCCAGGGGTAAGCAGGGACCTCCTCCTCCTGGACAGCTGGCGGGCTCCCAGCCCAAGGGCTTGGGCTCATGGAGCAGTGGCTCGACCAAACCCTTGAAATGTGCCTGTTTGCGTGTATTGCCTTTTATACTTTATGGGTTTTCCCCCCTTAAAGTAATATCCATTCAGACTAGAAATCTGAGGGGAAAAAACACTAAATGAAGCAAATGAAAAAAAGCAAAAATGACCTGTAATCATATCCCCTGAGATCACCATTATTAACATTACAGCACTTTTCCTTTGGTCTTTTATATATTGATTACAAAACTAGGATCATCAGTGTATAAAACTCTTAATATTTTGTTAACATCTTTCATATCATCAAATACACTTCACTGTCATTATTTTCAGTGGTTGCATAGCATTATGGGAAAACTGTCATTTATTCAAGTATCATTCTATTATAGATTTCCATATGTGTGTGTGTGTGTATTTGCTACTATAAACTTATAATTCCAACTGGGGGCAGTGGTTTAGGCCTGTAATCCTAGCACTCTGGGAGGCCAGGGTGGGAGGATCACTTGAGGTCAGGAGTTTGAGACCAGCCTGTGTAAAAGCAAGAGCCCATCTCTACTAAAACTAGAAAAAATTAGCCAGGCATGGTGGCATGGGCTTGTAATCCCAGCTACTTGGGAGGCTGAGGCAGGAGGATCACTTAAGCCCAGGAGTTTGAGGTTGCTGTGAGCTAGGCTGACACCACTGCACTCTAGCCAGGGTGACAGAGAGAGACTCCATCTGAAAAATAAATAAATAAATGTATAATTTCATCTTTATGAAATTCCATATTTATCCCCTTAAAATAAATTCCCAGAAGTGAGACTGTTGAATCATAACATGTGCAAAATTTGCAGCTTTTGATAATTACAGTTTTTGACACCCCAGAGAGTTTATCCTCATTTCTCCTTCCCAGCCGCACATGAGAACTGTCTTTTCTCCCACGGTCTCAACGTTATGTGCTGTGTTATTTGCCAATTATATAGTCAGAAACAGGAAATCACATTGCTGTTTGATTTTGTTTTTCTTTGGTTCCCGGTGTGGTGAATTACTTTCTAATGACAGCTTTCTCCTCCAAACTTCACAACCTTCTCTCCTGTGCCTGCCGTTTCTCAAAGAATGAAAACAATGCGTTATTAATATTCTATTCCAAGCCCTGAGCAAAGGTCACAGAGAGCGGACTGTCCACAAATGACAAATGTCACTTGGCTTCCGTCTCCGTGTCTCTAATGGCATCAACACGGACGGGTCTTTTTTCCGGCGCTCTAGTTGGAAGCCACCAAGCCTCTCGTCTCTGTTATCTCATGTCGCCACCCGAAATTCAGCCCCTCTGGCTTCTGTCCACTTGTCTCCACGCTGCTGTGTGTGTCCTCTCCCCATTCCACCCTCAGCTTCCCACAACTGTCCTCCCTCTCAGCTCCCTCTCGTGCTCTGGAATTCCTGCTCCCCGGCCGGCAGGCATACGCCCTTGGTCACTGCCCAGCAGCCTGTCTTCACTTCTTCCCTCCAGGGACAGCGGCTGTCCTCTGAGAGCACTTATGGTGTGGCCTTTCAAGTGGAGGGTGTTAATCGCCCCGGCTCCCCCTCATTTCCTACATAACTCAGGGCCAGGAAGGGTCTGCTGTTCTTTCCTTTCCTTACTGTGGCTTCCAAACCGTGACTTCTCCACTCCCCGTGAGAGTCCCTGTGCCTCCCAATGCTTCCTCTTTCTGCCCCCAGCCGTTCTCTCCGTCTACATAATCTCTCCACAGAGATCTCATTCCACCACAAGCCTTCAACGCTCTGTGAGGGGTCCCCTGCTCTCCTACCCTCTGGTTTGGGGCACTGCATTTTGGCATGGTGATCATGAGACTCAGGCTTTTCATCCCTCGGGCTAGGAAGTTATCTCCCGTCCCCCTACTTATCCACGAGAGCAGGGCCAGGCCAGGGCCGGTGAGAAGTGGCTGCTGCCCACTTCCTTCTCCAGCTTGTGCCAGGACGACTGTCTACGCAAGACGTCAGTGGGCACCTAAGTATTTCTTCCCAAAGGGTTCAAGGGAGCTAGGCTGTTAGTTGATCTGATATGACAGTTTGGCTAACCTGCTACTACCGAAGGAGCTCGACGTCTTGCTGTCGAGGCATTAGGAGGGTCTCATGTTTAAACGCTCCCTTGTTTCCTCGTCCCTTCTGTGTCCCTGGTCCTCATCTTTTGGCCCCACGTGCAGCCTTCGACTCCCCCTTCCATCTTGTATTCCAGCCTCTCTCCCCCTGGACAGTCTACCCTTCCCCACATCATAACGGAGCCCTGTCCCGACGTCTCTTCCTGGTTCTGGAGATTCCAGTAGCACCGAGCATCACCACTAGTCTATATAGATGGGCCTTCCCTCTGCCCAGGCTCAGCCTGGCTCCGGTGTGGGCGGGCCGAGCTCTAGGCCAGCTGCCGGAGGGGGTGGGGGTGAGGGGCAGTAGTGGATACTGTGACCCCGATTAATCTCTCTGTCTGCAAGAGCTCCTCAGCTATCAAAGGGCAAGCATGCTTTGTAAGTATCACTTTCTTTCAAAGGCCAAATGGTCCACTCTTACCTAAGTAACGTATAGTCCTTCTATAAACGTAATGTGACCCTGCTCCTTACAGGATATAGCCCTGGCCGTGCTGCTGCACACATGTCTCTCCTGAGCTGTCTCCTTGGGTTCCTTTTCTTTCTACTTCTGAGTTACTTCTGTCATTTTTTTTGTATCCCATATCTTTCCCTTTCTTAGTTTTCTCCCTCTTTTTGATGGCATATAGCCTTAAGTAAATTCCTCAGAAAGCGTTCATGAGAGGTAAATTTTCCAAATCTTTAAATGTCTGCAAATGTCTTTGTTTTTGCCCCCACACATGCTTGCCCAGTTGACTCAGTGATATTCTAGGTTACAAATAATTCCCTTCTGAAGTTTAAAGGCTCTGTTCCATTGTCTTTGAACACCCAGTGTTGCAGATGGGAAGTCTGATGCAATCTGGTTGTCACTCCTTCACAGGTATATCATATCCTTTCTCTCTCTAGGAACTTGTATAAATGTCCTTGTGTCATTGGACTTCTGAAATTCTGTGATGGTATATCTCAAAATTGTTCTCCTTGCATGCCTCTGGCTCCCTTTCAATCTGAGGACTTGTGTCTCTCTCCAGCTCTGAGAATTTTCATCTGTGATAATTCCATCCCATCCACTTTCTCTGTTCTCTCTTCTTGGAGCTCTGAACAGTTGGCAGGTGGACTTCCTGGACTGATTCTCTGTGTTTTCAGTCCTCTTCTCTCATTTTCTGTCACTTTATGGTTTATATTCTGGGACATGTCCTGTACTTTTAATTTCCAACCCTTCTAGTGAATGCTTATTTTCACAATCATATTTTTCATTTAAAAGAGCATTTCCTTGTTCTCTTTTTGTTGTTCTTTTTTCAAAGCATTCTGTTCTCAATTTATGAATACCATCTGTCACTTGGACTTTCTTAAGATAATACTGATCAGAAGTTTAAAGATTATATATCTGCTGTTTCTTAAATTAGCTGTTTCCTAAACCAGAGCTTTAAACATTTTTTTAAATCTTATCTTGTTTATCTCATTCACACCGCTAGTTTTCTTCATATGTATACTGATCCTTGATTATACATATTTAAAAAGTAAAGGCTAGGATAATTTTTCCAGGCAGCAGATGTGGATTAGCTCTGTTGTTGTTATATACAGATATCTTGGCCCACTGGGTCTCTCCCATGAATAAGAAGTTGATTTGGTGACAGAGGTGAGCAGGCAAAGGGCCAGTCTTTAGGCCAAGAGACCATAAGCCCTAGAATTAAAAGAGCTTTCCTCTGGGATGCCACCTTCCACATAGCAGCCCTAATTCTTTCAAGGGAGTTCCCCTTAAGTGGGGAAGAAACCCCTCTCTATTTTGTTTGGAGAGTAGATGCGTGAATGCCTGAATACTGCCTTTGTGAGAACAGATGGAGAACTGGTCTCACCCTGAGGCTCCCTCCCATATATGTGGAGCTTCTTTGCTCCACTTAATCCATCAACATAATTCAGTCTTCCAATTCTTTTAAATCTTATGCCGATAACCATCCCATTTTCTTTTTTATTATGAGACTTTTCCCTTTTCTAAGCTTTTAGTATAATTTGATTAGGAACCTTGGAAGGAGAGGAAAGAAAAACATATCTCAGAAAACCATCTTAATCAGAAATGCTCACGGCCCCTGTTTTCCTTGGCTAGCTCTTTCCTGCGGGCTTCCTGAGGCCCCCAAGAATGGGCTGGTGTTTGGCAAGGAGTACACGGTGGGAACCAAGGCCGTGTACAGCTGCAGTGAAGGCTACCACCTCCAGGAAGGCGCCGAGGCCACTGCGGAGTGTCTGGACTCAGGCCTGTGGAGCAACCACAATGTCCCTCCGAAGTGTGTCCGTGAGTCCTTGGGCGCTGGAGGTGGGTCTAAGGAAGGGCAGGGTGGGCCGCTGAAAAGATTCCTGCAAGGAGTGAGTTAAAAGCACAGTAATGAGGGAAAACCTGTGGAGGGCAGGCTGGGCATTCAGGGAGAGGAGATGGGAGCCAAACCTGCTCGCTAAGCAACGACAGGCCACTGTGCCCCGAGATGCTTCCACAAACCACCACGGAACTTCAGAGTGACCTGGCCCACTTCCTTGTGGATGGAGAAACTGTCAGAAAGCTTGCCTGACTGTCCCTTGGTCACAAAACTCTAAAATAACAACTTCCAGGCCAGTGTCACAAACTGGCAGGTTACTGGGCCATGGCCAGTCCAAAGACACGGGTGTTTGTTTCATTTTATTTGGCCTACGTTGTGCTTTATAACAGATTTTGAATGGCTTTGAAACATTTTAAAACCAGGAAACTGTACATAAAAAGTCCAGATTTCTGGTTTCTCTTGCAAAATGAGGATCTGACCGAATGGAACTTGCAGTCACCATGGACACAGTACCACCTCCCTTTTTCTAGATTTTTTTTTTGGCAGATCTGTGCTCCTCAGTTTGCCACACCCCCCACCCAGCCCTCGTCATTCATTTACCAAACCTACCTGGGGACTGGAGATTCTTGGACCCATGATGACTGCATGAAGGCCTCCAATCCCTAGATCAGGGCTCCAGCAGTGTCTTCCACAATTAATTAATCCTGCTCCCTGCTCCTTGTCCCCCCAGCTGTGGCCTGTCCCGATGTCAGCAGCATCGGTGTGGAGCACGGCCGATGGAGGCTCATCTTTGAGACGCAGTACCAGTTCCAGGCCCAGCTGATGCTGGTCTGTGACCCTGGCTACTACTACACTGGCCAGAGGGTCATCCGCTGCCAGGCCAATGGCAAATGGAGCCTCGGGGACTCTATGCCCACCTGCCAAAGTAAGCCCAGGAGGGGAGGGTGGGCGAGTGTGGTGGGGTGCCTGCCACATGAACTGTCTCGTGCATGGGGCGACTTAGGAGGGGAAAGCGGGTATCATCAGGGACTGCAGTGTGCCTCTCTGGGACACTCACCCACAATCAGGAGTTGGGAAACTGAGTACTCCTTTAAGGAAGTATTAATCCTTCTTAGCATCTTGTCATCTCATTAAAAGCTACCTTTGTCCTGATGAGCATCCACTAATTCCTTTATTGAACATTCATTGGGCTCCTGCTGTAAGCCCTATATGCCACATACTGCAGAGATTATGAAGGTAAAAGATTGTGGCTCCTGCCCACAAGGAGTTTTATCGTCTCCAGGAGAAGCAGGCAAATAAAGAAGCAATGACAATGTGGTGTGATAATGCCTGAAATTGGAGTGTGTGTAGGAAGAATGAGCATAGCACGGGAGACAGGCCACCTAAGTGTGACCTAAGTCTATCTGCCTTTCTTTCTTCACTGTTCACTGTTTTTCTTTGGTTCTTGAATATAGTTTCAAAGGTCAGGGCCCCTGGGACGCAGCTGAGACAGGCTTATAGGGAGTGCTCCTGGGATCACCACCTGCAGGCGGGAAAGGAAGGGAAGGGAAGCAGAGTAGGGTGAGGAGAAATTGAGTTCTGATGCAGCATCAGTGACAGCCTTAGCTGACCCCCACCCCACCCCTGAGGACCTCTGAAGCTGGGGTGGCCCTTCAGAACTGTCACAAGTTGGGGCAAGACCAGTCACTGGATGCAGGCTGGCCCAGGAGGGAGCAGGAACTTGGGAGGACTCTTGAACCAAGGCAGCCTGAAGAGAGCTAAGAGCCAAGGGGTGTTTGCCAGCAGCTGGGGCAATAAGTCCTTTTTCCCTAAAAGGGCTCCGAGCAGCTCACCACGCATCCGCTATGATAGGGACGTGCTCATAAGACTTAGGTAATCAGCAAGGGTGTCGCAGAGGAAGGAAGTGATTGTAAAGAGGCAGAAGGAGGTGGCTGGTCAGTGAGAAGGGGGAGTTTGAGACTGGGTGGGAGGAGGAGCGGAGTCTTCCAGCACCTGTCATCCAATACTCTGTGTCTTTATACACGGTGTATAAAGTGGAATGGAACCAGGTGTGGCAGAGTAAAGTCGCCAGCATGTGGCGGCCTCGCTGTGATGCCTGGGTGGCTGGCCTCACCACACACTCAGCCAGAGCTCTGGCCAGTGCTTGGTGGCGAAGGAGCGCGAGGCTGCTGCCGAGCCCAGCAAAAGAGGGCCCCAGCGTCGCTTGCTGTGTCCGCCCCAGGCACTAAGGAGCACGCAGAGTCGCCATCTCTTCCAGCCGCAGGGCTGGTCGGAACCACCCGAGGGGTTTGTAAGAATACACACGCCTGGCCCAGTGTCTGGAGATTGTGGGTCGTGAGTCTGCAGTGCAGCCTGGGCGTCTTAAAACCCCTCAGAGCTGGGCATAGTGGCTCACGCCTGTAATCCCAGCAGTTCTGGGGCTCCTGGGGGCCAGGAGTTCGAGACCAGCCTGGGTGCTCCTCAGGGGCTTCTGGACACGCCTGCAGCTGCGCCGTCACAGCGCGCCAGCGTCACCACCCGCATCCTGGTCAGCAGTTCTGGGTGGGGACAGCTAGACAGGTCTCACTGCTGCCGTGATTCTCGCTGAGCAGCAGCAGCACGCGTGGCCCCCTTCCGGGTGGCTCACTGGCGCTCTGTGATCCTTCCAGTCATCTCCTGCGGAGAGCTGCCCCTGCCCCCCAGCGGGCACCGCGTCGGGACGCTGTCCGTCTACGGGGCGACGGCCATCTTCTCCTGCAATTCGGGGTACACGCTGGTGGGCTCCCGGGTGCGGGAGTGCATGGCCAACGGGCTCTGGAGCGGCTCTGAAGTCCGCTGCCTGGGTGAGTGACCCGCAGGGCCTGTCCTGCCCTGTTTTCCTCCTCAGGGCAGGTTACATCTTTCCACAGCTGGGATCCGTCTTTGAACAGTATCATTTCATCCGCCGACGTAAAATGCTTAATCCAAACACCAACTATTGGGCGTCTAGCACGACTAGAAGCTGAACTAGCTTCTCTAGGGCACCCAGAAGGATGAGTAGAGCTTCGAGTCTGATGGGACAAGCCTTTGAGAGGTTCTCATTCTGATCAGAAAGACAATCCCTGCTTAATGGCCCTTATATGATGCACCCCAGTCCCCACCTTTGGGAGACTTCCAGAGACACATTCCTGCAACACCCTGAAAATGTCTTTTATGTTATACGTTAGCAAATTTTACAGACAGTATAGACATATACACACACACAAACACACACACGCATATATATACATATACACTAAGCAAATGGCAAGCATAAAAACAACCTGGCTTAC
Organism: Microcebus murinus; assembly: GCF_040939455.1. Lineage (NCBI taxonomy): Eukaryota > Metazoa > Chordata > Mammalia > Primates > Cheirogaleidae > Microcebus > Microcebus murinus. The sequence goes on along the minus strand of NC_134105.1, from coordinate 23,700,942 downwards.
AAAGGACAAAGTTATCATTTCCCCATGGCTAATCCACTTCCTGCCTGAGCCTTAGATTCTAAGGTTCTCTCTCCTCTCACTCCTTTCTCAGACCCCTCAAGTCCAAAACAGAGTCCCAGCCACACAAACCTTACGGGATAGATTGGATGGTCCATCGGGGAGTGAACAGTGCTGTCCCCCCTGTTAGGGACACAGTCATGGGTTTTTCCACACGGCAAAAGGAAGATGGTGGAAATGCCAGGAATACACTCTTCCCAAACTCCATTTCATAAAAACTCACCTAGGTGCCCCTCAAGAAGAAGGAAGTATGAATTTAGCCAAAGCAAGTTTTCACGTGGTGTTTTTCAACGCACCTAGGCTTCGTCTGCCTTAATGTAGACACAGGTGCCCCCACCAGTAAATTCTGGTTGATGAGAAAGGCAGGGGGTGATCCCAGAGGTGGGAAAGTGACAGTGATCATTTCCCACCCATGTACAGGGACAGAAACTAAAGTTCAGAAACAGATGGCCATTCAGGATGCAACCTTGGGAGTTGGAGTTGCCAAGTCCACACCATTTCTTTCATGCCCGGGATTCCTGAAGTCACTCTTGCATTGCTACTCTCTGCGGGCGGTGGGACAGCCGATGGGGGGGTGGATGCTTGGTCCTTTTCCCACCATCCCTGTCTCCCCGCACCCTGACCGAGCTGCACCTCGTTTTCTGTAAGCTCGTGTTTGACTTACGCTCCTCCCCATCCCCCACCAAAGCCGGACACTGCGGGACTCCTGAGCCCATCGTCAACGGACAGATCAACGGGGAGAACTACAACTACCGCGGCAGCGTGGTGTACCAGTGCAACGCCGGCTTCCGCCTGATCGGCATGTCTGTGCGCATCTGCCAGCAGGATCACCACTGGTCGGGCAAGACCCCTTTCTGTGTGCGTAAGTATGTCAGCCACTCCCCCTAGTCGCCCGGCTCAGGCTCAGCGCGGACGGTCTCTTTTTCTCTTGATTAGATCAGCTAGGGGTCTTGCATGGTCGCTACTTTGTTTTCAATGATGAAATCATTCCATGTGTTGTTTTCAGTTCTGTGCATCATTAATTACTGCGTCCCCCTTTATTGTTTATTTCCTTCCTTGTGATTTCTTTTGGTTTATTTTTTGTTCATGTTCTAGCTTTTGAGTTGGGAATTTAATTCACATATTTTCATTCTTTCATTTGTATTGATTTTTATTGATGTGTTTAAGGCTATGAAATTTCTTTTGCTCACTGCCGATTGTATCCCATAGATTCTAATAATTTGTTAAAGATTCTGAAAAAGAAAGTAAAAAAGATTCTGTAATTTTGGTTTTAATTTCCCCTTTTACCTAGAAGATTTTTAACAAAAGGATTTTTAAATTTCTAGGTAGAAGGGCCTTTTTGGTTTTTATTATGTTATTGATTTCTAATTTTATTGCAGTATATATAATATTATACTTCATGGAATTTACTGATGTTTTCTTTGAGACGTACTATTTCATCCGTTGTTATCAATGTTTCATGTGCACTAGAGAAGAAAGAGTATTAGGGTGTAATGTTCTATATATATTCGTAAGATGTATCTTATTATGTTGTCTGTGTTTTTGGCATTCGTACTTATTTTTTGTCCACTCGACATGTTTTGTTCTGAGAGATGTGTTTAAAGTTTTCTATTATTTGTGTGTTTCTATTTTTCCTTTCATTTTCTATGGTTTCTGTTATATAACAATGATTGCTGAATTATTTGGTACATAGATATTCCTAACTATTATATCTCCTTTGCAAATTGTGGGTTTAGGCTTTAAAAATGACTTCTTTGTCACTTTTAATATTTTTTAGTGTGGATTTTACCTTGCTTGATATTAGGCTTGCAACCTCTAACTTTCATTCTTTTGCCTGGTATACATTTGGCCATTCATTTATTTGAGTCTTTCTGAATCTCTTAAATTAAGTATGACTCTTATGTACAGCATAGATTGGGTCTTGTCTTGTGAGATAATTTGAAAATCTTTTTCTTTCAGTAGACTGCTTAAACTCATTCATATATATCGATATGACTGATACATTTGGTCTTAATTCTATTGTGTTTTATGCAATTATGTGTGTAAAATATATTTATGGTATTTCTCTGTATGATGTGCTTTCTTTGCTTTTTATTTCCCATTTCTTTTGGTATTTAAGAAAGTTTGTATATTTGTTCTGTTGTTTGCTTTTGTGCTTGTAACATTTTAATGCCATTAGACCCCTGTTTTCTTATTCAACCTTTTATTACCTAGTTTGTCAATTTTTAATAGTATCCTGTGACTTTCACCTATTAGCTGTATAACAATCAATGAGCTTATTCTTCCTTTTTCTCTCTCCTTTCACTTTCCATTTTTAGTTGCATTATTTCTACTTTTTCAGACCATAAAACATTATTATAGTATTCATATACTATTATTCTACCCTTTTCCCTCACTTTTATTTTATTCCCAGATCTACAATTAAATGTATTTAAAGCTCACCTGTGCTTCTGCTATTTTCCCAGTTATCTCTTAGTAGGGTCCAGCTCAGTCGATAGCAGATTCCTCAGTTAGCCTTCCTTTGCATAATATTCTCCATATTCTTACATGCCTAAAACTGTTGTTCTAAACCTTAAGACAGGGGTCCTCAAACTTTTTAAACAGGGGGCCAATTCACTGTCCCTCAGACCATTGGAGGGCCAGACTATAGTTTAAAAAAAACTATGAACAAATTCCTATGCACACTGTACATATCTTATTTCGAAGTAAAAAAACAAACGGGCAAAAACACCCGCATATGGCCCGCAGGCCGTAGTTTGAGGAGGCTGCCTTAAGACTTGAAGGATAGCTGGATTGGATATAAAAGCCTTGGTCACCATTTCTTTCTTTGACTTTCTTAAAAATTCTCCTTTATCATTATTTTGCTTTGCATATTACTAAATTTTTTCCCTCTAGCACCATGCTTTTTTAAATTGTATACATTTAAGGTGTACAACATGTGTTTTAATATATATTATAGTAAAATGATTACTACAGCCAAGCACATGAACATGTCCATTTCATCACATAGTTATCTTTGTGTTGGGGGTGGGGGTGTGAATACCCGAATCTACTCTTTAGGAAATTTCCAGTGTACAATACAGTATTACTAACTATAGTCATGCTGTACATTAGACCCCTAGACTCATTCATCCTATATAACTGCAACTTTGTATCATTTGACCAACATCTCCCCATTTTCTCCACTTTCCCACCTCTGGTAACCACTGTTCTCTCTGTTTCTATTTATTTGACCCTTAGAATTATAATATTACTTTACTTCTATTTTTCTTATAGGTTATTTGGTGGTTTTCTGGGTCCTGATTGCTGTTTCTTTCTTTATCCTTAAAGTCTAATATTTTTACTAGGTTATGCCTCAGAATTGACTGTTCCAAGACAATTTTACCAGGTATTCTGTGGGCCTTTGAATATATAGATTCAGGTCTTCATTTATTCCTGAAACATTTTCTTAAGCTATACTTTTAAACACTAGTATTGGCCTCCTGTTTTGTTTTCCTTCTCCATCATCTCTAATTATATGTATGTTGCATCTTCTTTACCTGTCTCCTAGTTCAGCCTCTTTCTTTCTTATCCTCTATCCTTATTCCTTCTTTCTTTATCTCATTTTAATTCACTTGGTTATGTGCCTAATTTTTTCAATAACTCTTATTAAATTATCATTTGGGAATATTCTTCCTTGGGCTTTTTATAATTTAGTCTTCATTTCTCGGTTGATTTTATCTTTTTCTTCTATTTCTCTCCTGTGTGTCATCAGTTATCTTTTATTTTCTTCTGACTTTTCATCCACTTGTGCTTTTAGTTTTTGATTTTCTGATTCTCAAGGTGGTTTTTAATCTCTCCAAATGCCGACTTGACACTCTCTATTTCAGTTTAGAGTGCTGCTATGGTTTTTTATACGTCATGTATTTTGTTTTTGGTGAATAGATTTTCATCAGCTCGAATACTTTGATTCTTTCCTATTTATTCTTTGAGTAGCTTTGTACAGATTTAGGCTGATGTTCTCTATTAGTTTGTGGCTTTAGGATGGTTTACAAGAGTATCCTCTTCTGTCAGTGTAACAGACTATTATTTTGATGATTTTTACTCCTTTTCCTCATTCTAATTTGTATAGATGTTGGCCTGGCTTTGTTTTGTTGTTTGTTTTTTTAATAGAGGCGTTTATGTGTGTGTTAAGGGAGAGGCTGTGTGTCCTTCATTTTTTGTCTGTTTGTTTGTTTCTCTTTTGCCTTGCATAACCCCATATTTTCCCATCTTTACTTCTTTTTCCCTTTATCGCCCAAAGGATGTCTCTTTCTTTTCTTCCAGAAGCAATGGGGGAGAATCACACACACTGTTATGTCCCTTTCCTGTCGTCATGCACTGACATACCAGGATTCCTTTTCAATGTAGTCACATTTAAGATGGTCTTTCTCTTTCTAGCAGTGATTTGAGTTCAGTATTAGGCCTTCACCCCTTCCTCTCTTCTCTTTTCCATACAGTCTTGCTGTCCATGAAAGGTTGCAACAGAAGCATGAGAAATAACTCTGCCTGGGTTTAATGTTTATTTCTCTACTTAAATGTAAAGTTTGTAGCATTCTCTGCATTCTAGGTATGCTACAGGCCTGAGTTTTCTATACTTTTATTTGTCCTTCTGGTTAATCTGCATTTTTTTTTTTGGATTTAAGACCACCATTATCTTCTGCTGCCTAGAAATAATTTGGAAAATTCTTCACTTTTTAAATTTTAAAATAAGCCTTTATATAAAGTGCAGGTTTTTCCTCTTAATTTTTGTAAGGCAGGTTTTTGTTTTTAGCTCTTCTTCATTTGGTTTTTCATATATGGGATAGGGTCATAAAATAATAAGACTTGCTCAATAAATAATGCATGAAAATTAGTCTTAATAACTTCTTAAGTATTAGCTTTACAGAAAGCAAGATCCAAGCTGGGCACAGTGGTGCATGCCTATAATCCCAGCTACTCAGAAGGCCGAGGTGGGACAATCCCTTGAGTCCAAGAGTTCAAGACCAGCCTCAGCAACATAGAAAGACCCCATTCAGAAAAAAAAAAGGCAAGACCCATCTATATTCAGTCACTCCTTCAGATGTGTCTAAACAAAGCATATTTAGTTTCATCCAGAAGATGCAAATTCAAATGCCTTCAGGAAATTGGCACATGGTACACATGAAAGGATTTAGGGAATAATAATAGAGAATGTTGGTGAATCTCTACCTGGCCCTGACATTGAATGTTGGACTGGACTGTGTTAAAAGGCAGCATGTGAAGTAGTCAGGCACTGGGACAGGGGCCCAGATTGCTTGGGTTCACAGCTCACCTCCAGCACCAGATTTCCTGTGGCTATGTGACTGTAGAAAAGTCAGTTATCTCAGTCTCAGTATCCTCATCTATAAAAAGCAGGTACCTCAAAGGCTATGGCGAGGATTAACTAAATCAATACATGTAAAATGGTTAGAATGGTGCCTGACACGGACGCTGAGCGGCAGCAGCTGTCGGCCTTGTCACCGTTGTTGTTGTTGTCATGACAATGCTGCTGATGTTGGAGGTGGTGGGGATGCTGACACCCTGCCCCATCACAGAATCCTGGATCTCTTACACCGAGCCCAAGCATCTTGAGGAGGAAGGCAAGAGTAAAAGAGCAAACGTTTATAGTGTTTCCTCTGTGCTAGGCACCGCGTTAGCTGCCATCACATACAAATTCAAGGTTTCCAGTGTCAACCAGACTCTCAGAACCTCCCAGCTCTCCCCAGTGGCCCCTCTTGTCATTCCCTACCCAGCAATTTCACAATTCCACCTCTTTTCTGAAGACCCATACTCCACAGCCTCTAGCTATATTCTCAGCACATAACTAAAGTGAATAGTTAACGTAGCCTGGAGTCAGAGAAGCTGGGTTCGAAACTCAGCTGAGTTTAGAAACTGTGCCCCTTGAACAAGTCTCTTGACTCCTCTGAAATTCTCTTTTCCTATGGGGATAATGACAGTGCCTGCCTCTCGAGGTTGTGAGGATTAAATGAGTCCATGCACACAAACCCCAGCAGTTACTAGCTAACCATGCAATGCTGCTTTCCATTTTGCACAGATGATCGAAGCCATCGGACAGTAATCCACTGTCTGCTCCCGGACCCACACATCCCTCCCGTCTGCAGCCATCCTCTGTCTTCCCTCCCGCCTCGGCAGAAGAGTCTCTCCCAGCCCAGGACTAACCACCCCACCCCCTCTGGCTCTCCTGCCCTCCTGCCCCTGTAGTGAGCTCAGCCTAGTTGTAACTCTCTCCTCTGCTACCACTGACCTTCCCTTTCTACTGCTTCTCTCAGCCTGTGAGACCATATTCAATAAACATTTCCTTAGCACCTCCTGTGTGCCAGGCACGTATCAGTTGTTGTGGATAAACATGAATTGAATGTGTCATAGTCTCCGCCCTCAGGAGAGGCAGGTCTAGATGTTTCTGTGCACACGACCCTGCAAAGCACTCCAGCTTCACGAGGGCCCCACTTTCCTTCCAATGGTGCCTAATCCTTCTGCCCATCACAGCCTGTGTTAGTTCAGCATCCTGCAGAGAAACAACCAATCAGATGTGTGTGTATACACAGAGGATTTATTTTAAAGAACTGGCTCACTCAGTTGTGGATACTGGCAAGTCCAAAGTCTACAGTGTAGGCTGCAGGCTGGAGACCCAGGAAGGAGCCGCAGTTCAAGTTTGAAAGCAGCCTCTGGCCAAACTCCCTCTTCTTCCAGGGATGTCAGTCTTTGTCTTTTCTTTTTTCTTTTCTTTTCTCTTTTATTTATTTATTTAGAGACAGGATCTCACTCTGTTGTCTGAGCTAGAATGCAATGGCTTCATCAGAGCTCACTGCAGCCCCAAACTCCTGGGCTCAAGCAATTCTCCTGCCTCAGCCTTCCAAGTAGCTGGGACTATAGGCGTACACCACCACGCCACTCCCCGCCCCTCATTTTTCTATTTTTTGTAGAGATGAGGTCTCACTGTGTTGCTCAGGCTGGCCTCAAACTCCTGGCCTCAAGTGATCCTCCCACCTCGGCCTCCCAAAGTGCTGGGATTACAGGCATGAGCCACCATGCCCAGCCCAATCTTTTTCTATTAAGACCTTCAACTGATTGGCTGAGGCCCACCCACAAGATGGAGGGTAACCTACTTTACTCAAAGTCTCCTAATTTAAATGTTAGTCTCATCTAAAGCAGAAATATCTAGAATAATGTTCGACCATATATCTGGGTGCTGTGGCCTACCTGAGTTGGCACATAACATTAACCATCGCACGGCTGTGCTACTGGAAAGAGTTGCCTGCACTACTTGCTCCCACCTGTCCCTCTCAGTCACAGCAAAGCCACTGCACTCTGAGTTCTGCTGTCTCCCTCAGTTCTAGCCAGAAAGAGCCTCCATCCCTGGCAGCAGGAGCTCTGGTCCTAGGCCATGTTTCAGACCCTCAAGCCTCTGCTGCCCAAGAGCTGCAGGGCAGGAATCTGAGAAGCGCCCAGTAAAACTCTGCAGCACCCAGAAAGCCCAGGCAGCAGAAATAAGATAGGACTGACCACTCAGACCACAGAGAGCTGCAATCCAAGCCTAATGCCCCATGGGAAGTCACAGAATGATTTCTCTCAAGTTGTCCAAGCTATGGACATGCCTTTAAGGAAGATGGAATGTCCCCATGACAATTTCAGGAAATGAAGGTTTTACATCAAAAGAGACTGAAGTTAGACTTAGGGCTGAACTTCACTGATGTGCATGAGCGATGCCAGGTAAAAAGAGAATAAATTTGGAGGGTGTGGAATAATAGGAGGGCTCACCTCTCTTCTGTTTTGCTTACAGCAATCACCTGTGGACACCCAGGCAACCCTATCAATGGCCTCACTCAGGGCAACCAGTTCAACCTCAATGACGTGGTCAAGTTTGTTTGCAACCCTGGGTATATGGCTGAGGGGGCTGCCCGGTCCCAGTGCCTGGCCAGCGGGCAGTGGAGCGACACGCTGCCCACCTGCAGAAGTGAGTCATTCTTCTCTCCCACTCTACTCCCCGCTGCCTCTGCTATCTGTGGTTCTGTAGCCCAGGAGCAGAAGCCAAGGAAGTCAGTCCTGGCCTCATTCTGATCAGATAGGGGAGACCTGGGGCAAGAAGGGTCTGAAATGAGGACGTTGTCAACTCATAAATACAGCTGTGTAAATTTCATCAAGGATTATAGAAGGAAAGTGAAACTTAGTTTCAGCGTTTATGTCTTCTTGTTTACATTTCATAGAACAAATAAATTACCCTTATTATATAGAGCCCATTCTTTAAAAAAAAAATAGGTTTATTTTCCTCACATAAACAAGAAATTTAGAAGTAGTATCCTTTCTGTGGCTGCTCAGTGAGGTTAAGAGCAATAGCTTGGTCTTTCCTCATGGTTGCAAAATGACTGCTACAGCTCCTTTGTAACCACATTTAATAGATCCCCATTCTTTTTTTTTTTTTTTTTTTTTTTTTTGAGACAGAGTCTCGCTTTGTTGCCCAGGCTAGAGTGAATGCCGTGGCGTCAGCCTAGCTCACAGCAACCTCAAACTCTTGGACTCAAGCTATCCTCCTGCCTCAGCCTCCCGAGTAGCTGGGACTACAGGCATGCACCACCATGCCCAGCTAATTTTTTCTATATATATTAGGTGGCCAATTAATTTCTTTCTATTTATAGTAGAGACGGGGTCTCTGGGCTGGTTTTGAACTCCTGACCTTGAGTGATCCGCCCGCCTCGGCCTCCCAGAGTGCTAGGATTACAGGCGTGAGCCACCGCGCCCGGCCAGATCCCCTTTCTTGATGGAAATGTTTAAGTAGCAGAGGGGTTGGCATGAAAAATAAAAAGCAGAGTGTCTAACAGTTGAGATGAAGAGTTGGGGGAGGACAAAAAGCACAAAGAAGAAACCAAGACTCAGCAGGCGGGCTGGGCAAAGGGTGTGCTGGCCCCACTTGGAATGTTTAGGAAGAGCTTCTAAAGATTTTAAAGGCTTTTTATGGTACTGAAGCCTCAAAGAGTCTCATCAATGATAAAAATACCTTATACCTTAAAAGACTTAGCAAAGATTTTTTAAAAATACCTTCCCTGCCCACCTCATATGATGAATCTGAGACTTATGTGAAGATGTTTGAAAGCAAAAGCACACATAATGGGTTATGAATAATATTGTCATTATTCTAAAATCTCACTCTGATTTTGAGTTAAACTGTTTTTAAAACACTTTAACATTTCAAAGTCAAATTTATCCCCCAGGATGTCAATATCTCCCTGATATGCTCATAAAAGTGATAAAAACTATTTCCAAAAGAGCCCAACCCCTGTTCAAGTCAGTTCAAATGTGTCAGTTTTACACTTGATGAGTTTTTCTGCGGGAGGCACCTTGTGCTGGGATCTGGCAGACGGACTGACGTTCGTGCCCTTGGGGGACCTGTGTGTTCAGATGCATCACCGTGCAGGTGGGAAGGGAGCAGTAGAGGCCTGTGCAAGGGGGTGCTGGGAAGCGGGTGGTTAGCCAGCCTGGGAGGAGGGGGAAGGCGTCTCTAAGGAGATAGTATCTAGCGGGATGCAGAAGGATGGATCCCTTGGCCAGGTGACTGAGGGGGGAGAGGCACAGCAACCTCAGGACCAGCTCACCTTCCGGATAGGATCTGCCTCGTTCGTTGCCTGGCTCCAGGCTGGAGGTTCTGCTATACTTGGAATATATGCGTGTTTTCACTTCCGAGTTATCATTTTAGGAAAATTCTCACGTCCATGTTTTTGCCTCTCATTGTCCTATTCGACTGTAGTCATCAACTGTACAGACCCTGGACACCAAGAAAACAGCGTTCGCCAAGTGCACGCCAGCGGGCCGCACAGGTTCAGCTATGGCACCACCGTGTCCTTCCAGTGCAACCACGGCTTCTACCTCCTGGGCACCCCGGTGCTCAGCTGCCAGGGAGACGGCACCTGGGACCGTCCCCGCCCCCAGTGTCTCTGTAAGTAGATGTCACCGCTCAAAATGGTCCTCCCCTCTGTGCATGTGTGTGGGCTCGGGCACCTATGTGTGTCACAGTCACTCTGACTGCGCCTTGGTTATCAGAGCCCTTCTCGAGCCCCAGTTAGGCTAGCTGCCATGTCAGTTCATATGCCCTCTCTCTTCCCGGCCAGAGGTCCCTTTCCTCGCTAGTGCTGCCACCACCAACCTCTTCGGACTTTGGGGTTTGCTTCCTTCAGAGCTGGCTGCCTACCAGGACGCCATATCCCCACTTTACCCCTTCCCTTTGGAGGACGGAAGCAGAAACACCACAGGTGCTGGAGGCAGACCAGCCCGGATTTGAATTTGGGACGGGCCACTGAACAAGCTGTGTGGTTCGGGAGAAGTCCACTAACCTCTTGGAGCCTTGGTTTCTTCATCTATAAAAATGGCACTATATGGCTAGGTGTGATGGCTCACGCCTAGAATCCTAACACTCTGGGAGACCAAAGCGGGAGGATCGCTCAAGGTCAGGAGTTCAAAACCAGCCTGAGCAAGAGCGAGATACCATCTCTACTAAAAATAGAAAGAAATTAATTGGCCAACTAAAAATATAGAAAAAATTAGCCAGGCATGGTGGCGCATGCCTATAGTTCCAGCTACTCGGGAGGCTGAGGCAGAAGGATTGCTTGAGCCCAGGAGTTTGAGGTTGCTGTGAGCTAGGCTGACGCCATGACAGTCTAACCCAAGCAACAAAGTAAGGCTCTGTCTCAAAAAAATAAAATAAAAATGACACTATTACCTATTCCATAGGGTTATTAGAGAACAAAATGAAAAAAATCCATAAATAGTGTCAGCATAGTCTCTGGTACACAGTAGCTACTCAATGAACAGTAACTGCATAGTTGTTATTGAGAAAAGATAGGAGGACAGCATGTCTTTAAAAAAGGTGGGGGAGATGCCTGGCATCCTGACATCTGGTTGCTGGCCTCACATGTCCTTATAAGATAAGCAGTCCCTTGCCTCCTGCTCTTCCTCTGATTCCTGAAGGTGAACCCTGTGCATTACTCTTCCCTCATTTTCCCAGTGGTGGAGTGAAGATGCCAGAGGAGTGATGGGCGCTGAGCTGAGGCCGTTCAGCGACATACCTTTGGTGGATGATGTGCAGTCTGTCTGGACGACTCCGTTTCCTTATGCCCTTATACCTCTTGTTATAATAGGAGACTGGTACAGCTACTCACTGCCCATACGCCCCTTACTTGAGGACCCTGACCAGGCCATCCCACCCCATTTAGGACCAACAAATTGTTCGGGCTGGAAATGGACAACTCCCTGTATACAGTGGTGCTAGCTGAGATTCAGAGCCCCTGGTAGTTTCAAATTATTGTACCTTCTGGTCAAATGAAGCTTTTATCATAATAAAGTGACCCTAGCTATGTTAACTTTTTGCCCCAATGCTTATTTTATCTGAAGTTAATAATAATATTGACATAATTAATAGATAATTATCCTACTATACAAGCATATCTTGGAGATATTGCAGGTTTGGTTGCAGACCACTGCAGTAAAGCAAATATTACAATAAACAGAGTCACATGGATTTTTTTGGTTTCACAGAGCATATACAAGTTATGTTTATACCATAGTCTATTAAGTGTGCAATATCATTATGCCTAAAAAAACAATGTATGTGCCTTAATTTAAAATGCTTTATTGCTCAAAAAAGTACTAATGATCATCTGAGCCCTCAGCCAATCCTAATCTTTTTGCTGGTGGAGGGTCTTGCCTCGATGTTGATGGCTCCTGACTGATCAGGGTGGTGGCTGCGGCAATTTCTTAAAATAAGACAACAGTGAAGTTTGTCACATTGATTAACTCTTCCTTTCACCCACGATTTCTCTGTAGTACTACTGCAGGACTGTTTGATAGCATTTTACCCACAGTAGAATTTCTTTCAAAACTGGAGTCAGTGCTTTCAAATCCTGCCACTAAACAACTAAATTTATGTAATATTCAAAATCCTTTGTTGTCATTTCAACAATGTTCACAGCATCTTCACCATTAGTAGATTCCATCTCAAGAAACCACTTTCTTTGCTCATCCACAAAGAGCCACTCCTCATCCACTCAAGTTTACTCATGAGATTATAGCAATTCAGTCATGTCTTCAGGCTCCATTTCAAATTCTCTTCTCTTGCTATTTCTACCACATCTGCAGTTACTTCCTCCACTGAAGTCTTGAATTCCTCAAAGTTGTCCACAAGAGTTGGAATGAGCTTCTTCCAAACTCCTGTCCATGTTGATATTTTGACCTCCTCCCATGAATCAGGAATGTTCTTAATGGCATCCTGAATGGTGAATTCTTTCCAGAAGGTTTACTTTGCCTGATTTACTTTGCTCAGATCCATCAGAGGAATCATTATCTATAGCAACTATAGTCTTATGATTAAATATATTTCTTAAATAATAATAGTTGAAAGTTTAAATTATTCCTTGATCCATGGGCTGCAGAATGGATGTTGTGTTAGCAGGCATGAAAGCAACATTAGTCTCCTTGTATATCTCCATCAGAGCTCTTGGGTGACTAGGTGCATTGTCAACGAACAGTAATATTTCAAAAGGAACATTTTTTCCCGAGTATTGGTCTCAACTGTGAGCTTAGAATATTTAATAAACCTTCCTGTAAACAGATGTACCATCCAGGCTTTGTTGTTCCATTTGTAGAGCACAGGCAGAGTAGATTTAGCATAATTCTTAAGGGCCCTAGGATTTCAGAATAGTAAATGAACACTGGCTTCAACTTAAAGCCACCAGCTGCATTAGCCCCTTATAAGAGAGTCAGCCTGTCCTTTGAAGCCAGGCATTGATTTCTCCTCTCTAGCTATGAAAATCCTTGATGGCAACTTCTTCCAGTAGGAGGCTATTTCATCTGCAGTGAAAATCTGTTGTTTAGTGTGGCCACCTTCACCAGTGATCTTAGCTGTATCTTCTGGGTAACTTGCTGCAGCTTCTACATCAGCACTTGTGGCTTCACCTTGCACTGCTACATTATAGAGATGGCCTCTTTCCTTACACCTCATGAACCAGCCTCTGCTAGCTTCAAACTTTTCTTCTGCAGCTTCCTCGCCTCTCTCAGCCTTCATAGAATTGAAGAGAGGTAAGGCCTTGCTCTGGACTAGGCTTTGGTTAAAGGACTGCTGTGCCTGGTTTGATCGTTTATCCAGACCACTAAAACTTTCTTCCTATCAGCAATAAAGCTGTTTTGCTTTCTTATCATTCACTTATCTTATCTTTCTTATCATTCGCTTATCATCACAAGAGCAGCACTTTAAATTTCCTGCAAGAACTTTCCCGTTGCATTCACAGCTTGGCTGTTCCATGGAAGAGGCCTAGCTTTTGGCCTATCTTGGCTTTCGACATGCCTTCCTCACTGAGCTTAATCATTACTAGCTTTGATTTAAAATAAGAGACGTGTGACTCTTCTTTTCACTTGAACACACAGAGGCCACTGTGGGGTTGTCAGTTGTCCTCATTTTGATATTATTGTGTCTCAGGGAATATGGAGGCCCCAGAAGAGGGAGAGAAGGGCCAGTCGGTGGGGCAGTCAGAACACACACATTTATTAAATTCTCCGTTTTATATAGGTGCAGTTTGTGATGCCCCAAAACAATTACAGCAGTAACATCAAAGGTTACTGATCACAGATCACCAAAATGTGTAATAATAATGAAAAAGTTTGAAATATAATGAGAATTACCAAAAATGTGATGCAGAGATATGAAGTAAGTTCATGCTGTTGGAAAAATTGTGATGAGACTTGTAGCTGTCACTCACAAAACCTTCGATCTGTAAAAAAACACAGTATCTGTGAAGTGTAATAAAGTGAAGTACAATAAAACAGGTGAACCTGTAATTTAAAACCAGCTTCCTTCATTTAGTATTGGCATAATGTATTTTTTTATCATTTTACTTTTAAATATAAAAAGCATATAATTGTGATTTGTAAATTCTATCTGACAATCTTTTCTTCCAGCTGGATGCTTTAATCCATTGGCAGTTTTTCTTTCTTCTTTTAGTGAAATATAATTCACACACCATAAAATTCAGTCTTTTAATAGATACAATTCAGTGATTTTAGCATATTCACAAAGTTATACAACCATCACAAATACAACACTGTCTAACTCCAGAAAATTTACAACACCCCAAAAAGAACCCCTTAGCAATCACTCCCCAGTCCCTAGAAACCACTCATCTGCTCTGTGGATTATTTCCATGGATTTGCCTATTCTGGACATGTCATATAAATGGAATTATGTATGTGGCTTTTTGTGTCTGGTTTCTTCCACCTAGCAAAAGGTTTTCCAAGTTCATTCGTGTGTCAGTACTTTATTCCTTTTTATGGGCAAATACTATTCCTTTGAAAGGATATACCATTTTGCTTTTCCATTTATCAGTTAATAGATATTTCTACTTTGGGGCTGTTATGTTTTTATGTTTTTGCTGTCACGAATAATGCTGCTATGAACATTTGTGTAAAAGTTTTTGTGTGAACATATGTTGTGAAATTCTCTTGGGTACATACTCAGGAGTGGAATTGCTGAGTTATATGGTAACTCTGTGTTTAACTTCCTGAGGCACTGCCGAACTGTTTTCCAAAGTGGCTGCACCATTTTACAGTCCTACCAGCAGTGCACGAGGGTTCCAATTTCTTCCTATTCTCACCTATACTTGTTATTGTTTATCTTTTTTATTATAGCCATTTTTATTATAGTATGTGTGAGATGCTATCTCACTGTGGTTTTTATTTTCATTTCTCTAACGACTAATGATGTTGTGCATCTTTTTATGTGCTTGTTGGTCATTTGCATATCTTCTTTGGAGAAATGTCTGTTCAAGTCTTTTGCCCAATTTTTAATTGGGTTGTTTTTGTATTGACTGGGTTGTAAAAGTTCTTTATGTATTCTGGATACTATCAGATACATGATTTGCAAATATTTTCTCTATTCTATGGGCTATCTTTTTGCTTTCTCGATAGTGTCTTTTGATGCATGAAAGTTTTTAATTTTAATGAAGTCCAATTCTTTTGATCCCAGGTGACTCCCAGGAAAACCATTTTCAGTGATGTTTCATCATTATCCTGACCTTTTTTAGTGGATTAACTGCATGTTTACATCTAGAAGTTACAAGTACCTGTGAATAGGGCTGTGGCTATAGAGGACTTTACATATCCCGAGGCAAAGCCAGTCCATGGAAATCACCTGTTCCTTCCAGTTGAAGGCAAACTGCTTTAATTGGTATGGATATGCAGGGACCAAAGAAAATGCATGGTCCAGCTCTAGAGCTTTAGGAAACAACAGAAGCCAGTGTCTAGGGAGCTAAATAGCCATAAGTACAGCTCTCATACTTAGGGTGTAGGAATCAGTGTGGAGTCCTTTTCCTTTCAATGTGGGACTCAGCACAGCTGATTTACATTATTGGGTTTTGCTTTATTACAATTTTATAGTTTTTTTCAATATTCTTACATGTGTACTCCGTGTAATGCAAGACCTTGCCTATTTTCATATACATATTTAAACTTAATTTGCATTTAGCAGCTAGAGAGCCATTGAAATGGTCTAAAGAGATCCCATTTGGACCCATGGGTATGAACATTAGAAATATTTTTTAAAAATCTTTCTACTGACAATTTGCAAAATGCAGTAGCAGCTATTCACATTCCCTTCATTGGTATCACACATTCTTGTCTTGTTTTCTTTATCCACAGCAGCCAAATGGTATTGTCATTGTTTTGTGTTTTGTCACAAAAATTACTGTTGACTTCCTCTTTTAAAAGAACAGGAAGGGAATAGAACAATAGAGTATACACTGGTTGATAATTTTTTTGTTTTTAGAGACAGAATCTTGATATGTTTGTCTAGGCTGCCCTCAAATTCCTGGTCTCAAGTGATCCTCCTGCCTCAGCCTCTCGAGAGCTGGGACTACAGGCATGCGCCACTGCACCCAGCTATCTGGTTGCTAATTTGACAGACACCCAAGTATGTGTGCCTGTGACAAATGAAATAGTTTTCATTTTTTTCATGAAGTCATTGCATATACTTTTTCAGAGATTATTGTATTACCATAAGTTAGCACTATCCTCAAATCCCAGATAAGGGTAAAAAAGCCAAATAAGAACATCAGAAAATGCAGCCAAGTACTATTACAGGAATCTTTAGAGGTAGCCAACATAAACGTGGACATCTGTACACCAGTAGACATGAACAAAAATGTCCCTATCAGCTTTGTTCACAAAAGTCCAAAACAAGAAACAACCCAAATGTTTAGGAACAGGAAATGGATAAATAAAACATGGTATATTCATGCCATGGTGTGGCAGCCAGGCTTAAAATAGCGCAATGGTCCCTGGCTCTTGTATTCACTGTCTTTATATAGTATCTTCCTACGTCATATCAGGTTGGTCTGGTGAACAGCAGGATATGGCAGCAATGGTAGTGTGTGGCTTCCAAACCTAGGTCATGGAAGACAGTGGCACCTCTGCCTTTCTCTCTTAGATTAGTCACTCAGGGAAGTCAGTCAAGCCTCCAGATGGCTGCAGACACAGCAGACATCCTGGCTGCAGCCTCATGAGCCATCTGAGCTAGAACCATTCAGCTAAGCCATCTCCAAATTCCTGGCTGACAGACACTGTGAGCGATAAGAAAGGTTTATTATTGTCTAAATTTGAGTCAATTTGTCATATGGCAATAGATAACTAATACAAATGGTACACTATATAACAGGAATCAATAAACTTTGGCCCATGGGCAAAATCCAGCCCTTGGCCTGTTTTTCTATGCCTCTTGGGCTAAAAATGGTTTTTACATTTTTAAAGGATTGAAAAACCAAAAAAGGAAGAAAAAGAAGACTACACAACAGAGACTGTCTGTGGCCTTCAGAGGCTAAAATATGTACAATCTGGCCCTTCCAGGAAGTTTGCCAGCCCTGCTAGATTGCATTAGTCGTGAATGAACTACTGCTACACACAAAGTAGATGAGTCTCACAAACAGTGTTGAATGAAAGAAGCCAAATATAAACTCTGCGGTGTGTGACTCCATTTATATAAAGTGCGGAAGCAGAGGCAGGCAAAGCTAACAGTGGTGCATGAAGTCAGGGCATGTGGGGAAGGAGGAGGTGTGACAGGTACAGGCCGTGAGGGACGTCCGGGCCCTGGTGATGCTCTAGTTCTCCATCTGAACGGTGGTTTCATGAGAGTTACTTTGTGAGAATTCGCTAAGCTGTGCACTATGTCATTGTGTCTCTATGTCTGCCGTAATTCCATTAAAAAGAGGTTTTTTTGAAATATCATTAGAGAGTTAAACTTGGACAATTTCTGGAAGTCCGAAAATCTCTAATGAACAATCACAGAATCATTTAAATTATAATTGGAGAGCCCACTCCTTTCAGAAGAAGAGAATTCGTTGGTAGTGTTGAAACGGTACCGCAGAAGGGAGTCGATTGGAGTGTGCGGGAGAGTGTGGCCTCCGGAGTCCAGGAGGACTGATCGGCCACGGGCCACATCTGTGAGCTGGGGGGTTTCTGTCCTCTCCAGGCTGCGCTGTCCTCCCCAGTAAGATGGAGATGGAAGCGGTGCCGACCTCATAGGGTCGTCTTAGGGAATAAATGGTATAACGCTTGAAGCTCATGGCATCGGGTGTCTATTGCTATGTAACAAGACATCTTAAAACTTAGTGGCTTAAAATAGCAACTGTGTTTGTTTTCTCACAATTCCATAGGTCGGAAATCCCTGAAATTCCAGATATTCAGGCAGGGCTTAGCAGGTGTTATTAGCTTGGGTTCTCCAGAAAAACAGAACCAATAGGGGATATCTGTCTATTTCTGGGGAGGTTCCGTATAAGAAGTTGGCTCATGCAATTATGGAAGCCGAGAATCCCAAGTTCTACGGTTGGAGACCCAGCAGAGCTGATGGTGTAGCTCCGGTCTGGGTCTGAGTCTGAGGGCAGGAGAAGACCAATGTCCCGGCTCAAAGATAGGCAGGGAGAAAGGATCCTCTCTTACTCTGTCTTTTCTGTCTAATTCAGGTCTTCCATGGATTGAAGGAACCCAGTTCACACTGGGGAGGGGTTCTGCTTTACTCAGTCTACCTATTCAATTTACAATCTTACCCAGAAACACCCTCACAGATACACCTAGAATGTTTGACCAAATATCTGGGCACCCTGTGGCCAGTCAAGTTGGCACAGAACTAACCATCACAGCAAGGATGGCCCATCTGTGCCCTTTGCAGCTCAGTCAGGACTGGAGGATCCAAGACAGCCTCACGTACATGTTTGGGACCTTGGTGCCAGGTGGGGGCTGAGGAGAAGGCCGTTCTCCTCTGTGTGGTGTCTCTCCATGTGGCCACTCCCTCCAGCAGTTGGGATCAGTCTTCTTTACTTGGAAGCTGGGTTCCTAGGGTAAAAAAGGGAAGTTATAAGGTCTCTTAAATCCAGATCTCAGAATTCCCAAAACCTCATTCCATTACATTCAGTTGATCAAAGCAAGGCACAAGGCCAGTCCAGACTGAAGGGAAGGGGAATGATAGACTCCACCTTTAGGAGGGGAGGGGTGGCATGCATGTTCAGGGATGGGGACAATTGTTGGGGGCCACCTTTGCAGATGGTGTGCCACAGTCAGCCCTCTGGTCACCACAGTCTGTACCTTCCCACACGCGGTATATAACCCCTCACCCCCAGGATCTGCAGCGACATACTCATTTTGTCTCTATCATGTACTGTGTAACAAATCATCCCAAAACCTAGAGGCTTGATGCAATGACCCTTTTCTTGCTTATGATTGGCAATTCAGGCAGGGTTTAGTGGAGGCCGTTCATGTCCGCCCCGCATGTTATTGGCTGTTGTGGCACCTAGAAGATGCCAAATGGCCTCACTCACATGTTGGTGACCTTGACGCTGGCTGTCAGCTGGGGCATGGTGACTGTTCTCCATGGTCCCCCCTCCACGTGATTGTTTATCATTCAGTAGTCGAGGCCAGGTTTCCTTGCATGGCAGCAGTAGTACTTAAAGAAATGAAGGCAGAAGCTGCCAGGCCCCGTAGGACACAGCAGGCCTGACATCACTTCCACCATGGGCCACTCCAGATTCAAGGGGAGGGGAAACAGACTCCACCTCTTGATGAGAGGAATCGCTGGTAGCAGTCTTTGCAGGTAATCTGCCGTAAGCATTTAGACAGTGTTTGCCCATATTAAGACCAAGTGAAGACACATAAGACCTAGTCTTGCCATCCCTATACCCTGCCAAAATTTCATTTTCAGGACAGCGTTGATCGCCTGTCATGGTCAGCATCCATGCCATGCCCTGTGCCCTTTCTGGGTGCAAGCCAGGACCGCAAGGATCTCCTACTAGACCCCAAGATTTCGTTCTAGTAATTTTCATCTCTTCTTGATCCATGACAGTTCCCAATTGCTTGCCCCACCCTGGTCTCTTCTCCACACCATCACCAGTATGATCAGATCACAGGGCTCCAGTGGCTTCCCAGATGTTTATAATAAAAATCCAGACCCCATGCTGTGATCTGGCTCCTAGCAACTTCTCAACACCCTCGTCTCCTTTTCGTCCTATTCCAGCATCCCTGGCTTTCTTGCTGTTCCTCAAACCCACCATGCTCACTCTGGCCTCTGGGCCTCTGTACCTGATGCCCCTTCCCTCACAGGCCCTCCCCCCGCGTCATGGGTGGCTCACATCTGCCCTGCACTCACGTCACTGCTCCAACGTCTCCCTCCTCAGAGAGATCTCCCCAACCACCCTGTTCAAAAACAGCACCTTCACCTCGCTCCCGAACACCCTTTTCCTGACGCAGCAACCCCGGGAATTACCTGTTTATTTTCTTATGTGCAGTCTGTCTTCCCCACTAGAATGTAAGCTCCGTGAGAGCATGGACTTTGTTCTCCCAAACACACAGAACAGTGTCTAGCACGTAACAGGCACACGATACTTCTGTGCTGAGTAAATGAGAGAAGCTTGGGATCCACCTGCGACAAGAACAACAGGCACCCAAGCCCGGTGACGTGACAGTGTCACCCTGCCCTAGCCTGTACCTCTCAGCTCTGGTGTTCTGATCTTATCACTGGCTTTCACAGCTATACCGTGGCGGTTCAGGAAAGGGGGCTTGCAGGGGACAGGCTGGGGACAGTTGATGAGGTGACTGTAAGATGTTGTGGCCCTCATTCTGGAAGCTGTGGCCAATGAAGACAGTCCAAGGATGGCAGACCTCCCGTCTCGTCTTATGTATACTCTGTGTACCACCTTCCTGCCAAGGACACCGTGGGTGTGTCCCATGGCAGTGAGGAAATAGGGAGAGGAGTGCACAAGGGGCAAGAAAGCAAAGAAGCTAATGTTATTGTGTACCCGCCACGTGCTGAGCAGGCACTAGTCCTGTCACGCGTCTGGAAGCTGCCCAGTGAGGCGGGTGGGCATTGCCTGCCCATTCCAGCGGGAAGTGTCCTTCAGTAGATGCCCAGGGTTTCTCTTCCTCCTGCCCCCGCCCACAAGAAGCCTGGCGTGTGTTGTGTGATGGCGGTCCTTCCCTGCGCTGAGCTGCTGAGCCGTTTGCTCTTCCCCACAGTGGTGTCCTGTGGCCACCCGGGCTCCCCGCCTCACTCGCAGATGTCCGGAGACAGCTTCACCGTGGGGGCGGTCGTGCGTTACAGCTGCACCGGCAAGCGGACTCTGGTGGGAAACGCCACCCGGATGTGCGGGCTGGATGGACACTGGACTGGCTCCCTCCCCCACTGCTCAGGTATGGCACGTGGCGTGGGGGAAGGGCTCCGGCAGACCACGTGGCTGGCGGGAGGTGGCCGAGCTCGCAAGGTGTGAGCATGACTGACGGAGGGGAGGAAATCCTTTGGAGCCCTGTCCCCTCCCTGGCAGGCAGAGGGCACAACTAGAAGAGGCCCCAGCTGGACTTCAGCCATGGTGGGCCGAGCCCAGCGTGGTCTCCTCAGTCAGCTCTGGCCAAGCCCATGCAGCCAAGAGATACCAAAACTAGGAAGGGCACAATGGGTTTTGGGGGGTGGGGGGGGGGCTTTTTGGTTGTTGTTTTTTTTTTTTTTCTTGAGATTTGAGTCTTACTCTGTAACCCCAGGCTGGAGTACAGTGGCAGCATCCTAGCTCACTGCAACCTCAAACTCCTAGGCTCAAGCGATCCTCCTGTCTCAGCCTCCCAAGTACCTGGGACTACAGGCATGCACCACCATACCCTGCTAATTTTTCTGTTTTTTGTAGAGACAGGGTCTTGCTATGTTGCTCAGACTGGTCCTGAACTCCTGACCTCAAACAATCCATGCACCTCGGCCTTCCAAAGTACTAGGATTACAGAGGCGTGACCTACCACACCTGGCCTAGGCACAACTTTTGAGGTCAACCTATGGCAGAGTCCTGTCCTGACACTTGATCCCCTGAGTTCCTGGGCAGTCTGAGCCTTCCCGTTGTCAGCCCAGGTCAGCCCCATTCCTGTGTCCTCTCTGCCCTGTCTCAGACTCCCAGGCCCCAGTTTGCCTCCCTTCCTTTCTCACCACCACCCCCAACTTGTCCTATGTCCCAGCTGCCTAGGGGGGTACAGTCTTCTTCCCTACTACCCTGAAACACCAGTCCCCAGACATTTCCTGTTAATAAATTCATTTTATTGCAAATCTCTATGAGGATACTGACAGATGTTGTCAAAACAGCAGATGTGGGGAGCTGCCAAAGCTCCCACGTTAACATTCATGGGTAATGTTGTGTAACAGAGCAAAATATTTGAAAGGGAATTTTCCCACCAATAACGGAAACCATGAAGCTAAAAAATTAGCCCCCTGCAGAGTCGTCTTCTCTGAGGCGGGGCTGCCCAGCGCTAGGAAGGGACCCCACACTGCACGTCTCTCCCAAGAGGGCAGCTGTTCATGGAGCTTAATGTTCCTCAGGGAGCCCACCTTGGCATTGAAATGGGCCCCTAGCCCGTCCCATGCCAGCCCCTTCTATAGGTCAGGATCCTGACCTGCTCCTAATGCAGAAACCTTCTCTTCAATGTGGGGCCTCACCCATAAGATGTGCAGCTGTTCTTGCAGTTGGACGTTCCCAGATGAGCCTGTCTTCCAAAATTTAGGGCACTGCCAGAATATTGAGCCAGACAATAGTTCTCCTCAGAAAGGAGAGAGTCCCAAAGCCACTGTTTTAAAAGGCTGTTGGCTGCCCAGGAAAACCTAGACATACCATTCCATATGGCCACCCAGGACTTTGGCTTCTTTCCCTTATTAACTCATTAATCACCTAATTAATAAACTGAGAACTGCACATGAGCCACAAGGACTCCTTTCGCCTAGGCTAGAGGAAGGCCTGCTAACTGGTCCCTTCTGTGTGGACTCCTGGTGGAAGTGACTGGGGGAAAACAAGCACCTCCCAGGTATCCACGGAGCAAGGTCCAGGAGGAAGAGGCGTTCGGAAGAGTCCCTTCTGTGATGATCCCTCTGCATAAAACTCTTCCATCTAGACACTGCTCCAAGACATTGGGCTAATGGTGTTCTCGGAGTCTATTTGATTTATTTTGGGGATCTTTGTTCTCCACGGGAAAGGGATATATAGGGTAGGGGAGGAAGAAAGCAGAAAGAAAGTTTTGAGCTGTAATCTAACCACGTGGTCATTCTGGCCCACAGCCTGGAATCCAAACTGTCATTTCCCTTCTCTGGAGTTGTGTTAGGAGAGGCTGGAAAACGACCCACTGGAAATATTACAGAGACAATTCTTGTCTGGGATAGAGAACTAAACTGGAAAACCTCCAAAACCCTGTTGGCTCTGAGATTTCATCATTTTGTGACTTCCTAAGTACTGGTCCTAGCTTGGGGAGGAAGGGACTCTTCCTTGGCAACACATCTGAGCTGGGACGGTGGCATTGAGAGTGGAGAGGGCACCACAGAATCAGCAGGTGCTGATGGGGAAGAGGGGAAGGGGGAAGGAGATGGGGCCAACTCGGACCACTGAAATCCCACACTGGCTCAGGCCAGAGAACCTTCCCTCTGCCTCCTCGCTTCCTCTCCTGCTTGATGCCCAGGGGCTTGCCCACGGCCTCAGCTCTTTGTGTTCTGTGACCATTGAGTAGTGAGACAGGAGCTATCCAGGTAACGGGCTAGGTGCGCAGTCAGGTGTCACCTCCCTCATTCGTGGGACCCGCTGCTTCCCCTTAGCCATGACCCAATCTCTTTCTCGCTCCGACTCCTCCGCTCCTTTTTCTCCGGTGCAAAGACAACGGGCTTTGTCTGATTCTGGCCGGTAGGAACCAGCGTGGGGCTTTGTGGCGACCCTGGGGTCCCGGCCCATGGCATCCGGCTGGGGGACAGCTTCGACCCAGGCAGTCTGATGCGCTTCAGCTGCGAAGCTGGCCACGTGCTCCGGGGATCGTCAGAGCGGACCTGTCACGCCAACGGCTCGTGGAGCGGCTCGCAGCCTGAGTGTGGAGGTAATGTATGTGACCGTTCTGCTCCTCCCTTTGCCCAGCCCCAGAGCTCCCCCGCCTGCGCCTGCGCCTGCTCCCGCGGCCCCATGCGAACCCTCGGCCCGGTAGTGGACAGGCACGGGCAGCTCACGTTCATTTTCGTTAGCAGTCCAAAGACAGCCGTACTCCCACCCTCACCTAAAAAGGAAAGAAATAAAAAAAAAATTTGAATTTAGCCCATGGATTGCTTCATTTTCCATACAATTTCCTTCAATAACTATGCGATGATTGCTGTTGTGGTACGTGCTGGGGATAATGGTGACCAAGACAGGCACAGTGCTACAGTCTGAATGTTTGTGTCCCCCCAAAATTATATGTGGAAACCTAACCTCCACGGTGACAGTGTTAGGGGGTGGGGCCGCCGGGGGTTAGTAGGCCATGAGATGGGATTAGTGTCCTTTAAAAGACACCCAGAAAGCTCCCTTCCCTGCTGCCACGTGAGAACACGGCAAGAAGGCACCATCTCCAACCCAGAAAACAGGCCCTTCCCAGACACTGAATCTGCCAGTGCCTCGATCTTGGACTTCCCAGCCTCCAGAGCTGTGAGGGCTAAATTCTGCTGCTTATAAACCACCGGGTGGCTTATGGCATTTGGTTGCAGCAGCCTGAACAGACTAAGACACACACCTTGCTCTCCTGGAGCTTACAGTCTAAGGGAGGAGGCTGTGTTTTAAAAAAATAATTCAAAGCGCCAAAAGAAATATAAATCCAATTTTTAAAAACTCTTTCAAAGTAATCTAGGCCCTCAATGATGTGTCCCAAGGTAACACCAATGGAGGAAATTATATTTTTCCACACACTTTTAAATGTCTGGGGGAAAAAATCTTTG
Organism: Microcebus murinus; assembly: GCF_040939455.1. Lineage (NCBI taxonomy): Eukaryota > Metazoa > Chordata > Mammalia > Primates > Cheirogaleidae > Microcebus > Microcebus murinus. The sequence goes on along the minus strand of NC_134105.1, from coordinate 23,676,587 downwards.
TGAAACTCTCTCTCTCTCCAGAGTCCAGCTTTTTGCAGCTGGTCCCCAGAGCTCTCTAAAGTCCTGCCTGCACGGCACTGTCCTGGTCAGGAACAGGAGGAGCAGCGGGGAGCAAGGTTGAGTAAGAAGATGTGGAAGAGGAAGGAGGTGACAGGAAATAATCATCTAGCGAGGCGGGAGGGGGAATGGGACGGGGACGTGTGCAAGTGCCAGGCAGCACCGAGGGCCCGCTTAACGTGAGGGATCACCACTTTGCAGCGAGAGAGACAGCATCGGCCGTGCTTCCATTCAAGCATGCTTTGTGCCACAGGCGCAGGCACAGAGCAGCCGGGGCGCTGGGCGCAGAGCTGGGATTTGCCAGGCAAGTGAGACATT